>NC_138551.1:79524229-79793659 GCF_964273705.1 Natrix helvetica | reverse complement strand
ACAAATACATTTTCATTTGTGAGTTGATTGACCCCTAACTTTGTTTTTCCCATAAACATAGCATGGTTTTGCATAGCTGAGGATTTCTGGAAATACAACTATTGTGCTATAGGGTTGTGCTGAGGAACTCCGGGACTTTAAGTCCACAAATATTAAAGTTGCCAAGTTGTGCTATACAAAACCAGACTACTGTGTGGTTTTGTTTCCTGTACCTGTATTTCTGTGAAAGGAAGTTTTCTGGTAGGTTACATCAAAGGGTTATCAGGTAGTCAGCAAATCATACAGAAAAAAAAATGGAAAGGTTGGAAGGCATGTGCTAATCAGCTGTACAATTTATTTTCCTGACTTATATTAGGAATGGTTCAAATAATATATTATATGCACAACAATGTAAAGACTTTGAAATACTCACAATATACGATTGATTGGTGAAGATGACAGAACTAGCAGAGATGGCAAAATTAACTTGTTTGAGTAATAGAAAAAAATCAACAATTACATTTATTGGGGACTGAAACCCCTTTACGGGCTTTTTGCTACAAAGAAAATGAATTAATGATTTATGGGTTTTAGAAAGGATAACTTATGGAAATAAGTAAATTATGATGTGACTTAAGAGAGAAAAGGCAAAATGTAAATGTATCTATAACTATTGTCAAGAAGGTTGAAAGTTGCTTCTTTATAATAATTCCTTTTCTTTTCCATTTCTTTTTCTATTTTCTTTTTTCTCTATTATTATCTTTCTGCTCTCTTATGGTTGTTTGTTTAAAAAATTGTTTAATAAAATTTATCTAATCTCTCTCTCTCCAAATAATATGAGAGAGAGAGAGAGAGAGAGAGAATGAATGAATATTTTTTCCAAAGATAGCTGGCTACCTTAAGAGCCATAAATGGAATCCTTTTCTTCTAACAGGACTATTGATTTGCTAAGCTGTCCATTCCTGAGCTTCAAAACAATTTCAATTTCAACCTGTGACTTTAGAAAATTATTTTTCAGAATCTAGAAAAATGGGGGAACTCTGGTTAGTGTTGCTGTACAACCTTTGGCTTTTGGAGTTTTAAAATTGTTTTCTCCCTTCTGCTTCTTCAAATTAGGGTCTTGCTTAGAGACTTAGCTCCTGCCTTCATGACTCTACCCAGCTTCTTGGTCCATAATTATACCTGTTTTGAAACAGGTAGCTTAGCTGGTGACCTGCAGGACTCACTGTGATTCATCATAAAGCAAACGTAATGAGTGACTGCTTCCATATTTGAGAAAAGGAACCTCAAAAATGGTGATATATTTCATTTTCGGATTTGCATCCTGCCTTTTCAACCATAAAAAAACCATCAACATAGCTATATAACTATAATCCATCTATCAAATAAAATGCCAAACATAAAAACAGATAAAACCAAAGCAAATTAACCCTGGCTAAAAATATAATTGGTGTTCCTTTTAATTTAAGAGTACGTGTAGTCCTAGGCATAATTAGGGAATTAATTCTCAATGAAGTGGGATTTACTTCATGGGAAACACATCAACTCTCCTGCAGAGCTCATTGCTCTAATCAGCGTGAGTTTTAACCCTATGCTCGTTTACTCGGAAGCAAATCTGGTTTCATTCAAAGGGGTTTATTCTGAGACTTGCAGATCTTGTCATCCTTACCTCCCAAATTTAGGAAGCTTTGTAAATTAGGACCATACTCAGCTGCTGAGCCATCTGAAAATAGAAGATGTTGTATTGGGGCAAATAGTCAATCCTTTCTGCCTAGTTGTAGGATACATACCTGTCCTATTTCACATCTAGAAAACTGTTGGCTGAGATTTAATTCTTGCTTGTTCGAGGCATCTATTATTCCTTTGCCTTGATGCAATTTCCCCCCCACTAACAATCCAACTTGCAAACACTGATACAGTACATACCATCCCAAAGTCCTGGAGGTACAAAACTTGCCACTGAACTGAAATTGGGTGTTGGTCCTTACCTGATACGCTCATTCGCTCTGAAGTGGAGACAGCAGCCAGGCTGGGTTGCTCTGTAGTAACCAATTGGACTGGGTCTACAATCTGTGATGTCATTGTGCACTGGTGACTCCTCCCAGTTTAGACGAAGTTGACTCATGTGAGAATTGTGAAAAAGTTAACACTGCAAAATTAGCACAGTCTCTCTCCTCGTGCACAAAATTGTTTAGATCAGACCAAGACTAAGAGAGGGTGAGGCTGGCTGCTGTTTCCACTTCAGAGAGAATAAGCATATCAGGTAAGGACCAACGCCCATTCTCCTATATCAGTGGAGACAGGCTGGGACATACCAAAGGAAGGGAGGTCCACTAGGGAGGGGAAATGATTAATTAAAGTCTGTTAAGACACATGTACTTGTTGCAGCACTCTGCGGCCAAAGGCTGCATCAGTGACGCATACTTGTCTAATTTGTAGTGACGTATGAAGGCCGTAGGAGATGTCCACGTGGCTGCCCGGCAAACTTCCTCAATGGATGCCTGTGTAGATCATTCTGTGATGGTTGCCGCACTCCTGGTAGAGTGGGCCGTAATGTTCTGTGGAACCTGTAAAGACTGAAGTTCATAGGTTAGTTAAATGCAGGCTCTAATCCATCGCCCCAGACTTGATGGTGAGGCCTTGGTCCCCAAAGATGTCTGGCGGAAAGAGACAAAGAGGCATTGAGAATGTCAAAGTGAGGCAGTGCGGTTGATATAAATTCTAAGAGCCCTGCACACAACAATAGTGTGCCATTTGCGTTCCAGCTGACGTTGAGGAGCTGGCCAAAAGTCTGGTAATGTCAATTCTTGGGCCCTGTGAAACCTGCTGTTGATTTTTGGTATGTAAGCAAGGTTAAGGTGTAACACAACCCTGCCAGGGTGAAATATGCATAGACATGTCTTACTGGCAGGGCCACCAGGTCTGAAATCCGCCTAGCCGATGTTATGGCCACTAGGAATAAGGTTTTTAAAGACAGTAATTTCAAAGACGTGGATCGTAATGGCTCAAACGGCTCTAAGGTGAGGGCCTCTAGAACCTTTGGCAAGTCCCAAGTTTGGTATCTGTGAATGACAGGAGGTCGGAGATTTGAGGCACCCCGGAGGAATCTCCGAACCAATGAATGAGTGGACAGCTGTTCTGTGGAGGAGCAGTCCAGAACTGAAGACAAGGCTGCTACCTATCATCGTAACATGTTTGTAGTAAGACCCTGATCCAGTCCCCTCTGTAAGAAGTCCAGTACTTGGGGGATGGAGACCCTGAGCGGGTTTATAGATAGGGTGGAACACCAGCGTTCAAATGTGGCATCATAAATACGGTTTGTTGAGTCTCTCCGGGAGGCCTGTATGGTTGTGATGACATCGAGGGAGAGATTGTCAGCGGTCAAGGCCTGCTGCTCAATCGCCATGCGGTTAGGTGTAGCCACCTGGTTTGGGTGTTGGATCGAACCTTTGTGGAGGGCAATTTGTGACTGTGGAATGTGCCACAAAGGGGAGATTGACAGGATCATGAGGTCGGCGAACCAGGGGCAGCATGGCAAGTGGGGCGCCAGAAGTAAGAGTTCCGCCTCCTGCGCACTACCCATTGCATTGGAGGGGCAAAGGATGTGTGGACTAAGCTGGCTCTTCAGACTGTCCGGCGACTCTAAATGCATTTTGCAACGCCGCAGCTGGTCCATGTGACGTGGCACTGCCACTGGCGACCGTCCTCTAACCGGACCCTATAAGAACATGGGCTGGTTACCTGGACAATCTGGCCTGGAACCCATTTAAGTCCCCAATACAATTCCTTGCGAACTCTGGCCAAGTCTGTCAATCAAGTGAAGCGATTGGGCCAGACGCGGCAGCATTCAGGTGGGAAATTTGGAGGTTTCTCATTGGCTACCATTCTGACAGCTGGTACAAAAGGGCTGCCAGGCTGCAAAACTCTGTTCTTGTTTTGCTTAGTTGTGTTAATAAATCTGTTGCATTAATTCCGAGTCTGCTTCTTACCTCAGCCGCACAGTACACAAAACTAGCGACGAGGATGGGATGACCGTCGGTTGGCGGGTCTGTTGATAGAATGGCTAGGCGCGTTGTTTACGGCGGCCGGTGGAGGCAAGATGGCTTGGCATAGGTAGGCGAGGTATCCCGTTTTTCCACAATGCCGGCAAACAATGGTTTTGAAACAGCAGGAGGACTGCATATGCTTCCCTCCACAGCTCAGACAGCCTGCCTGAGGTAAAATAGCTGGTGATCTCCAGCGACTGGCAGCTGTTAGCTGTAGCTGGCTCACCTCATTGGGCAGCCATAAATCTTTCTCACCAGCGACCTCTTGTTGATTCACGATAGAAGAGAGGGCTGGTTGGCTATGAAAGGCTTGATATTTTTTAATTTTGGCAGCTGACCGGTCAGGTTGTTCAGCCGCTCGTGCTTCATCCAGAGCTATGGATAGGTTTAAATCTGACCAAGCCAATAAATGGCATTGTAAGCGAAGATCTTTTACCTCGCAAATTTACTGTTCTAGCAGAGCCTTGTCCAGGTCAGAAAATTCACAGTGTATGGCGGCATTTCGGAGGGCTGCCATATACTGGTTCACAGTCTCTGTCTTCCCCTGAATATATTGGCAGAATGCATACTGCCTGGCAAAATGGGAAGGTTTTGGGGCGCAATGCCCCTTGAGTTTTGCCAGTAATGTGTCCCAAGGCACCGCAAAAACCTGGGACAGAGCGGTTAAGGCTCGGGCGGTTGCAAACATTTCTGGCCCACATGAGCTGAGGAAATACCCTCACCTTCTTTCGTCAGAAATGTCTTTAAAATCGTTTGCAAATAAAAAACATTCAAAACGTTCAATGAACGCTTCCCAAGACTCTCTCTCAGGCATAAATGCAGCGAACAGGGTTGTAACAGCCATTGTGATATTGAGGCTGCTTCCTGAAGTAATTATTCTATTTTGGAAGGGGTTCCTTTCCTTCAGAATCCCAACCTCGTCGCCAGTTTTGCGTACTGTGCAGCTGAGGTAAGAAGCAGACTCAGAATTAATGCAACAGATTTATTAACACAACTAAGCAAAACAAGAACGGAGCTTTGCCACCTGACAGCCCTTTTATACCCCAGCTGTCAGAATGGTAGCCAATGAGAAACCTCCAAATTTCCTGCCTGAATGCTGCTGCATCTGGCCCAATCACCTCGCGCCTCGTTTGATTGACAGACTTGGCCGGAAGCACAGGGACATAGCAAAGGGAGTAGGCCAATTTTCCTGCTTTTTATATATAGAGGAAAAATCTTGGTGTTTATCCTTGGATTCAGTGAGGTAAAGATCCAAGGGGGCTCCAAAAAGTTGAGAACCTGAAAAGGGGGAGGCTGCCAGGTACCACTTGGTGGATGTCAGCTTGCCACGGCTTAAGCCATAATAGCCATCTGGCTGTAACCGAGGAGCCCATGGCCTTGGATGCAAAGCGGGCTGCATTTAAGGAAGCATCTGCAGTGTATTCTACAGTAGCCCTGATCTTATTCAGATCCCTATGGGAGCATGTGTCTGTGGTGGAAATTCGCTCCTGGAGCTGCTGAATCCATACAAGGGCCACTGTAGAGAAAAAGGATATGGCTGTAGAAGCCCTCTCCACCCAGGCCCCTGCCTGATAGCCCTTAACTAGTGTCTGCTGTGACCTTTTCTCCTTGGGCTTGAGGGCCTCCTCTGGGACTCCAGACACTACTGTGGATGATGAGAGGGCTGCTACTGGGGCATGTACCGGAGGAGTGTCGAAGAATTTGGAGAGATATGGTCGGACGTTGTAGAGTCATTTGTCCAAATTTGTGGGACCACTGCCGCTGGACGATGTTCAGAAATAACTTCAGAGATGGGATGACCACCTTCTCCACTGTTGTTTCAGAAAAGAAAGCATTAGGGGGATCTGTAGAAGTTTTGTTGGTAGTCTGAGTCTGGAAGAAGAAGACATGTTAGCCACTTTTTTGGCTTTGAACAGAAGTGACTTGAAACGGTCTGGCTTAAAAAGTCTGGCAAAGTCCGGAACCTCAGATGTGATACCCTCATCTTCTGATAAATCTGAGTCTCTCAGGGTATCTTGTTCATCAAAAATAGAAGCTTAACTGGCCGAAGTTGAAAGAGGAGGCTGTCTTGAGCCCTTAGATGATATGTGCCTGTGCCTACTGGAAGATCTAGAGGGGGGCCTCTGCTGAAGGCTGGCTGCAATGCTTTGCTTTATAGCCTCTGAAATGATGGCTGCCATATCAGGAGGGGCGGAGGCAGAGGCCTGAGTTGCAGATATGCTCGAGGCTGACATGGAGGGGCCCGCAGGAACAGAATGATCCCTGTTCAGGGAACATCAAAAAAATCTTTACCTTCAGTAGGCTGTAGGGAAGAGGATGAGGATGAAAGTTCCCCATCTGAGTTAGAAGACATCTCAGCCAGAGACGGATCTGTCTCAATAGGAGGCAGCTCCAGAGGAGCAGGGCAGAAGGCCTGAAGCAAATTATTAGCAGGAGAAATGGACGTAGGCTGGGCAGCCTGCTTTTGGGCTCTCAGAAACTCCTTCTCAAGAGCCTTCTGCCTGTGCTCTTCTGCCCTGAGGGAGCCTTTGAAGACTCTGGAGGTCTTGGCTTGGTCCCCAGCCCCTTGTATGCGGCTGGCCCTGACCCCAGAGGGTCCTGCTTCTTGCAAATCCTTTTCGGGGGTAGGGCCCAGAAGAGCACTGGAATCAGTTAAAGAAGCCATAATGGCAATGTAAAGCCAGGAACAATCTCATTGCACTGCAAAGAACGAGTAAGCCACTCGATTGGCACCTACCGCTGTCTTCCTGGAGCAGTTGGGGCCTCAAAATGGGCTTGTCTCCGTTCGCACTCCTTTCGGAGCCATTGAAGTTGCAAAATGGCACCCAGCTTGTTTGCGCTGTCTTCGGAGCCGTCTGGGGCGGCAAAATGGTAGGCACGGCTTTTTGCGCCTTTTAAAATGCTGGTAGAGTGTCTTGGGTGCTACGGGGGCCCTTCTGATCATCCGATGCCTCTGGAGATGAGCGGTGTTGGAAATGGCAAGCGTCCAGCCGAAACGCCTCAGAGCTGCAGCTTGTGAGGTGGAGTGTCAGCTCAACCCGAGAAAAATGATTTTGAGCGGTCCGGAACAAACTCGTGGTTGCGCAAGTCAGTGAGACTAGAGGCCCGAGCTCTGCTGAGCTCGAAGCCTGATGGGCTTGAATTTGAATCTCCTGCTCAATCTGGTGGAAGGGAGAGCAGGAGAAAAATAACCAATTAAAAATAATTTTGAAAGAACCCAATTAAGATACCTAGCTCAATTTTTTAATTCTTTTTTGGAGGAGAAACCAATTCTCACAGCTAGTCCAGGTTAGAATGAGTCTAAACTGGGAGGAGCCACCAGTGCATGATGACATCAGATTGTAGCCCCATCCTATTGGTTACTGGACAGAGCAACCCAGCCTGGCTACTGTCTCCACTGAAATAGGAGAATATACTATAATTATATTATATAGTAACTAAATATTAATATACAATTTATATTGAATTCACATATGTTCACATTACAAATTGCATTCTAATTCAATTTAACTTAATATTTGTCTCAGTACCATTTTCTTTTTTGTGGTATGGCTGCCAGTGGCCATTAACATTTCAATCTTGGATCTGGGTCTAACAATGGTTGTGTTACGCCCCACAGCTCTAGGAAGTTTAACAATGCTTAAGTGCAGCCACCAAAATAATGTACTTTTCAGAAAAAAAAAATACAAAGATTGATTTTTCTCTATTTTGCCTTTTTGAATCTTAATTTATTACAAGAGAAGTAAGCAAAAGGGAAAGGAGATAACTCCATCTAAATGTTTGGGATCTCTGTCTCTTTTGGCCACAATAATATTCATTTATTTATTTTCTACTTATGAATTCATATAATTTACAGTTCAATTTCAAATCAACCCAGGTTCTCAGATGAGGCACAAATCAACAGGCTCAGGTGATCTTATATTGGACAAAGACTCAACTCTCTGAAAAAGGCTTTAATACTAGGAAGGTGAAAAGTAAGACTATATAAACTAGCAACTTATATATAAACTTAAATCAACGGTTAAAACATACAATGTAGTATTAGAAAATATCTACTGTAAACATACAAATACACTATATTGCCAAAAGTATTCGCTCACAACTGCTTCTGATTATGTGGATGGGTGAGCGAATACTTTTGGCAATATAGTGTATATGAACATCTCTAATAAATACGGTAAACAAAAATAACATCCAATAACATTACAGTAATTAATTTTCTTATAATTATAAATAAAATCTCCACACTATTAACTAACTAGATCAATGTGGCAAAGAGGCAGCTTAAGACATCAATATGCTGAATGCCTGATGCAGAAAATATCTGAATTTATGAGACTGAACATTTTGTACTGGAATATGGCATATAAATCCATATGGAATATGGCATATAAATCCAATAAACATAAACAATATAGTGCACTAATGTTGAAAAGGGAAAATCAGATACTATGGTACAGGAATGTTCCAAAATGACCTTCCTCCCAATTTGATCTCAGCAACATTCTAGGATCCTAAAATTTCCGTTTGTTGGATAAAACTTCTTTAAATTAAAAAATATATTTTATGAAATTGAACTGATGTATTTATTTTGTGATTTTTCTACATTTAGTTTTTTAAATAGCTTTTAAAACATGAAATGTGCAGAGTTTTTTTTGTTTTCAATCCTGACAGTGTGTTTTTTTTCCTTTAGAAATAAACTATGCATAAGTCAACGTTTGCTTATATTGTTTTAGATAAAAGTATAAAAACTTAAACGTAAGCTATTTTTCAGCCTCTAAATAAGTTGCAATAAAAATATAACTTGTTCCTTTATCAACGTAATTAATGCCCAGAAGGAGTTATGATAGTTTCATAGTTTCAGCCTCATTTAGATAAAAGCTGCATCGGCAAGCACAGTGAATATTAGTTAGAGAAAATGGAAATCCAGTAGAGAAGGAAAAAAATACTAAATTCTAAAAAAATATTATACTCATTCATGCTTGATCACATCAATATTTTTTTATTTTAAGTATTAAAAATAGATGCTTTAGAGTGAAACTGGTTTACTGGACTAAGAATGTAGACTGCATGAAACTTCAAGTCATTTGTTTTAAGAAAAATCTTGCTCCAACTAATCTAGTGAGTACTTTAATAAAAACTAAAAAAGTGGATTAAATGCAATCCTAACCACCTCTGTTTAGTTGCAACCCCAATTTGCTATTTTATTAAGTGAATCTGGCTTCCCCATTGATTTTGCTTGTCAGAAGGCCGCAAAAGAAGTTCACATGGGACACTGCAACTGTCATAAATATGAACCACTTGTCAAATATCCGAATGTAAATCATGCAACCATGGGGAAACTGAAAAAGTCATAAGTGTGACAAATGGTAATAAGTTTTCCCTGTGTATTGTAACTTCAAATGGTCAGTAAATGAACTGTTGTAAATTGAGGACTACCTGTACCAATGTAGACCCACAGCTCATATCCCCAATGAGTCTACTTCAGCTTTCTTTATATAGGACAGACACCTAAGTGAAATTATGCTAGTTTTAATTATATAAGAAAACAATGGTTTCTTGAACACAATGGTTTCTTGCACATAATCAATCATGCACACTAATTTATCTGAAAAAAGAAAAATGCTGAATGTCAAAAGTACTAATGTGCAAGTCCTGCAATTAACTGGGTCTAAATTTTTAAAAAATAAATTAAAATGACCATTGGCTTACCTGAAGGGTCCTTTTCTGTACACCGCGGGAGAGTTCTCCGCGGTAGCAGTTGGACAAGTAGACTGCTAAGAACCTTTCCAATTCTGTTATTTGGTTAATTGCATGTATTCTCAACATAAAACAGTAATTGATAAAGCATAGAATGGGATACTGGTCTTCTGGATGATCTTCAAGAGCAATTCTGTTTAGCACACATTGAAGTAGTCCTATTGGAGATGACCCCAATGTGAATGACCATCTGAAGGGCTTCCTGACTGAGAAAAGGCCACAATTGTGCAAAGGTCCTCCTAGCCATAGCTGCCATATGCACTTATCTCTCTCATGTGTTTCTTTCAGTTTTACTGATTCACAAGATTTGAAAAACATCACCAAATCCAATCAGGAGTGAGTTGCATTCCTCCTTCAAACTAATTCACAAGGAACTTTTTAATAGTTGCATTCTTTTAAGAGAAATACCATGTTTCCCCGAAAATACGACAGGGTCTTATATTTTTTGACCCATGAAATATGGCCTCGGGCTTATTAAAGGGGAGGGCTTATTGTTTTTGGGTTGCCGGGTGGCTGCTCCCTTGCAATCGGGCTCCCAAAGAGCCAGGCACAGCCTCAGGGTCGAATGGCTGTGTTGCGCTGTTGCAGCAGCAAAACAGCAGCCATGAGGTGACCACGCTCACGAGCAGCCGTTCGGCAACCTCCCTTTTCAGCCGGGCACACGCTGCTGACCAACCTAGCGGTACCCGGAAGGCACCAAGCAACGCAAATGCCTGTTCGCCGCCCTCCACGGCTCGACGCCTTCAGAATGCCCCTAGGTGAGTGAATGGGGCTCTGCATGGCTGGAAAGGGGGGGTTGCGTGAGCGGCTTTGCCACTTGCACCACTCATAAGCTCACGATGCCCTTGGCTAACTCTACAGTACCTGCAGAGCCAGGGCATCTCTGCTGCTGGCACCGCCCGCCACTTGGTTTTTTTTTACGGCTTTCAAAGCACGGACAGATGCCGCTTTGGGAGTACGCTTTATGGTTGTGGGCTGCAGAGCATTCAACCATAGAGCATCCTCTGTTGCGGCTTCCAAAGCACGGAGGTAGGATACCGCTCTGGGAGTACGCTCTATGGTTATACGCTACCATAGAGCATACTTCCAGAGCGGCATCCGTTCTCTGTGCTTTGAAAGCCACAAAAAAACCCAAGCGGCAGGCGACACCAGCAGCTGAGATGCCCTGGCTCTGCAGGTATTGTAGAGTTAGCCAAGGGCATCGTGAACTTGCGAGTCGTGCGAGCGGGGAGTGGCAAAGCCGTTTGTGCAACCCCCCTCTCCAGCCATGCAGAGCCCCATTCACTCACCTAGGGGCATTCCGAAGGCGCCGAGCCGTGGGAGGCGGAGGGCGGTGAACAGGCGCTCATGTGGCTTGGTGCCTTCCGGGTACCGCTAGGTCAGTCAGCAGCACTGTGCCCGGCTGAAAAGGGGGGTTGCCGGCTGGCTGCTTGCGAGCGTGGTCACCCCATGGCTGTTGTGTTGCTGCTGCGACAGCGCAACACAGCCATTTGACCCTGAGGCTGTGGCCAGCTCTTTGGAATCCCGCTCACAAGAGAGCAGCTGCCCGGCAACCCCCTCTTCAGCTGGGCAGAGAGCCGCTGATCGACCTAGCAGTACCTCTAAAGCACCAAACAACACGAGCGCCTTTGCCCCACCTCATTCCCGCGGCTTGGCATTTTCGGGATACCGCTAGGTCGGCGAGCGGTGCTCTGCCTGGCCGGAGGGGGGGGGATTGTCCAGGGGGCTTATTTTCAGAGGGGGGTAATATTTTTGCCCACCCAAAATATGTGGCAAGGCTTTAGTTTCAGGACAGGTCGTATTTTCGGGGAAACAAGGTACATTATCCCCCCAAAATGATCATTTGGGCAATATTTGTACTCAAGGTATCCAGCGATTCTTACGATATGTGCTGCATCTAGAAAGTTTAGTTCAGAGTTTATTGAAGGCTTAAATCTGTTGAGGCTAATTACAAAGAATGATGTAAATACCACCACAACAACATGTTGCTGGGTATATTTTATTTATATATTTGTTTATAAATAATTTATATCCTATATGCAAAAGTCTTCCAAACACGTCTTCCTAGTCATGCTGAAGAAAGAGAATAATAGAGTATGAAAACTAGGAAGTCAACTTGGTGGATCTGTATTAAACTAGAGGCATATAAGATTTGAAGGCCATGTGCAACTTTCAAAGCAGCCCCTATGCCCCTCCCCATCCCACCCAAGACTTTCATGTTAAACGTTTGTGACAAATGCAGTCTGGTGGAAGCTGTTACTAAAGATATAGAGACTACTCATATGAATGGCTTGATTATATTCCATTTACAATTTAATTTGATATTTTTCCTGGTCTTGCCTGACTATTGGGGTGCGGAGGGTATATGAACAGTGTATCTTCCTGTGCTAAATAATAACAGACCAGAATGCTTATATGCATTTTCTTTGGTGAGGCTTCCTCTAAGAAAAAAAGGACAGGGGATTGCAGCCCAAGGCAGCCTTTTTCAAATTCTGCATCAGAATTAAATTGAAACCTCATGACTTTTAAATGTGAAAAAGTTTAACTTCCTTTTAATACCGTGAAAGAATAAAGAGGCTCATGAAGAAAAACAATGGGCAGTCTCCTTGGGATAGCCTTCCCTGTTTCTTCTTTTGGGAGAAATGCCAGATGAAATATCTATTTCCAGAGGGGAAAGATATGAATGAAGTCAAGAATTGTGAACCAAAAAGGAATGAAGAAAATTGTCTTCTCTCTGGATAAGTATTTGGGGAACTTCCAGAAGGCCTTTCATGATTCCGTTTCTTTTACAAGCTAAGAGACATGCTGGCTAAGAATTACTGTATTTGGAAAAGAAAGAAAGAAAAGAAGGAAGGAAGGAAGGAAGGAAAGAAAGAGGAAAGGAAGGAAGGAAGAGAAAGGAAGGAAGGAAGGAAGGGGCCAGCCTATTTTTCAAAGCACTGAAGGCAGGATAAGAAACAATGGATGGAAACTAGTTAATCAAGGAGAGAACCAACTTAGAACTAAGGAGAAATCTCCAGACCAATTGATCAGTGTAATCACTTGCCTCCAGAAGTTGTGAATGTTCCAATATGGGATGCTTTTAAGAAGAGATTTAACAACCATTTGCCTGAAATGGTATAGGGTTTCCTGCCAGAGCAGGGGGTTGGACTTGGAAACCTGCAAGGTCTCTTCCAACTCTGTTATTCTGGAACAGAATCTGTAGTTGATGGAAAACTATCAGTAGCTTTCATACATCTATCTCTTACTTACTGTGGTATATTTGATCAAACTCCACATCTGTGATTTTTATTCTTATCAAGAATAAGAAAAGGCAGGTTGTGAAATTATGACAACAAATTTAGGAGGGTTGTGGGAATCAACATATCAAACCTAAGACTTTAAAGAAAATTAAACTCTCAGGGGTCTAGACATGTTTTTAAGGTCCAACCCTATTTCTCCCCTTAGTTGTAGGTTATTATAATAATATTGTCCAGAAATATTTGCTTGAGGCACTTAAAGAAAATTGGTGGAGACAATAATGAAAAATGTGCTATCATATCACAATGTAAACTTTATCCTTGATGTTTGTATCATTACCTAATGCCAGTACTTAATACAAAAAAATACATTTTTATAGAAAATATGACATATGTCAAAAGAAATACAGATCATAATTAGAAAGGCAAAAGTGAAAAGGAAAGCAAATGTGTTATAGACCACTTTAAAAAAAAACTCTTTGAGTCAAAAGTTAAGCCTCAGAGAAAGCAATCCAGAAATTATCGGAGATTACAAATTAAATATAGAAGTAGAAAAGCAGCCCCAATAGATTGGTTCCGATTGTCCCTTATGTATTATTAACTTGGAGAGGGTATATGTAGAGGTGTGTGAGCACAGCATGCCTATCTTGGAAAATGACAGATTAGAATATTTTTAATGTGTTCTGAAAATGTCAGTGGATGAATTTTCTAACACAAAAAAAACATCTCAATGACTGGGCACAGATAAGCAACTAGAGCAATTGGAAAAACAGACACATTAAAAAAATGTAATTCAGTCTTTGGTTGATTATCTGCGTTTCAACTGATCTCTAGAGAATATTTTTATTGTGCTGTGCAAGTTCTCTCTATTTCCAAATCTTCCCCCACACCTGCTTTTATTACATATAACAACCCTCCTCCTTTTTTAATATTGTCTATAGTTCAGTTATCTTTTCCACACAGGGTATAATTGGCATTTCAGTTATAAAGTGAATCAGGAAAACTTTTTTGCCCTTGCATCTCAACTTTCTGAAAACCAACTTCGAGCAAGCTATATAAATACCAGCCAATGCTGGATCTTTCACAGAAGATAACTACATTAGTATTTATAATTTAAGAGAGTTGGGGTCTGAAGTTTTCAAGGACCCAAATATTCATATAATTTTTCATAATACTGAAATACTATAATTTATTGATGAGGAAACCTATTTAATAATAGAGGTGATGCTTGCAGCAGTTAGAAGGCTAATGTATAATTTACAAATCAAAACATAGGTGGAATTCTAGTTTACTTTGAATACTAGGCATCCTCTACATGGAAAAAACAGTTTTAAGATTGTGAAAGAGCTGTGAGATAAATAAAAGACAGCCTTGCTAAATAAAACATCAATATTTTTTTTAATCATTCATTCATTCATCATATTTATATCAATCCAAGACTGTTTATGGAAGAAACTGTTGACCATATCATTTGTTAAAGCAAATTAGGCAATTTGAGTTATCACACTGAAAGGAAGAATTTGGACTTTGAGAATCTGTTTTTAGAAGTTTAGCAAGTGGCTCCTGCCAGGATGACGTGTTGGCACATTGTCTTATGATATATCCATGCAAATTGGTTTGGGAATGTCAGTGTCTTTTAAGTGGCCAAAATCTTTCCACTTTACTTGTACTTTTAAAGCTACGTGAGACCATTAAAAAAACCTCTGGCTGTCAGTGTGTTTTATTTTAAGCCTCAATTATTACATGATTTACTTGAGCTACTTTTAAAGGTAGATTTTAAAATAAAGCAGTATTAAAATATTATTTTCTCCTCCCCCAGGTTGTCTTGAGTACTATTTTAGGAGAAAGAATGGAATACATTTGCAAATATCTGATTTTAGTTTATTATCACAAGAACACATCAGACCAAAAGTTTATTGTTCTGCTTATCATCATTTTATTACCAAGATCCCCATCAGAAGCAAGATCAGATTACATTTGCTCTTCCTGCTCTTGGTCCCCAGCAAATAGCATTCAGGAAGTTATTGTAACTTACACTGACTGCAACAGATAACTCTCAAGAATTAGATGACAAGACTATCAAGGGCTGATTATGAAAATATCTTACATCCCTAGTGAAATGTTTAGACTGCAATTCTATCTTCTAAAAATGTTCTCCAATACAACTATTTGTGTAAAGATAGTGGTAGGTGTTGACTCCTAACCCTTAGCTATATAGCTCTAGATGTGGGAGGCAGGAAGAGAATGTTTTCAGGAAGACATGGAAAGTCCACAATCCTGCACCAACATCTGGCAACAATATATAAAGCAGGACAAAAAGCAATGGAATTTCCTAGAACCTTCAGCACACCTCTCAAAGTTGCATTTTTCTCAACATAAAATTGAAATATAAAAAAGATACTTCTAAAATAAACTACTGATGCAGGAGATGCGTTCACTTCAATGGTTGATGATACTACCGTACTATTGATCTTACTATATTCAGAAGGAATATAATGGGATTCTGTGTCCCAAACCCACCCATACACAGAAGAAAGAAAGACTGAAGGGTATGTCTTGATTTCAGCTCAGAAATAAGTAGTACATCCAAAATGTAATGCTGTATCATGCAGCTCTCACTACTGTGTCTTGCATACATAGCTTGATGAAATTTCTGAACAGCTTTCAAGAATGAGTCCATGGAAAGCAGAAGCCAACATTCTGCAAACAGTAATTTTCCTTTCTGCTTGGAATAAGATACTTTGGAAACATTTTCTATTAATGAAAGAAGAAACAGTATGTTTAAAGAAACCTCTAGTGTATGGTGACAAGCTAAACCACAAAAGCTGTTGTGAGCCCCCAATATCTACATTATAAAGTTCTGTAGTCATTTTTTTTGCATAATTTAGCGCCCTTGGTCTTTCCTTCTCTCCATCAGCCCTACATTAAGTATAGATAACCAGACATCTATCTATGTCGCATATGATGGGATCAATGGAAAATTTCAGATGCAGAGATGGGACAGAACTTTTGTTCCTCTGAGGAAGCTGTCATGCTTCATGAGATGTTGTGTGACATTCCAATCAAGAAACATTGTCAAACAGAAGACTAGACTCATTCAAGAGTATATAGAATTGTAAATCTTTGCAGTCTAAAAATTAACCCCCCAGACTTGAAAATGAATTGTGACCAGAACTATATGAATCTGACTTAGTCCAAACATCTGTTTGCCTATGGCCTAGTGTGCTTGAAAAGCACACCCATTACAAGATGTAAACTATTCTTTATGTTTAATGTGTTGCGCCAACACTGCCAATACTAGTTTATTCAATGTCCCATGTTAGGAAACCATGACTTATTGTGATATATTATTTATACGATGTATGATCATCAACCAACTCCATATAACCTTCTACAGAGCATCTCCACTATGATCATAACATTAAATGTTAAGATTTAATAATAATGGTAAATAAACCATTTACATGGTTGAGGTACAGCAATTCCATGTTTTTTTCTTGAAATATAGACTGCCCTATTGAGCTCACTTTTTCTATATCTACATTCTATATCTTCTTTCAAGGATTTAAATTTTATCAAAACTTCTGAACAATATGCAGGTGTTTGATTTCATGTAAAATAATAATGCATTATTTATCATCTTTTTAATGAATATTTAATATGCCATTTTAAAAGTGGCTATTGAAGCACAGAAGACAACAACCAGAAGTTGGAAGGAGTTGTTCCAAACCTTCTAAGGCAACATCAGGTTCTAGTTCTTTATTTGTAAAGTTTCTACTGTTCTTCTGAACCACAATACACTTTCTAAACTGGCTTACTGAAAGTTAGCTGAATAATTTTACTTTCAGTTTCATAATTCTCTGGTACAGATTCATATTCTTACTATACATAAATTTCAGATGGCCAAAGGTTCCATTCCAAACTGAACTATTAAACATTGATTTAATAAATTACTGAGATGAGTGTTATTTCAGGAAAAAAAGAACGCAGTACAACTACTTAGATAATAAATATTTTTGGTGAGAACACCAGCCTAATATTGACTTGATTGTAGAATTGCACCAAAATAAGCATAACAAGGTAGTTCAGAAAATAGATATATACTTTAATCCAGCGGCAATCAGTTATCTTGGAGCTGGTTTTAGGTAATTGCTGATGTACAGGGGAAAATGTACTCGAAAAATTAGAATATGGTGCAAAAGTTCATTTATTTCAGTAATGCAACTTAAAAGGTGAAACTAATATATGAGAGAGACTCATTACAGGCAAAGCAAGATAGTTCAAGCCGTGATTTGTCATAATTGTGATGATTTTGGCTTACAGCTCATGAAAACCCCATATCCACAATCTCAGAAAATTAGAATATTACATGCAATCAATAAAACAAGGATTGTACATAGAACAATATTGGACCTCTGAAAAATATAAGCATTCATATGTACTCAGTACTTGGTTTGGGCCCCTTTTGCAGCAATTACTGCCTCAATGCGGTGTGACATGGAAGCTATCAGCCTGTGGCACTGCTGAGGTGTTATGGAAGACCAGGATGCTTCAATAGCAGCCTTCAGCTCTTCTGCATTGTTTGGTCTCATGTCTCTCATCTTTCTCTTGGCAATGCCCCATAGATTCTCTATGGGGTTCAGGTCAGGCGAGTTTGCTGGCCAATCAAGCACAGTAATCCCATGGTCATTGAGCCAGGTTTTGGTGCTTTTGGCAGTGTGGGCAGGTGCCAAGTCCTGCTGGAAAATGGAGTCAGCATCCCCATAAAGCTTGTCTGCGGAAGGAAGCATGAAAGGCTCCAAAATCTCCTGGTATACGGCTGCGTTGACCCTGGACTTAATGAAGCACAGTGGACCAACACCAGCAGATGACATGGCTCCCCAAATCAACACAGACTGTGGAAAATTTGCACTGGACTTCAAGCATCTTGCAGTGTGTGCCTCTCCATTATTCCTCCATACTCTGGGTCCTTTGTTTCCAAATGAGATGCAAAAGTTGCTCTCATCAGAAAAGAGGACTTTGGACCACTGAGCAACAGACCAGGTCTGTTTTTCTTTAGCCCAGGTAAGACGCTTCTGACATTGTTTGTTGTTCATGAGAGGCTTGACAAGAGGAATATGACATTTGAAGCCCATGTCCTGGATCCATCTGTGTGTGGTCGCTCTTGATGCACTGACCCCAGCCTCAATCCACTCCTTGTGAAAGTCCCCAACACTTTTGAATGGCCTTTTCCTGACAATCCTCTCCAGGCTGCAGTCATCCCTGCTGCTTGTGCACCTTTTTCTTCCACACTTTTCCCTTCCACATAACTTTCTATTAATGTGCTTTGATACAGCACTTTGGGAACATCCAGCTTCTTTTGCAATTACCTTTTGAGGCTTTCCCTCCTTATGGAGGGTGTCAATGATGGTTTTCTGCACAACTGTCAGGTCAGCATCTTTCCCATTGTGATTCCTACTGAACCAGACTGATAGACCATTTAAAGACTCAGGAACCCTTTGCAGGTGTTATGTCTTAATTAGCTGATTAGAGTGGGACACTTTGAGCCTAGAATATTGCACCTTTTCACATTATTCTAATTTTCTGAGATAGTGGATTTGGGGTTTTCATGAGCTGTAAGCCATGATCATCACAATTATGACAAATCACGGCTTGAACTATCTTGCTTTGCATGTAATGAGCCTATCTCATATATTAGTTTCAACTTTTAAGTTGCATTACTGAAATAAATGAACTTTTGCACGATATTCTAATTTTTTAAGTTTCACCTGTATATCATCTTGATATTAAGTATTAGAATTCAGCCACTAGAAGAAAGAAGTTAAAATAGCTTTTCAGTTGGGGAAATTTCCCTGACTGTACTGTTTATAATTAGTAGAGAATCAGGTCGCCCATGGACTTGTTTTGGGAAGGGTAAGGAGAGTCAGATAAATCCATTTTCTCTTCTATTTTTTTAATTGTTCCCTTGTGCAATAGAAAAAGACATATAGCTGTTCGAAGGATCCACAGCTGTGTTCTCTCATTCCCCAGAGTCAGCAAACTCTCATGGAAAAGTTAGAGAGAGGAGCTAGCATTGCAAACAGAAATCAGTCATGTATCACCAATGGCATCAATAATGGACCGCTCTTTCCATCTTACCCCTTATACATTCTCTTCCCTGTGCATACGGAATTATGCTGCATTCTCAAGAGATGGAGTGGGGAAAAAAGAATGGACAAGTACATTCTATAAATGTCATGCAAAATGCAAATGAACCAAGCATGTCTACCACCAAACAAATGTTGCATATGAAATCCCTCCAATTTTTCCAAAGGTCATTTTCTTTACTGCTAAAATTCACGCGCACGTTGTTTGTTTTTGGCATCCGGACTCCATACATAAAGGAGAATATTTGTAGCTCAGGGTTGAAATGAGGGGTCCTTGGTGTCTGAGCTTGATTATTTTCTTGGAGTGTATCATTTGCACTGATAATGTTACCTAGTTTGGGTAATGAAATGTCTGCAAAAAAACAACCAAGCTCAGAGAGCACCAAGGGCGCCTCAGACTCAATAGACATTACATTTATGTGTATAAATGTAAATTTTACACCCCACATGTCAACTGACAATCTTTCAATCACGCACGTTTCAGAACATAAAAACAACAACAACAGGTTGTACGGTACAAAAGAAAGACAAACTGTAAAGCTCCCTTTCTCTAACTTTTTAAGGTTTTTTTTTCCTCCTTAAAATTTGAAAAAAAAGTGTTAGGTTGAGACAGTCTGCCTGGAGCAATATGTTACAGCTGAGCAATAAAACTCTTAAAACATGGCTTATAATGGAAATCCTGTTAGAGACTTAATTAAAGTAGGCGCCACAAGAGCACCACTTAGACAACAAATGGATTTTGCTGAGAATACCAGGCATATACTGACCCATCTGCCAGAAATGCTTCCCTTTTTATTGAATTCAACTGAGCTCTCTTGTTCAGTTCTACCAAACTTATCTTATTCTACCAAATAAGATCTCTTATTATCTTGAATGGGAAACATTTGACACCTACAAGGAAGCCATGAACAGCACTACTTTTTAAGTATTTGTAGGGTAAAAACTAAGTGTAAGTGCAATTTTTTTTAAAAAACCAATTCCATCAAAATGCAGATGCTCTCCACTACACTGCCAAATTTATTCATTTGGATTTCTGAGCAGGAATGCCTATTTCTAACACACACTGCAATTCCCTGTAACTTTCTATTGCTTCGGTTTCCACTTGCTTTATGGGAATCATCCCCACCAATTCTGTTATACCTCTTAAATCATATTTGTTCTTCTTATGTAGAGCTCAACCACATCTTGTTTTATTTCTCCTATGATGACCATTAGTGTATAGACAATAAAGACCACGAAGTTAATTCTTTCTGATTTGTCCTTTGGTGGTTTAAGAAGCCTTATTTCAGTAGCACCTATTTATCTGAGGTTCTTACTTCTAGGTCTTCGTTGTTATCTCCTCAAAGGATTCAGAATAAAGCCCTCCTTATCAATCTTAGCCTTCTTTGGGCAAACACATTTTTACCTGTTCTTATGAACAGCCATCTTGTGCCAGCAGCTCCTCATTTGCATACCTCAGACTATAACCAGACTGGAAACCATCAACACTACATTACTATAGCCAGTAACTAACTTAGTGTTTGTTCTTTTCTGGTTTTCTTCCATAGACTAGATAGATAGATAGATAGATAGATAGATAGATAGATAGATAGATAGATAGATAGATAGATAGATAGATAGATAGATAAGAATGCAGCAGCACTCCTGGGTTTGACATCTCCTTCTAGATGTGCAATATCTGTAGTGATATGGCTGTATTCTTTACAGTATCATTTACCCCTATATATGCGTCAGGACAAAGAGATAACTGCTAATGAACTTAGTAAGTACTGGAAATTGCAGAGACCACACTTCACAAGCTAGCGAGCTTTGTCTATATTAATTTATTTTATTTATTATATTTATGTGTTGCTCATCTTATCAGAGATGATTTTGGATGGCTTACCAACATTAAGCCAGTATAATTTAAAATAATAAATAAAAACAATAATAAATACTGTTAAAATACTGCGAAGAGGGGAACATAAAGCACACAGGGAGAGTTGGGGTCTTTTCTAATTCAATAGCCACCTCTAGAATGGTGCATTCTTGTTGGGGTCCCAGGTCATGTGGTGGAGCCAGGTTTTCAAGTCCTTGGGGTACAATGGACTAGTAACTCTCTCTTAGTCCAATTTAGCTCATAAAATTTTGTTCTGGCAATAAAATGAAGGGAGATTTTTATATAAGCTGCTTAGAGCTTCTGAAGATGGGATATAAAGGTAAAAATTAATGCATACAGATGAAATTGCTAGGTTAAACGAGACATCCTTCAGAATTCTCCAGCCAGGAAAGCAGTTGTTGAGATTTATGGGAAGTAAAACCCAGATATCAGAAGAATACCTAGGATGGAGAAAGACTGGCGTACAGAATGGGACAATTTGCTGTGACCAACTTGCCATGGGACAACTTGCTGTGGCCAACTCACTGCAGGACAATTCAACAAATACAGAAATTAAATTAATTTCTAGAGATCCATGGCCAGTAATAATACAGTAAAAAGTCAATTAAGAAATATAAGAGTTACAATCATTTTGATGAAAACATGATTACTAATAATAAAAGTAACTGAATGGAACAATTAGTATAGCATTTAATTATTCTCAGCAAATTGTCCTGTGGGGAGTATGTCAGAGAAAGATGGCCATGGCAAGTTGTCCTAGATCCCCTGGCATAGATCATCATCTTATGGGACAATTTAGCTCAAAAGCCAATATAATATGCAATGGTTTTTGTTATATGCCACCCAGAATCTCGTTTTTTGACATGGGTGACTATATAAATTTAATAAATAGTATGTATGTATGTATGTATGTATGTATGTATGTATGTATGTATGTATGTATGTATAAAAATGACAGAAGAACTCTGCCTTGAAATATAGTTTTCTGGATATTTTAATATCAACATATTTAATAATCACATACAGTAGATGAAAAAGTAAAAATGACTTGCTATTAAATAATTTATGCTGAAGTACTGTGATTAAGCCTTCAATGGATACAATGTAAACTTTAACATATGTATTGAAATATTTAAAACACCCCTTTGATCTATTTCCAAACCCACTCTTTCACCCCCCCCCATGATACTTCAAATTATACCATAACCATTTATTTAAATGTTGCTCTTTCTTATAACAATGACATTTTGTTAGAATTTAAATGAATTATATTTATATTATTAGCAATCACTTTCTAGTAATGTATTGGAATAATGTTCAGTGTTAATGCTGTAAGAAAAATCCTGTAACAAAACCTTATACATTCATATTTCTTTGGTATAATGTATACACAGATCAGTCTGCTGTACCAGCAAATATTTCCTTTCAACTTATATTCTTTTTACGAAATAAAAGATAAGATCTTATTATGCTTTTTTGAAACCTTCCCATTGAAAAACCTTCAAGGGAAATAGTATATAAAGATTTTGAACTAATAAATTAGTTACACGAAATGAAATTGCTAAGATTCTTTTCTAAAAGGAGCAAAGGAACATATGATGCAACAAAATAAGAATGGCATTTTTTTCCTTCAAAGAACAGAGGGAAGTTGAGTCAGAAACATTTACTTCAGGATGAAATGCTAGATGATTTTTTTATATCAAAAGAAAAATACCTAGGACAACTTAATTGAGAATAATCATTCATAACCATGCAAAAATTAAGTTATCTACAGCTATCTAAATCATGTTGTTCATATTTACTCGGTACTCCTCCAGCTCATAGTTCTTCCATTTGTCCATGCACCTATTTTCCCCCCATCCCCCAGTCGGTGCCTCCCCTCTTGGCCTGGTTATCTATCTTCCTGTGTGTGGGTATTGTTTATGTTTGTGTTTCCCAATTTTATTAGCTTTTTAAGAATTCCTAACAAAGGTTATGGAGAATGGGCGTTGGTCTTACCTGAGACGCCCGTTCTCAGGGCGGTGGAGAAAGCATCCAGAAATGGGTTGACTCCGTCAAGTATAGAATCGGACTGAGTCTATAATCTGTGATGTCACACCTTCTCTGGTAGCTCCTCCCAGCTTTTGACAAAGGTGGTACTGTAGACTGACGTTTATGATATCTATCTATCTATCTATCTATCTATCTATCTATCTATCTATCTATCTATCTATCTATCATCATCTATCTATCTATCTATCATCTATCTATCTATCTATCTATCTATCTATCTATCTATCTATCATCGTCCGTCCATCCATCATCTATCTATCATCTATCTATCATCTATCTATCTATCTATCTATCTATCTATCATCTATCTGTCTATCTATCTATCTATCTATCTATCTATCTATCTATCTATCTATCTATCTATCTATCTATCATCTATCCATCCATCCATCCATCCATCCATCTATCTATCATCTATCATATATATCTCCTCTCCTCGCACCTCACCCTTAGGACCAGACTACTAACAAGGGGGGGCTGGATTCTATCTCCACCGTTGATGAAAATGGCGACCGAATGTGGAAGCCAGAGGTTGATGCCTTGGAGTGAGCACTCATGGGCAGTGCCTCCTGGCCTCTTGGGGATCGTGTCCCGCTTGCGAACCCTGGCAGTGTTCTGGAGCAAACTCGTGGGCACTGCTTGTCGTCACTGAGCCCCACTGCCTCTGTAGACACCAAGGGAGGCAGGGAGAAGCCCTGCTCCCTGAATAGGAAGAAACTCCTGTTCCACCTGATGTTAAAAGGGAGCAGTCTGTTAAATTTAGAATAATAATAAAAGGGCCCAATTGCTAAAAATGCCTAATTGCTAAAAAACTCTGAGGAGAGGAGAAGAAACACGTCCAGTCCAAGGATAGACTGAATCTAAAAGCTGGGAGGAGCTACCAGAGGAGGTGTGTCATTACAGATGGACTGGATACTAGACAAAGTTAACCCATTCCCGGTTGCTATCTCCAACTATGGAGAATAATTCTGAACTTAAAAATTAGCTTTTTCCGTCCCAGTTTGAATTCTCAAGTAACTGTAGCATTTCAGAACTTGTTCATGTGAATGGATATTCCAGGGTTAACAAGACAGGGTAGCGCAAAAATTACATAATCAGGAAAGGAAAATATAGACCAGGTTAAAGGCACCCAGTCGAAGAATTATACTCTGCAGCTGAAAGAAAAATTGAAAAGTAATTTGAAACAACAAAAGGCACAATTATGATTCATATAGTGGGTCATGAAAGCAAGGCAGAAAGCTCCATGATTTTCACCTTGCAGGCAATCGTAATTGCTACAAAGATACTGAATTTTTGGAACAAAATGAAAAAAAAACCCTCTCAATGCTTTCTACTGGAAACTGTACAAGCAATGAAATGTATGTTTAGTTTGTGATTAATTGGTAGTGTCACTAAAGGTTAAAAAAAGCATAATAGTTATATAAGGGTATTAGAAATAAATATAGTTATCCTTGCATAATATCTGCATTAGATAATTAAATATAGAATTGTAACTGTTTACTGTTGTAACAATATGGCATACTTTCCTTTTATTTTTGGGTTTTATTTTTCACATTTAAACACACACACAGCTATATCTAACGATGTATTGATCTTTATGTTTTTTTCTTTTTCTGTCATTATTTTTAAAGCAATAAAAAGGACTTTAAATTCTATAAACTAGTTCAGAAATAACTTTAAATGTTCCCACATTTTTACATAATAGGCAAAACCTCTGTTCATTAAATATCTGTCAGCCAATTTTAAATCTACAAAAGAAGACTGTTTGGATTGAAAGGCATTCTTTTAATCTAGTGAAGTCTGGACCTTCTGTGTTTATGAGTGGGAGATCTTTTTATAATGAACATGAAAGAACAATGCTTACATAAGAAGTCAACCCAGAATCAAATAAATAATAAATAGGAAGATCAGACAGATAATCCTATAAAACTTTATACTTTTTAAAGTTCAAAGGTCTAATTTCTTTTTAAGAGGTCTAATTTCCTCTTAACAGGGTGTAACAAACACATAATTAATATTGCAGAAAAGCAGTCGAGGGAAGAAAACCAACAACAAATGCCTTCTTTTAATGTATTTGGACAATAAGACCCACACAGTATTCTATAAATGCAGTACTCTCCCTCTGTGCTGGTATTCCCACAAATTAAAAAGAATTTATTGTTACTGTAGTTCCCCCTTTTCCCAAGACAAAATGGCTAAAGCATGCCGAAAGCTAAAATTAGAACTCAAAAATAAAACAGTGGCTAAATCAAAGCTAAAGTAAAGCTCTAGTTGGGATTTTGTTAACAATAATCAAAAGAAAGAAAGCAACTTGTCGAGCAAGGGCAGAACAAATGCTTTTTTTATCTTTGTCCTCCAGATGTCTGGAAAATTTCTCACAAAGACTCCTTAGATGGTCTTCCAGCCTGTCCTTACCCAGAAGAGTACAAGTCACTTTGAAAAGGGCACTGGACCGCATCTGTGATGCAATGAGTGGACAAATAGCAATGTTTTGCTGCCCTTATTACCATGGCATAAGCTCAAATATGGAGTAGACATATTGGTCCTCATTTTATGCCAAGGGCTTCTAGACATCTCTTGGTTTGCTTCATTTTCTGGAGCACCTAAGGAAAGCAAAGAGTTCCCTTAGGTTCGCAGGCTGGGAGACACCATTCAAGTACAATTTTGCCCAAGGCTATTACTACCTCCCCATTTCAGCAAGTTAGTCCTTGGCAGAACTGCCTATTACCAGCTTGGGAAACTTCTCAAGCACTTCTGGAAATCACATGCTGCCATTAAGCACGTGAGGTGGATTGACTAAGTAGAAAGGTCTGTAGAGTGATGACTATGACAAGGGACAGAGAGTATCCCAGGCTTTAAATCATATTGCAGTGGCCCTGACACAAAACACCGATCTGATGTGTGGCCTCCAACAGTGTTGAACCCAATATAATCTGGGACAAGTGTTGGCCACTGTGATCTCCTGAGCTGCCTCCACACCCTATGCCAAGGCAGGTAGGCAGGCTGAAGTCCCTGAGAACAATCAGCATTGGGAACTCCACCAATCCTTAGAGACTAAAAGACCTCACATCTACTCATCCTCAAGAGAGTGCCCAATGGATGTTAGTAGAGCCTCCCAGATGGTAACTGCCAAATTATAGGCTGCTACAACGTATTTAGCAACCTTCAGATTCCAAGATTATATATTGATAAAGATTTGACTAGAAGGGTATAATATCTATGGTTTACAAGCTACAACAGCTGAAATTACACACTAAGACAAAACCAACCTACCTTATGGCTTGGCACGATGGGACACAATCCAACCATTATCTGCCTCCTGTCCAAAAGTGCGCCCAACCTACTCTATGTTCTATAATAATATGATATATCTCATCTCTGGGTTTTAGAAATCCACATTTTTGCCCAACTTTTTTTTTGACTGAATTGACATAGGGAATAATATTGAATAAAAACTTGTAAATAATTTCATGTTTGATTTTCTTAAAATAAATAAAACAAGCTCTCTCATTTTCTATTTTTGTCAAACCTACATACTATATAACTAGCCATGATGCAAATAACTAAAAAACTTGATACATTCCCAGATCAGAGGTGGGTTCCTACCGGTTTGGCAGAACTGGTAGTAACTTGGCGGCCTGGGTCACTGGAACTGGCAACGACCCAAGCCTGCCACACCCCCAAACCGGTTCTCTCGGCAACGCCATAGGCGCCACCAGCTTGTTTTCGGCTTCTGCGTAGAAACTTTTTTTTAGTACTGCATATGTGCGCAAAGCACTTGGGGGGCATCCCTGAGCAAACCGGCAATAGCAGCAGCTGGAACCCACCCCTGTCCCAGATCTATCTCCCTTTAACAGGTGGCCTGTAACAAATCATAACTTTAGAAGTGCAGGTGCAATATTTTCTTTAAAAATTGTATATGAAAAAAGTATCACATCAGCTAAAGCCACAGCAACCTGTGCAAAGAACCTCCACTCCCCCCAAATTCCAACACCAATTAGTTTAAAAAAAACATGCCACACTGTTTAATGTATTTTGTTGTTCAAACATGTTTCTAAAAACTGTGTTTTGCAAATGCTCCTAAATGTTAAGAGGTGACATATCCCAAAAGAAAATTGTGGAAATACTCCGTCATCTTGAACTGCAACAAGAAATAACATACTTCAATCCATGCTAATGAGTGGAAATATACCAAAGGAGAATTCTTGCAGAATAAAAAAAGGTGCCCCAATGGAGAGATATGATTCATCATTTTAGTTGCAGTGGCATTAATTCTTGGCTACTTACAACATATTCTATAAGGAGTTACTGCTAAAAAAGTATATTGGAGTTAGGAGAACAATAAATTTGAATAAGTAAAAATAGTTGTATAGAAATTGCAAAATGTATCAGCCAGGTTAATAATTGCTGCAACATTTGGAATAAAACAATCATCTAGTTTTTAAGATAAGTTAACCTAATCTTAACTATTTTGTATACCAAATATTGATTGAACAATTTGATGACAAAAACTCTGAAAAGTCATTGTTCAATTGATATCAAAGGTGAGGAACTTGCAGGTGTTATTACAACACCTGGATTTCTAGCTGTTATGGCTCCAAGCACCCCTCAGTTGGTTACACTGATTGAAGTTGCTGGAAATGATAATTCAACAACACTTGGAGGACCAATTATTCTGCTTTCTTGCAGTATTCTGAGCTGTATGGATTAGCATAGGTCATATACAAATGGATGGAGAAGCCTATGAAATAATGGTAATCTCTAATAATAGTTTTCCATGGATAGCAAAAATAGAGCTGGATATAAAATAAAAAGCAAAGCAGAAAACAATAGAAAAAAAAAGCAAAAATGCTAAAGATGTTAACAACTATCTCAAGAGGGAGGTTAGAAGCATGTGACAGCTAGATATATTCTTATAATCCCTCCTTCTTCAATCTGGATACACTGAACTAAAACTCCTACGTTCTCAGATAGGCTGGCCAACAGCCAGCAGCAAATGTGGGAAAATTTAACTTAAAAGGAACCAGTCAAATTCTTAGAAAATTTTAAGTATGTAATTTGGCTGCTGCTAATAATGATAAAGGTTGAATCATTCATCAGGTATTAACAAGATTTTAGATAATTATGACTTATGACAAAATATAGATTTTAGCTTTGCAGAGTGGCATTCTTCTGTTAGTTACTCCATTAATTATTAACTTCATTTGTATCTACAGGAATCTGAAGATTCTCAAGAACACTTTACAACCTATAAATTATAGAAATGTTATGCATTGATAATACCATAGTACATAGCATGAAGGAAAAAAAGTTAAATTAAGCTATCATATTTTTCAGAGTATAAGATGCACTTCTCCCACCTAAAAGAGGGTAAAAATTAGGGCGTGTCTTATACACCGAATGTAGTCCCTTCCACCCGCCGATCCCCACCGTTTGGCCTCTACCTCCCAGCAATTTGCCTCCTTGCAGCAAACAGCGTGTTTCAGTTTCAGCACAGCTTGATTAGCACAAGCAGCTGATTGTCAGTTGGATCGGCCTCCCAACCATCAGCTGTTTCAGGCTGCAGAAATTGCCATTGCCTATTGCAGCCTCTGTGCGCCCCATTTTCGGCCTTCATATGTCCTATTTTCTGCCCATTCTGATCCCCACTGCCCAGAACGGGCGGAAAATGGGATGCGCACAGGCCGAAAATGGGATGTGGAGGCTGAAAATGGAGCAGATGGAGGTGGTAATAGGCTATAGCAATCCCTGCAGCCTGAAACAGCTGATGGTTGGGAGGATGATCCAACCAACAAACAGCTGCTTGTGCTATTCAGCCTGTGCTGAAACACGTTGTTTGCTGCAAGGAGGCAAATTGCTGGGAAGCAGAGGCAGATTTTTTTCCCTTGTACTAATCAGGCTAAACTGAAACTGAAACAGGCTGTTTGCTGTAAGGAGGCAAATTGCTGGGAGGCAGAGGCAGATTTTTTTTTCCTCCCCAAATGTTAGGTGCGTCTTATACTTTGGAGCATCTTATACTCCGAAAAATACGGTATGCTACAATCTATGGTTTGTTCTTAAAGAACACCTTACTCAAATCAATAGAAATTCTTTTTAAGTATACATGTACACAAATAAGATACACATTACTTAATAATTAAAGCAACTTCTAATACTTTGTTTGTAGAGTTTTGTAATTGTTTGGATTAAAATGGTAGTTTATTTAGTATGACTAGATACTAAATAAACTACAAAAGCTATTTAAATAATAGGATTTTGATTCTCATTATTTGAAAAATCGTAAGAATTTACTCTGCAATTTCTAAATCAGTAACTGGCATAAGTACAGCTACTGGGATCAATTTTAAAGGTCTAAGTGAAAGGAGACGATAAACAATTGGCTTCAGATGTAATTACACTTGGTTGGAACCCATGGAAATCAATACTATTTTGTTAGCATCATTAATTACTTTCTATAAATCTCTTCTAAATCTGTATTCAATTCTTTTCAATAAGGACAATTCCATATAATACCACTTCAACTTCTCAAGCTTGAATTTTCACTCATGTTGACCTCTGAATGAACCAATCAATGCTCTCCCTCAAGTTGATAAATAAAAAGCCTGAGTACCATTGTGCCCTGCCCAACCTATTGTCAGTGAAAAGTAAGTAGAAACGAACAAACAAATCCTTTAATATAAAAACAAACAAGCAAATCCTTCCATATAAAAAAATAAATTAAACTATCCATTATTTTTCAGTATGCATTGTGTGCATTCATCTCAGCATCTGTAAAGAGATATTTAGCTAAATAAGTCTTCCTTTATTGAACGTCCTATGGACAGTTGTGAAGGTTTCTTGTGGCAAGATTCATGACACTTTTTCTCACCAACTATAAAATCATGGTTGAAGGCTGCACTTGCAGCCAACATGGAGCAATATTTTTTTACCTGGAATGCATGCTTTTTAGTGATTAAGTCATGGAGCTCATTGGAAGGACACTTGTGGATATGTCACAACTCCTTCTATTCCAGCTCACTTTAAGAACAAACTTTTAAAAACCTCAGCAGCCTGGCTCTTTTCACATTTGTTGGTCTCCTGAAAAACAGAACTGTTGTCTGTCCTTATTAAACTAAGCCATGATTCCTTTTAAAGATTCAGCCAATGGGAGACACAAAACTCCTCCAACAGAGAAATAGACTTAAACAACCTCAATAGAGTTTCACCATTGTAAAAAGAAGGATTTGGGTTATTTAGAATGAAAAAAACCCACATATGTTTTTCAATTCATACTAAATCCTTATGTAGAAGTGACCTAAAATTCTATTGTTAGGCATCATTACTTCCATGCTACATTTGGAAAAAATAAATTTAATAGTTAGGCTTTGTGCTTTATATCATATTTCTAGATAAATTACTGTATGCATTATAACTTTAGTGGTTATTGATGTGATGGAAGGCACACATAGAGAAGCAGTAAGGAAGAATGTTGGCTTTCTCAGAGAGGGATCTTAGTTGAATGGGGCAGGGGGAGAACAGGTTCAGTGTAGCCACACCCTAGAATCATGATGGCGAACCTATGGCACGTGTGCCACAGGTGGCATGCATAGCCATACTTGCTGGCACGGCAGCCCTCAGCTGCAGCACGCGAATGATTTTCGCCCTTCCGAAGGGCTGGGGGAGGCCGTTTTCGCCCTTCCCAGGCTTCTAGAAAGCCTCCGGAGCTTCGGGAGGGTGAAAAACAGGCCCAACGGGCCAACCAGAAGTTCGTTTCCGAACTTCTCATTATCTCATCTCTGGACATGGACCTGACAATCTACCTTTCCTCAAATAACTAGGAACTGGCTTCAAGTTTAATGCTATAATTATATGCCCACTTAACTTATAATTACCACAATATCCAGTTAAAACTATGGGAGTTAAGCCACTTGAGTCTTGACCTTCCATTGATCTCAATGGAACCTAAACATGAACCTAAACATATCAAACTTAATTTGAATTGAATCCAATGCACGTATAAATCTGCTCAGTAGGGAATGCACTGTGTTCTAAACCAAGGCTAGGAAACTGTGGAAAGTAGCCTTAGCTTCATAAAAGAAGTATCATTTTCATTTTTATGTTGAAGGAATGCAGAAAGTTTTGACTCCAATTGGAAAAAAAATCACCTACACAAGATTGAGCAAGTATAGCAAAGAATTTATTAGCAGAACCACAAACATTGCTGTACTTTTAGAAAAAGATATATCAATTAAATAAGTAAATTGTGAATATGTAATATAATTCAGAACCTTAGGAGGTGCACTGAAAATTGAGGAAAGCAATAGGGTTATATATTAGTGCGAATTATGACATTCTTTATCCTCCTTTTCATGTGAAGAATGTCAGAAGGCACCATTCAATGAAGATGTGAAACATGGCTACTTTCCATGCCATAAAACTGTCCACAGTAAATTCATATAACTCAGAGAGACTGAGAATAATTTAAGCATTTCATTCCTTATTTTTTCCTCCATTAGCTTTTATCTTTACATATAACATACACACACACACGATATGGTGTGGTCCTGATTTCTTTTGTTATCTGATTGCTAGGAGTGGGCTGGAATACTGATCATCTTAATCAAGAACTTGATTTTTTAGAAGTTTTTATCCATAGTCTGTTATTTATTTTTAAGTCTACCTTTTTCATCTATGGTCTCTAATTCATTTGGGCACCATGAGAAAAAAACTGAAGTAGAAAAATAGAGAGTTAATATGTTTGATCGTTATGAAACAGATTCTAATAATTGTGTATTTCTTACTGCCACTATAAAAAGATGGTCTTAACAAAAGGTATTGCAATAAAACAAAACTACCCTCTCATCATGTGCAAAAGATTGCATATAGTTTAGAGCAGTGTATTATAAACAATTATCTACATTAAAAATATAAAATGAAAAGGCTAAAAATTCCAGTTCATAAGCTGTTCTAGAAAAATTAGAAACCAACCCTACATTTAATTTTATTTTATCAGGACTACTTGAAACAAAATTAGTCTCAAATTGGATTGGATTGGATTTATTAGATTTATATGCCGCCCTTCTCCCAAGGACTCAGGGCGGCATACAGCATTAAAAAACACATAGTACAAAAGTTAAAAGGAAATTAGAAACAGTCCAAAAAACAAACCCAATTTATATAACACTCACATTTTAAAAATTAAATAAAATTAACAGGCCAGGTCGGCTTGCTGGAAAAGCCAACTTTTTAGGGCGCGTCGGAAGGACCAGAGGTCAGGGATTATGCGAAGCTCCGGGGGCAGCTCATTCCACACAATTAGGCCATGATTTATCTTTTGACTCTGATATTAGAAAATCATCAATTTAGACCAACCATTATCATTTTTGTCTCATTAATTCCATTCCATTGGTGACAAACTTGTTTAAAATAAAAGCAACCAGATATGGTAATAGCTGATATTTACAGTATTAGATAAAATGTTTGAGATGGGAATTCTATTATTCAATGTAAGTTAAAAATAAGTGCCTTAAGAAATTAAACAAACATATAAATGATCTATAAAATCCTGAAAGAATATTGCATGCATGTAAATTTAGTGTAAAAAGAGCATTTTAGAAACAGAGATTAAAATATTTTACTTTGAATTTCGATACACAATTAGTACAATTGATATTTCATAGACTTACAGAGTCAAAGATTTGGAAGAAGTCAAATACACAAGAAATAGAATAGGAACTACATCCTACTTATGCAACAATACAGTTTGAAGCAAGCAAAATAGACAGTTTTGTATGTTAAGTCATAAAAGAAATGGACAAAATATATCAATGTCCAAACTCTCGGTGATGCTCCAGTAATTACTGACCATCATTGAATTGTATCATGTTCAAATAGTTAGGCTATCATGTACAATCCTGTTCCTCACAAGCTATAAATTAAGGCATCAGTGACAAAGACTGTCCAACCTCGGCCAAAGCTGAATTATTCCGAGGTATTCCTATCATCCCTTATTTCTGATATTTCTTTTTTTTTTCTTCAGCATTGCTCAGAACTTCACCTCAAGCACTTGGAGATATGTTTTAGAATGGCCTGTTCTAAGAGGTTATTCCTAAATAACCAATGTCCAAAAGACTGGGAAAAAATTCTAGCATTATAATACTTATACTAGTGCTACACTATAAGTGTGTTGGATACCAGTACATATAGTATGGCAATATTAAGTTGGACTAAAATTCTAGATTGGTCATCAAATGGCAGCCTAATATACAGAATATTATGTATATTATGTAGTATGTTCTGAATCAAGATTTTGCTTTTTGATTACTTAAAACAAATCCATGAATTAAATAAAATAAAACAAAATATATTGTCAGATGGGGCGTTGGTCATACCTGATACGCTTCTTCTCGGTGTGCTGAGAGAGAATCCAGGAATGGGTTGATCTTGTTTCGTAGCTGATTGGACTGAGTCTGTCAGAGCTGTGAAGACACGCCTCCATTGCCAATGGTCCCCATAACAGGTAAGACCAACGCCCCTTCTCCAGTGTGCTGACAAGAGAATCCAGGAATGGGACATACCAAAGCTGGCTTGTTCTACGGGTGGGCAGCAGTCTGGTCCGGGGTCCCCTGATCAGTGTGAACCCTCTGGAGGACTCGCCTGCCAAATGCCGCTTCAGCTGAAGCGAAGGCATCCAGCTTGTAATGCCTAATGAAAGGGGACGGCTACTTAACAAACCTCCTCGATAGGGCCTGTGTTGCCCACACCACAGTTGTGTCTGCGCTCCTTGTGGAATGGGCTGTTACCCACCAAGGTAACGGAAGAGCCTGGAGTTTGTAAGCCTTGGCGATGCAAGCCCATATCCATCTGCCCACAGTTGATGGTGTGATCTTGTTGCCTTTGTAAATGTCCTAGGTGCTAACGATAGGCCGAATGGCAAGGCCAGTGTAATGGAAACCCCAATGCTGTCTCGGATGCTCCCCAGTATGGACAGGAGAGATTGCATTTTAAACTGCCTGTAAACCAGGTGGTTGTTCAGCCTCTTCAGGTTCAGAATTGCTCCCCCCCCCCCCCGAGGTCTTTGGTATTACAAAGAGGATGGAATAGAATCCCTGCCCCCATTGGTCCTCTGGAACCGGTTGGATCTCCTGAATGTCCAACAGGTGTTGTATTGCAGTTTCCATGAGGACCCTCTTTGAGTTGTCCCTTGAGATGGGACAATGAATGTAAAACTTCGGGGTGTGGAGAGATATTTGAGGGAGAGGCCCGACCTCAACGTCTCTAGGACCCAGGCATCCATTGTAATCTCCTCCCATGGATCGGCAAAGAGGGCTAGGCGGTCCCTATGTGAGGGTTAAACGTGTAGTCACTTGAAGCATTGAAATGGGTGACTTCCACCACCACAAAAGGACCGTTTGGGTTGGAACTGCTGTCTGTTCCTGCCCGACTGATCCGGTTGGCGTTCCTGGACCTCTGGGAATGTGGAAAACCCGAACCGGTGTCTGTTGCTTGAAAGGAGTGGCAAAAATAAGGTGAGGGGTGGTAATCACTTCACCTAGAGAGGGATGGCAGAATCTTCCTTTTGTCTCTCAACTCCACCAAGAAGGGGGTCCAAAGATTCCCAAACAGCTTCTCTCCCTTGAAGGGGGCCAAGGCTAGCCTCCATTTGTGCCTGGTGTCCACCTGCCATTGATGAAGCTATGGCCTTGGAGGCAAACCTGACCGTGTTTAGTGTGGTATCTGCAGAGAATTCTGCTGCTGCAACAAGTTTGTTAATATCTTGGCGAGTCTGGATGTCCCCTGCTGGGATCCTATCTTACATCTACCTAAACCAGAGCAAGGAGGTCCTGTTGAAGAACGAAGCAGCCATGGATGCTTTGACCACCCAGGCAGCTGCCTGATGAGCCCTTTGAAGTGTCTGCTCCGTCCTCTTATCCTCTGCCTTCAGGGTCTCTTCTGGATCGTTAAGTATGGTGGAGGAGAATGTCAGGGCCACCACTGCACCATCAACTAACGGCATCTTGAGCGCCCGGGCAAGCTCTGGGCCCATTGAAACTTCCTGTTGGATGGGCTGGGGTCTGTCCCAGAAGAGGCCCATTGCCTCTGGACCACGTCGAGAAACAACTTTGATGAGGAGCACCTCAGTTTCTGTGGTCGACTCAGAGAAGAGGGAGTCAGTGGGATCAGCCAAGTCCAAGGCTGGGTCTGGAGCACTTGAATCTGAGCCCAGGCAGCCTGTATTTTTGGACTTGAAGAGGAGGAACTTGGATAGAGAAGGGCGAAATAGCCCTGTGAAAACTGGTTGATCCGGTGGTATTCCCTCATCTTCAGAAAGCTCCAGATCTTTCTGCCCTTCCTCCTCTGAGAGTGATGTCTGGCTCTGCTGGGAGAGAGCAGGGGAGTAGGGCACTGGGAAGGCCGAAAAATCCCCTGGGAGCTAGATTGCCTGGTATTGCCCTGGATGTAGGGAGAATCAAGAGGCCACAGAAGCTGCTCGCCTACTCTGCTGCATTCCTGCAGCAATGCACTGCCTGATGGCTTCTGCAATTACAAATCACATACTGGAGGAGATTTTGGGCCCCTGGGTGAAGCCCCACTGCTGTGGGGGTAAGTGTTGCCTCTGCAACAGGTTTCACCTTCGTCCAGGGCTGCTCCCAACCTCCTGCAGTTGGAAGCAGGCCTGACAGGGAGCTTCATTGCTGACAGGCAACGCAAGGCCTTGTTGAGAGGTTTGCTCTCCAGCGCCCTCTGGAGAGTAGGCCTTTGAGCACAGCCTGTTTACTTAGCTTGGTTCACTTCGTATTTCCAATAGCCGATCATAATTATGGCCAGAAATGGGAGGTTCACCCCTGGGGGGGTACTTCCTGTCTCTGCTGGTCAACCTCCCTCTCTTCTTTGGCAAGTTGCTGGTCTAGGGCCTTCTGTCTCTTTCTTCTGCCTTAGAGACCTTCCTTGAGACAACAGGTCTCTTTTTTAGTTTTGTGGCTGCGCCCTTCACGCCAACCCTGCAGAGAAAATCAGCTCAGGGACTTGAGTGTCGTCCAGTAAGGCTGATTCTGTGCCACCAACTGTCACCTCGTAGCTGCAAGCAGCTGCAGTCACAGCCATAGCAATACCAGTCCCAAAAGGCAGACTCGTTCTTTCCGGAACTCTGCTGCCGGCGCAGCTAAAGGTTTTTCTGATGAGTGTGCCCGGGGGCTGGGCAGGGACTCAACTTGCCTCTACACCAGTGGAGGGAGGATCTCAGGGGGCTTTAGTCAATTGCTCCATCGTCCAGGAACCTGGCAGCCCGTTTACACCCTTTTTCAAAGGCTGGGGTTTCTCTTGCCAGTTTCGTGCTCCTTTGGCTTCCAGTGGGGTTAAGCTAATCTCTTCACTGAGCCAGCGCGTGAAGGGAGCAGAAAAGGCTTGTCAGTTCTCCGTGCCCCTGGTGGTTAGCGGCATGGAGCTAGGCTCATGTTAACCCCGCAATCACCAGTACCTTCTAGCACGTACGCCGATCAATCGGCCTTCAGCGGGCTTGAGCCAAAGCTCTTCATGCTACAAGAAGTCTGGCAGCTCCATCGGTCAAACCAGGAGCCAGCTGATTGGGAGCCAAATCTCCCCCAACGTTCTCCTCCTGCGAAGAATCCAGGAATATTCCTTCCAAACGAATGGATGAATTTTTGATATGTCTGTTCTAGCTGAGGAACTGAGTCAAAAGCTGGGGACCATTGGCAACGGAGGCGTGTCCTCACAGCTCTGACAGACTCAGTACAATCAGCTACGAGACGAGGTCAACCCATTCCTGGATTCTCTCATCAGCACACTGGAGAAAGAACGTTGGTCTTACCTGAACGTTTCTTTTAAGGAGAGTAGTGGGAGGGGTCACGCGAGGGTTTAACACAGCCTGATTGGTCCATTAGACTGAGAGAAAACTTCTTAACCTTCAGCTTCTCCTGTTGGTTCCCAGTTTCCGCGATGTCGAAGTCTGCATCTGTAAGTCACAATAACAAGGACAAGCCCCCGAGGGCCACCCGGTCCTCCCCCTCCCCAGACCCTGTCTTAACTAACTAGGGCGGGATCGTGACCCCTCCCTCTACTCTCCTTAAAAGAAACGTTCAGGTAAGACCAACCTTCTTTTTCCAGTAGAGTAGAGGGAGGGGTCATGCGAGGGACATACCCACGCTAATTCCCAGGGAGGGTAGACTGGGTCCCAGGGGGAGGACCGGCTGCCACCCTCTGGAGAACTCTCCGACCGAATGATGCCTCAGCCGAGGCGTATACATCCAGCCAGTAATGTCGAATGAAAGGGGTAGGCGAGGCCCAAGTAGCCGCACGGCAAATGTCTTCAAAGGGAGCCCTGGTAGCCCAGGCCGCAGTAGTAGCAGCACTACGGGTAGAATGAGCAGTTATACCCGAAGGAGGGGACTGTCCGGAGGCGCCATATGCCTCGACTATGGCCTGTCTAATCCACTGCCCAATAGTGGAAGACACCTTAGCCCTAAGAGACCCCGGTTGAAAGGAGACGAAAAGCGCCTGAGTTTTACGAATGCCCTCCGTCCGCTTCAGGTAAATGCGAACGGCGCGCCGGACGTCCAATCTGTGCCACAAGTGCTCCTTCTCCCGTGATGGATTAGGGCAAAAATTAGGCAGGACTATCTCTTGGGCTCTATGGAAAGGTGTATTTACCTTTGGCATAAACGAGGGATCCAAGCGAAGGACTACCCTGTCCTGATGGATAAGACAAAGGTCACTACGGGAAGAGAGTGCCCCCAATTCCGAGATGTGCCTGGCCGTTGTGATGGCCACTAGAAACGCCACTTTAAGAGTGAGAAGACGCATATGAACTGTCCTAAGGGGCTCGAAGGGAGATCCCGTTAGAGCCTTAAGGACCAGGGTGAGGTCCCAGGTCGGGAACCTATGCACTGGGGGCGGTCTGATATTGGCTGCCCCTTTCAGAAAACGCTTTACCAGAGGGGAGTGGGAAAAAGTATAGGACCCCTCCCCCCCAGAATGGTGGCCAAGGCTGCCACCTGTCGTCGAAGGGTATTGTGGGACAAACCATCCACCAATCCCTTCTGCAGGAACTCCAGTACGTCCGGAACCGTGGCCCTAGAGGGATCTAGCCCACCATTTGGCAAAGGCCGCCCAGGTGGCGTTGTAGATTCTGGTGATAGATGGCCGCCTGGACGCTTCTAAGGTCGCTATGACTCCTGAGGATAGCTTTTCCCCCCTCCGGCTCCCAAAATGATCCCCCTTGCTGAAGTGCTGGGGACATCCACCACCTGAGGGACAGTCTCACGTCTGCCGGGAGGCGAATCGGTCGTAAAGAGTTGCTCATCATCTGTTTCTGGGCTGGGATCAGAGCCCACTGAAGAGGGCATCTTCCCTAGAAGTTGGGATAAGGTCAGGGTGGAAACAGACCTTCTTCTTCTGACGGAGGCAACTAACTGGCGTAGGCTGGCCAAGCGATCTGGGGACAGTCGCACCTTCCCTGTCACCGAATTTATAGCTGTCCCTAGATGAAGGATCTGCCTGGATGGGGACAAGTGGCTTTTGGGAAAATTTACTGAAAACCCCAGAGTCTGGAGCCAGCGGATGGTTAGGCGGAGGTCTGATGTCGCCCTGGGAAGGGACTCTGCCTGGACTAGGACATCGTCCAGATAGCACTGGAGTCTCACCGGGATGGAGCGCAGGTGAGCCGCCAGTGCTGCCAGAACTTTGGTGAATGTGCGGGGTGCTGAGGCCAGACCGAATGGAAGGGCCCGATACTGGTAATGCTTTCCCCCATGGGAGAATCGGAGATAGCGGCGGTGAGTCCGAAGGATGGGGATGTGGAGGTAGGCCTCTGTTAGGCCTACTGAGGCCATATAATCCCCCTTTCTGACGCCCTGTAGGATTGATTTTAGGGATGACATTTTGAACCGCCGGTAGACCAGATAGCGGTTCAGGCGTTTGAGGTCCAGAATTGCCCTCCAACCCCCCGAGGCCTTTGGGACTACGAATAGGTTTGAGTAGTAGCCCTGCCCCCGCTCTGGATCCGGAACGACCTCCACCGCCCGAATTTCCAGGAGATGGGATACGGCGAGGTCCATAAGTTGACGGCATTCGGGACTCTTGGAGGGGGGAAACATCCTGAAGAAGCCTGTGACGTACTGTGGCTCGGACCCAGGCGTCCGTGGTGACCTTGTCCCATTGGTCCGCGTACAGGGCTAGGCGGCCGCCGATGGGATGACTCGGGTTCGAGTCATTTCCCTCTGCGGAAAGGGCGGCCGCCCCCCGCAAAAGGGCCGTTTGGATTGCGGTTGGTAACGGGAACGGTCCTGGTAGGTGGGCCTGTGGAACTGCCTGTCTTGTCTATAAGATTGGAAGCGCTGTTCCTGATCCCTGTCAGGGGCCCTAAATGAGGGTCTGCGATATGGGTGGCTACGGGACTCGGTCTTTTTAGAGGTGGAAGGCATGACTTTCTTTTTGTCTTTGTTTTCCACCAATATGGGATCCAAAGCTGCTCCAAACAGGTTAGGCCCGGCGAAGGGAGCCGCTACAAGGTCCCATTTTGCCTTGTTGTCTATTTGCCAGTTCCTAAGCCAAAGGAGCTGGCGAGAGGCGACTGACGTGGCCAGGGCGCTGGAACTGAACCTCACAGCGTCCAGGGTCACATCAGCGGAGTACTGAAAGGCGGCCATGATTTTGGTTATGTCCTGGTGAATGCGGTCGTCTTGGATTGGAATTCGATCCTGTAGCTGGCGGAGCCACATCACTGTCGTGTGGTTAAAATACGAGGCTGCGGCTGCCGCCCTGACCGCCCACGCTGAAGCGTTGAAATTCTTCTGCAGCGTTAATTCCGCCCTCTTATCTTCCAGTTTGAGTTTGTCTGCCGCATCCCCTGAGACCACCGAGGAAGAGGAGACCAAGGCAGCTATGGGTTGATCAATGGTGGGGAGCTGGAGAGCCTGCACAAAGGACTTCTCCAGATTATAGGCACGACGATCGTTGCTGCCTGGGGAAGACAAGTTTGAAGGGCGAGCCCACTGGTTAGTGACCACTTCCAATAATAGTGGAGAAGCAGGGATTTCCTCCTTATTAGTGGCCGTGTTGGAGAACATGGCCATGTCAGGGTCTCTGGGGGGGGGGAACCGTGGGGTCCCCTGTCCCTATCTTTGTAGTCTTCCTGGCCTTCCGGAGCAAAGGCTTGAACATGGCCGGGAGGAATAAGTTGGAAGAGGGAGGGGAGTCAGGGGCCGCCTCCTCATCTTCAGAGAACCCCAGATCATCCTGTCGGTGTGCCTCCCCCCTGGAAGAGACTTCACTCAGTAATGAAGGGGAGGAGGCCCTAGATCTCGACCTACTGAGGGTTTGGGCCCTGCTATGCTGGGGAACCCTGTCCCTTTGGGCTATACCCCGGGAAATGGCTGCAGAAATTAGGCGTTTCAGGCTTTTTGGAATGTGTTCTAAATCAGCTTCATCATAATCGGGATCATAGGCCCGCGGAGCCAAAAATCTACTAGGCCTCCTGGCACGGAAATTTTCGTCAGAGGGGCCTTCTAATGGGTCAGCCATCTCAACTTCCCCCGCTTCAGGAGAATTAGATGGTGAAGGGGAATCCCCCCGCCTCCCGCTCCTGTCAGACCTGGTCGGGGAGACTGAGGGGGAGGAAGGGCTGAACCCCCTGTTGATTGAGGGTGAAGGGCAAGAGGCCTCTGCCAGAGGGGATCTGGATCTGGGCCTAGAGGCTTGGGCCTTTTTCTCAGCCCTGGCGATGGTCTTTTCCAGGGCCCTAGAACGCCTGAGCTCATCTCTCTCCTTGGCTCTGGAGGGCCTGTTAGCCGCAGATGGCCTGGAGACTCGAGGCCTAGCCTGTTCTGTGGGGCCCTCTCTTTCCTCCTGGGCCAGGATGGGTGCGGCCTGTGCCGTTTCGGCCCGCGCCGCCATCGCCCCACTCACGTGCTCCACTCAAAACTCCTTGCAGGCTTGCTAGGTTCGGGGCCTTCCCAGTAGCAGGTCTGGCTGGTAGCGGGCCTTGAGCTCCCTCTGTGTAGGCCTGAGGTGGCTTTGGGCCTTGCGTTGTATTTGCAGGCCCGGCGCACGTGGTGGCTTCAAAATGGCTGCCGGAGCTTCGCCCGTTCTTTTCCACTCTTCAGGCGGCCGCTAGTTCAGCACTGCGCTCCGAGCCTCCCCAGTCTCAAACAAGAATCCTTTGGTCTTCTAGCGGGGCCGCGGTGCAGTCGCGGGCCTAAAAACGGCCGGGAGGAACGGCGCGGCTATAAATGGGGCGAGGGGCCGGTCTTCGCGCCGTTTGTCGCGCTGCAGCTCGTTTCGCTCACCCTTTGCCTGGCTGTCTTTCGTTGCGGGCTGCAGGAGGAAGCTGTCGTCGCTGCAGGATCGCCTGGCACGCCCGAAGCCCGGGAACCAGTCCGGAGCGTCCGGCCCACAGGGAGGAGGGAAAACTGCCGCACGGGGCTCCCCTGCCTGCTGAGGACAGTAACAGGCTGTCCTGCTGGGCGCAGCTATTAATTTAGATAATTTTGAAAGTCCAATAAGTCAAATTTGTTCTTTAGTAGTTTAGAAATACTCAAATTCTCACTAGGAACCAAGCACAGTGCTTTGGACCAGACTGAGAGGAAACTGGGAACCAACAGGGGAAGCTGAAGGTTAAGAAGTTTTCTCTCAGTCTAATGGACCAATCAGGCTGTGTTAAACCCTCGCGTGACCCCTCCCTCTACTCTACTGGTAAGTTCCAGTTATAAAGCCTCATGTAAACAACTTACCATGATGAGCCTGTCACTACAGAGTCAGTGAGGCCTAAGCTCATATGGTGTCATTTCTTAAATCTACAATGCAAGAATGGACCTATACATGGTATACAATATTATGAAATAAATCAAACTTGATTTAAACATAATGAAATAAGAAGAGAGTTGTAAAATAATTTATTACAATTCAGGCATGGAAACCTCTGTATCTCTTATATATAACATCATCATTAGATTTACCAAGGGATGAATCAATGCACCCTAGTACTGAACTGTCTCTTGCATGATGTAGGAGGAGGTAGGAGTTTTATGTATGTTCATGGCCTTGAGTTATATATGAAGTAATAAAGGTGGGATACAAATCTAATACATAAATAACACATAAAGAAATGAAGCTGCTAGGGTGAAGAGAGTTCTAAGTTGTTATTTTTTTAGCGTATATGAGAAAGGAGGCTTCGGGTTTATCTCTCAAGTTAATATTGGGCTCCAACTTTTGTGAAGTCTTGTTAACACAGACAATGATGCTAGATGATGATGATGATGTGCAATACAACATATACAGAACAAAAAATTCTCCAACTGATCTAAATACTTCATACTGTACTGCTTGATACAGAAGATATTCTGCAATGCGTACCAGAGATAGATGCTAATCTGTTTGAATGTTCTTGATTTAACTATCTCCAGGGAAGATCTGAAGCATTAAAAATCAAAGAACTGATCCATATTAAATCCATCTATTATAATAAAAGGAAGAATATGAGTCGTAGCATTTTTAATACTCATATTCTTTCATATTACTTTGTACATGCGGATCTCTGCTTTCATACCCAGAAACTCAATTTCTCTGTTTTAACTGGAGCACATAATTTACAGTGTCCTATAGCTTTTATGAAAATAGTTTTAGCTCTGCTGCACGAACTGCTAACATCGGCATTGACAAAAAAATGAAAAAAGAAAAAAGACTGCATCCCACAATGGTTTACAGCTATTAAGGATTTTTTTAAAAAAATGCATTTATATATTATAATTTGATGTGTTGATAGTTTTTGAAGTACAGTCCGATGTAAACTTCAAAAGATAATGAATATTTCATTACTACGGAGCTGACAGAAAAAGTTCAAAATTAGGACACTGAGGCTATTTATAGACACTCAACCATATTTAAGGACTACAATCGTATTCCCTGAATGGTTTGGAATGATTTCCCCCCGTTTTACAGCACTTGAGGGTGTTAGCAAAACTGCCTGCACATCAAGATCTTTCAAGGAGGCCAACCAACAAACCTCCATGGAGCTGAGATGTTTAAACCACCAGTTTCCCTAATGTCTTGCTTCCTTTGCCTCACAACTATTTCCAGTCTTCTGATCTCCAAAATAAACAGTGTACACTTCTTCTCTTCAACATCCTGAACATTTCTTATTTTAATGCTTTATTTACTTCTCTCCACTGTGGGTGGGCTTGGTTTAAAACAATGCTGAATTAAGACCTACTTTGTGAAAATGAACGACAAAGACTTCGGAAGCAACTCATACAATAAATCTAGTTACACGTTGCTCAAGGCAGTAGTAGTTCAATATACAATGAAAACAGAATCCTCTCAAAAATGCTTTTTGTATCATTGGTCAGGAGTGGAGAACCACAAAATGTTGTTGTATTTATTCTTCCTGACATCTTTTGTTCAATCCCATTTGGAAGACTACAAATTTCAGTCTTAATCTGAAGGGTGGAATCCATAGGCTTGAAACACTTCTAAGGAGTAAACAAGTGGTTAAACCTTACTGTACTACTTCAAAAATAAAAAATAAGCAGTGTTCATTCAATTTTAACGATCACTTTGCACTGCATACTATCACTTCTATTGATTCCTATAGCTTTTTTTTACCTTTAGATCAGTGGCGGGGTTCAAAAATTTTCGTGAATGGTTCAGTGGGTGTGACTAGATGAGGGTCATGTGACTGAGTGGGTGTGGCCAACTTGATATCACTCATGCTCACATCCACTCAGTCACATGACCCCCACACTAAGCCACGCAAACAGGAAAAGCTAGGAAATTCTTTAGGATTTCTCCCTATCTACCCATGCCCTCCCTTCGTCAGTCACGCCGATTTCCCCTCCTAAACCCCAACCCTAGCCCCACTTCCTCCCCCACCACCGCCTCTTGTGTTGCTTACCTTCTACAGCAGCTGGTCCAGTCCAGAAGGGAAGCTGACCAGAGTTTTCGGCGCCCCCCCAGCCAGCCGCCACTGCTGGGAAGCAGCTGGCAGGCAAAGAAGCCTTCCAGCTGCCACCTCTTTGCATATCGGCTCTCAAAGAGGTTGGTGGCTGGCCGCAGGCCTCCGAAAAGTTCTTTGGTTGGCGAAAAAGCAGCTGCCATCTTCTTCGCGCATGCGCAGCCTATTGCCTTGCAAGTCCGCTGATTACAAGTGGACTTGCAAGGGATGCGCATGTGTGAAGATGGCAGCGGCGGCAGCGGCCACTTTTTCACTGACCAGAGGACTTTTTAGCAGCCTGCGTCCAGCCGCCGGCCTCTTTAAGAGCTGGTATGCATAGAAGCGGCGCAAGCAAACGTGACCAGGCGGGTGGGATGAGCAACTGGGGACAGGGGGACCAGTTCGGGAGTGTGGCCAGCCAGCCATTGCTACCAGTTCACTGAACTGGGCAAAATTTCTGCCACTGGTTTGGGCAAACCAACTGAACACCACCTCTGCTTTAGATCTCAACGGTCTTCTGCATAACTTCACATTTTCACATCTACTTTAATTTATTTGCATTTGATTTATATAATCATTTATAGACAAGCCACTACTTAAAAAGTTTGAGACAATTTTCATACATGGATAAAACCAGAAGCAAAACAACCTAAATACAGGTAGTCCTTGACTTACGACCATAATTGAACCCAAAATTTCAGTTGCTAAGTGACACAATTGTTAAGCTAATTTTGTCCCATTTTGCGACCTTTCTTGCCACAGTTGTTAAGTGAATCACTGCAGCGGTTAAGTTAGTAACACAATTGTTAAGGAAATCTGGCTTTCCCATTGACTTTGCTTGTCAGAAGGTCACAAAAGATTATCCCCGTATACCGCAACCATCATAAATATGTTTGCCAAGCACCCAAATTTTGATCACATGATCATTAGGATGCTGCAATAGTTGTAAGTGTGAAAAACAGTCATGTCACTTTTTTCAGTGATGTTGTAACTTCAAATGGTCAGTAAATGAACTGTTGTAAGTCGAGGACTGCCTGTAATTAAAGCAATCTAGTTCTACAGGAACCAATATGTTTTGCAGAATACAAGAGGCTTTAAGGTCTTTAAGTAAAAATTAGAAGGCTGGAGGCATTCCTTATTATTGAAGGCAAAGTGTTCCTAAGGGAGGTGAGATGAAGTACTTACAAAAATGGACAGCTGGCTACCCAAAGTCATCCTGGGTAAGGTCCAACATCTTCTGACTCCTAGATACACCCTAGCTCCTCAGTTCCTCCATCCCTTTTTCTGTGAAATTGCCATAGTTATAGAATGTCTCTGGGGATCCACAGGAATTTTTGGAAATAACAATGATGCTGGCACTATGACAGCTTCACATTTATCATTTTTAAGTAAAAGAATACAGGTGAACCTGATGGGAATGAAGGAAACACCTCTAGGTACCAGAGCTATTTTACCTGCCTTATCCCATTGAGGACAATGGATGTCTAATGTTGTATATGGTGGAAGGGCTGGATGTGAGTTTCAGTATTACATTTATAAATTATATTTCACATATCTTGTTCTACTAATGACCTCTGTCATGTGGCTATACAAAAGAGACAAATTGAACATTATCTTCCCTCCTATCTTGAAGCTCGTCTTATTACCTGTAAAAGGAAGTGGGTTCAGTTAAACTCCACCATAATCTATGCAGAATATAAGGTTCAGCCCTAAGTTTGTTGACTTGCTTTGAGGATGGGTGTGTCTGTTTCCTTTTCACCCTTTCTGCTTGCATAACTGTAAAACCTGGGCTTTTCCAGGTATGCTGATATTCTCCTTTTGGTTTTTAGCAACTTTGTTATAATCTCTCACTCCTCATTAGTTAGCTTACTAGTATGAGTGGTGCATTTTTATATAAGCTGAGTGAGTTTATATAATTTATGTATGTTTATGTAATTTATATATCAAGTGTTGCTTCCAAATAAAATGAAGTGTAACCAAATCTTCAGATGCATTTTTAAAACAAAACTGATAGGCAAGGCAACACTTTAGTCTTACTGGTAGCCTTATTTGAGGTAAAAGATACCTAAAAATATTAGTTTTCTAACAGACTTTAGGACATTTTTACTACTTTTATTTCATCAGTCTCCTTATGAATATTCTTGTAGGCCATTCAGTTTTTTTTTTAAAATACAGGTAGTTCTCAATAGTTCATTTAGTGACCGTTCTAAGTTACAACCTCACTGAGAAAAGTGACTTATGACCATTTTTCACACCTATGACCGTTGCAACATCCCCATGGTCAGGTCATCAAAATTCAGACACTTGGCAATTAACTCATAGTTATGACTTTTGCAGTGTCCTGGAATATGTGATCACCGTTTCCTAACTTCTGACAAAGTCAACGAGGAAGCCAGATTCACTTCACAACCGTATTACTAACTTCACAAATGCAATGGTTCACTTAGCAACTGTGGCAAGAAAAGTCATAAAATGGGGCAAAACTCACTTAACAAATGTCTCACTTAGCAACATACATTTTGAGCTCAAGTATGGTCATAAGTTAAGGACTACCTGTGCACAAACCTAGCAAACAAAAATCAAATTTGCCATTGATATACTTAACACATTTGTATGCACTATTCTGAAATTGCTCTGAAACTACAGAGAATTTTACTGAGCACTATGTCTTAATTTTTCAATTCTCAATAAACCTAGCCAGTTGTCAATCTTCTCTTATTCAAACCAGAATACTTAATTTTATTGTGCACACGCAGCTTCAGGTTTTCAATAACCATTTTGATATGGTTGATATGATGAAGATCTCCATTGACCCCAAATGCAAACAATTATGGTTATCATAAATCTGCCTACAACATGATGATAAAGAATAATTAATAATGCCCTAATTAATACTAGTAATAGTTAGCAATCTTATTTAACAAAATACAATTCAATAATTTATTAACTTGTCACATGCTCTTCTTACTAAGGAACCTGGTATTTTAATAATCAGTCCAACTCACTGCTTTGAAATAGAAAGGAAATCAAACTCAGTTCTATTAGGGGGCGGGGATGAGATGAAAAGGATTTCCAGAGAAATTAAAGAAATTAAGTGGGTACATGTGGGATTAGACTGTCTTCTGCTCTATTAGTTCTGTTCCTGTAAGTATTTCTTATATCTAGTTATCCAGTAATACAAAGTTATACAGTAAAGACATACTGTATATTTTAATTCGTTTACTTAGTAAAAAATTGTGTTAATAAAAACATGAAAGAATAAGAACAGAACAGTAATTAAGTAATTTGCATAGTGTACCAAAGGCAAAAATGAAGGAAAATATTCCAAGACATATGAATTATTTGAATTGTTTATAATATTTGAGTTCTGTTTAATATTGCTGTTTCTGGTCTTATTTTGATATTTGTTTAAGACTCATAATTATAGGTTTGGGGGAGGGGCTTGTTAGCACAAATATTACAACATTAGAACAGTTAAAAAAACCTGTTTATGTTTGAATGTTAGTTGTCTCTAGTAAGGGAACTTGAAGTGAAACTGAGCCAAACCGAATTGTCACTTTGAAGTGATTGGTGGATGTGAAAGTTGGCAAGTTCAATATTTAAGAAAACCTTACACCTTGTCATTTCCCTTGGAGCCTGCTACATTTTGTCTGCAAAGAATCAAGAATCTCAGCATGCTGCTTCTTGCAGGGACAGGCTGGATAATAGGGAAACCCTTTTGAAAGAGCTTCCTAGTGCGTCAGTCAGCACTATGCTTCCAGCGGCAAAGAAAGGCCGATGTAATTGTGCTCAGAGATAAGGCAGGGCTGTCAGTGGAAAATAGCATAGCAAACTTCCTGTTCAATATGAAAGAAAAGAGAAGCAGACAAAGTGGTGTGTATCAGGAAGGCTTTGAGTTGTACATCTAAAATTGGAACCAGGGAACAAAAGGACGTTACCTGGTGGTTTTTGAAAAGCTTGAGTCAGCAATGAGGAGCAGTTCTTTTGATCAAGGAATGCTTGCCACTCATTCTTGTTGTTACAAGGCAAAAGCTGTATTTCACAAAATATGGGAGTGGCAGTGACACCATGCTTCAAGAGACAAGGTGGGGATGTTCTTTCCAAAGTTTGTCATTCTTTTTCCAAGACCAAGGGCATGTCCATCAAACTCAATGAAAACGTGTATATGGAATGAGGCTCAGTGCAAGAATTTGAAACAAATGTCCTCATTTTCTTTTCTTCTTTTCTTTCCTCCCTCCCTCCTTCCCTTTATCTATCTATCTATCATCTATCTATCTATCATCTATCTATCTATCTATCTATCTATCTATCTATCTATCTATCTATCTATCTATCTATCTATCTATCTATCATCTATCTACCTATCACCTATCTATCTATCTATCACCTATCTATCTATCTATCTATCTATCTATCTATCTATCTATCTATCTATCTATCTATCATCTATCTATCTATCTATCTATCTATCTATCATCTATCTATCTATCTATCATCTACCTACCTACCTACCTACCTACCTACCTACCTACCTACCTACCTAGTTTGTATAGTTGCCATCTTACATGACGACTCTGGGCAGCATACATACTAAAAGAAAATACATAAACCATTACATTTAAGTTTTAAATTTAAATTAAAAGATAAAAGCAAGATTAAAAATCAAAGACAAAATGGAAGAAAAATATATGAAAGAGTGCTTTCAATGCACTCAACTTATCATAGTTATTTGGCAGGTTGCACTCTATCCTGGAATCCCCAATCTAGTTGACAATGCCATATTTTAAGGTCCTTCCAGAAGGCCAACAGGAGCAGGGAAGCCTCTCCTAACTGGAACTGATGTTACACAGGGTGGGGGCCATAGCAGAAAATCTTTCCTCCTAGGTCAGTGATGGCAAACCTTTTTGTAAAGAAGTGCCAAAACTGTGCACTATCACATGTGTGCATGTGTTCGCACCCATAATTCAATGCAGCCTGCCCACCTGCACATGCAACACCCCCCTGCACATATGTCACCCCCCCGATGGGGGGGGAGTTTTCACACTCCCCAGGCTCCAGAAGATTTCCTGAACCCTAGGGAGGGCGAAAAGAGCCTCCCCCAGCCCCCCAGAACGGATCATTTCCGAACTTCTGGTTGACCCATTTGTCACCCTCCCCAGGCTCCGGAGGCTTTCCTGAAGCCTGTGGAGGAAGAAAAACGGGCCCAACAGTCGAACCGGAAGTTTGGAAATGATCCGTTTCAGGCTTCCCAAGGGGTTCCGGGGAAAGAAAAAACCAGGCCCAAATGTTTTTCGCCCTCCCCAGGCTTCAGGAAAGCATCAGGAACCTTGGGAGAGCGAAAAACAGGCCCAATGGGTTGGCCTGCTGGGCTTGCTTTTCGCTCTCCCCAGGCTCTGGAGGCTTTTCTGAAGCCTGGGGAGGGCGAAAACGGCTTTCCCTGGAAGCCGGAAACAAATTGTTTCCAAACTTCCGGTTGGCCCGTTGGGGCCGTTTTCCCCCCTGCCCAAGCTCCAGAGGCTTTCCTGAAGCCTGGGGAGGGCAAAAACGGCATCCCCCAGCCCTCTAGAAGGCCAAAAATCAGCTGGCCGGTGCACACGTGTGCTGGAGCTAATGGCTCATGTGCCAGCAAATATGGCTCTGCATGCCACCTGAGGCATGCATGCCATAGGTTCCACATCACTGTCCTAGATCCTTCCTGATGAAAATCCTTCGCTGATTCTGCAATATACCTCTCCTCTTCCTTTTTTCTATTGGCTTTAAATGAAACTCTAGTGGATTGCTAAAACAAACCCAAATCTGGATTATTTTGCTAAATTCTTAGAATGAACAATCAAACAAACCATTTTTTTTTAAAAAAAACTTTTTGGAATGAAGTCCATCTCCCACCAAGATACACATGGCCCCCAATTTGCTGGTTTTAGAAGAACTGTGAATACCTGGGTCTTTTGCCAGGCCTTTCGTTAGGGAGACAGAGAGAGAGAGAGAGATCCCTTGCTTCACACCATCCAGGCTGTTTTTCTTCCTATCTTTAATCTCTTTTCTTTTATTGGTTTTACTGTAATTTGTTTGTTCTGATTGTTGTGAGCTGCCCAGAATCAGGCAGCATACACCTTTAATAAGTTATTGTTTATTTATTTTAAGTAGACAGAGGAATAGCTGAAATAAAATCTTAATTTGATTTTTCCTGACTCCTTCAAATTGAAGTAGAAGACAGCAATCCTTTTCTAGTCATGCTAAGGTAGGGTTTAGTTGCATTACACAACAGCATAATCAGCAAGACATCTATACGTACAAGATTTCAAAAGATGCACGAATAAAAGACTGGCTCTTCCTTTTTCAGATTTCAGCCTTACACTTAAGGCCTGTTCAATCCAGTTTCAATTTGGATAGTATGTAATAAATTGATTTCTGTCCCAGTTTACTATTAAAAACTGATTTAGAAGGTGGCTGACAAATCTAAAGAGCTAGCAAATAGCTTCCTTCTCTCCACAATAAGCCAATATATTGTGCATATTTAGTATAAATATGAAGAGCACTTTAGGAAATAAAAGTTCTCTAAATATCAAAACACTATAAAGTGCATAAGAAGCAACACTGATACTAAAATAGTATTTTAGAATAGCATAACTTTTATCATCCAAAGCTCAGCTGCAGAGGTACTTTTTAAGCATCAAACTAAAAAGTTGAAATGAGAAGTTGGCTCTTTCTTATTTTCAGTACTGTGAATAAAAGATTTCCTTTTGAAAGCTCATCTTGGATATTATCAAATGACAGACATTTGCTGAAACTTAAAAGCTCAAGCAGGAAGGATGTTATATGTCACTTATTTCTAGACAGAAATTCATTTTAATTTAGCTGACATATTTCTCTCTTCAGGTATTATTTTACACATAAAACCTATTGCAAATAGTGGCTGATTTTTATTGTACATCATCTTAAAAGTTTAATATTGGAAAGAGATAAAAATACTGTAAACTAATTAATGCATATTTACTTAATATCAAAATTAAGTTCTTCTTAAAGAGCAAATCCAGCCAGCTTTCACATACAATCAAAAAACTACCTCTTCCAAACACTAACCTAACCCTTTTCTATATTACCCCTCCCCTCACCCCAAATTTATTTCACCTACTGATTTAATCCTCATATTATATCAAACAAGGGACGCCACAATAAATAAATAATAGTTATACATTTCAGCTGCACAATAGAAGTAAATGGGATGACAGCTGCAGTGTGCCAGCCCTTATAGAAAGATACACCACAAAAGGTGAACAAACTGAATAAAATAAAGTAAAATAACAAAAGTTGGTCAGAGATGTAATGCTTACAATGCACAGGATCCCTGTATGGCTTTGCAAAGCAAACTTGTTTTAAAACTGAGACTCTAAAGATAATGTAAAGAAAAAGATGGCTTTGCTTTTTAAAAATGCAATTAAGCGGTTGAGGAAAAAAGTCTGTCCATCCTTTTTTTAAGCAATACATCCAGATACAAATAATATTTATTTTTCTAAGACGTTCTGCAATAACTTTTTCATGTAGAGACAGGCATGTAATTGATGTAATTTTACAGATGCCTCATTTTAATACGTCTTTTAAAACGCAATTACTCCTTTGCCAGCTTCTCTTCTTTAGATATGAATGTATTTCTTGATATTTCACTTTTCATATTTTTGTGGGAGGCTGTGTGTGTGCATGTGCATATAGGCTTTGATGCAGAACCTTTGGATTTTTTCAACATTAGTTTTCACATTTGAAATAGGCTGTTCTCACCATTGTAGAAATTTTTCAGCTTGAAACTGATGGAATTATGAATTTGCCACATCCCCAGTTTTACATATCCCTAATTTGTAAAGCATAATTAAAAAGCACTTTGTGGTGCAAAAATTATCTAGAAATTTAAAACTAATCACTACTAAATTCATTCTTAGTACTTCAGCATAGGCTAAATCTGCTTACTTGGAAGTAAATCTCTTTGGATGTACATTATGCATAGGACTGCACCATTATGTTCAATGTAATATAGAAATCTTGTATAGCACAACAGCTATGAAATCCATCTACAACTTTTAAATGATTTGTTTTAGACATAGGATTGGCCGTTTACATAGAAAACCAATTAGTTTAGAAAATTATTGCTGGTACAAATCTGGAAGATCCTGAAAACCTGCAGTACTTCATTGAATATTTTTATGCCAAAAAAAAAATATTTCATGTACATGTTCATCATTTTTTACAGATTTAAGAACTGAGACTATTTTAAAATTATTTCTATTGACATATTTCAATGTTGTTGCAATTGCTACACTGTATGATGCTGCCTGACACCTGAAAGTGTGTATGCTTGTAGTTTTTTAATTTCATTTTCAGGATCAAGATTTGAGAATGGCAAACCACAGCCGTGAAAGGTCCCCTGATTATTCATTTCTAACATTTGTACATGAAAATAAAATGAAATTAAAATACAGCTTATGTTGTGAAAATATTTCCTTCCTTTTATTTTATGACACACGATGTCCCAAAGAGAATAGACTTATGGAAATGAAACCCCAATCATGTGAATTGCATAAGTTATTCAGTTGAAATTAATTAACAATGCTAAACACTTGAATAATTTTTCTAACAACTTTATATGGTGCCTACCAGACAGCATATGGTGTCTGACTTGCTAATATTGATTATGCAGTACATTTATAACCTAAGATTGTCCAGTTCTAAGCTGATAGATTTTGCTTAACGCAAATACGTTTTTCGAGGGATCAAATAAGCTTGCTACTAGGGAAAAGGATGCATTATGTAATCACTTTGCCAAATAATAATAGCTTTTTGCATTAAAGAAAACAATTCGGGTTAATAAATAATATCTTCTTGCAGCACAGACAGAAATAAAATCCATTGCTTTATGTTCAAGTTCAGAATTCAAAAGACAGGAAACAGTTACATGTGCTTTTATTAATGCAAGTTAAGCAGGCTTCTGATCAGACTTCCTGACCTCACTGATAATTAAGCAGAATTTTAAGGACAATCTTTATGCTCTCACAAATGCACATGCATATTTCAAGCCTGTATTTTCCCCCAGTATCTGAAAGGAAATATGTTTTGCTTAAAAGGGAGAATAGGATGGCCCAAACGTCAGCTTTATGCTTTGTCTGAAGATACCAAAAAAATAAATGCTTAGAATGCCTTTGGATGGCTTTTTGTGAAGACCATTTAGTTGGACAAGAAGAAGAAAGCAAAAAGGAGAGAGATTTTAGTAATGCTAATTTGGGTTAAATACAGAATCTTGGAAATTGTACAATTATCTCTTTCCTGGATAAGGAATGAATTAAGGTGGAATATTCTTCTACATTTTGGAATGCTTTTTCTCAGGTTTATCACCTGGCCTACCTCTATACAGGTAGTCCTTGATTTATTATCAAAATTGAGCTCCAAATTTCTGTTGCTATGTAGAACATTTGTTAAGTGAGTTTGCCTCATTTGAGACCTTTCTTACTATAATTAGTACGTGAATCATAATAGTTGTTAAATTAGACAAACTGTTGTTAAGTGAATCTGGCTTCCCCACTGACTTTGCTTGTCAGTAAGTCACAAAAGAGTATCACGTGATGCCAGGAAACGGCAACCGTCATAAATATGAGTCAATTGCCATATTTGGTCACATGACCAGGAGGATGCTGCAATGGTCGTAAGTGTGAAAACTGGTCATAAGTCACTTTTTTCAGTGCTGTTGTAAATTTGAATGGTCATTAAATGAACAGTTGTAAGTCAGGACTGCCTGTATTGAGAAAATAAGATGCCCACTAACATGCCTTTCAACTCAACTCTTTTATACCTATTCTTCATTCCATCCCTTTTCCAGTTTCTCCATAATCTCTGATACCAGAAATATTTACTCCTATAACCTGGCACTTTATATGAAATGACAGTCAGTTCTTAATATATCTCTAATTTAAAGGTCCACACTACATAAAAAAGCAGGACAAATCATGACATGTGAAAGCAGGCAGCAAAATCATATATGGATACCCAAAGAGTCAGACCACTACTGAGAATTATTCTATTCTATTCTTTTATTCTCATTCCAGTTTCTCACAAGATATGTAGTTTCTATGGCTTTAGCAACAGATTGCTGAATTCTATGGCATTTACAGGAAAGTACTGAGACAGGAGATGGATAAAATCCCCATCAAAATGAACCGGCTTTTGGTTTTTTCCTTCCCCTGCCTTTGAAATTAAAAAAAAAAAACCTAACAAAGACAAATAAAGATAATACAAATATACAAAAGAGGCATAATGACAGAAACTTTTCATCTTGTAATAAAATTCAGAAACCAGAGAAATTCAGGAACTGTTCTTCTATTTAAATTAGTTACTTTCAATCACTCTAGTCTCCTTTGCAAAGCTATTGATGTAGGAACAAAAACTAGGGGAGACTTCCTGACCCCTCAGTTTCAGCTCTCAGAGTTATGATAAGATGACCCTCCGATAGCTGTACTGAAATGCAACTTTCATCCACAATTGCAGTTTGCTGTAAAAAATATTCAGTGCTACTAAAACTGTTCTCTCAGAGCCTTCACTGTATAATTGAAAGATGACAAAACAAATGTATGAATGCAGTAGAAAAAATATACTGAATTTACTACATGGCTTTCTCAACCTAATGCCTTTCAAATGTGTTGGATTTCAATTCTCACCACCCTTAGTGAGAGTTCTTGTTCAATCCACCTGGAAGCTGCCAGATTTAGGAAGCTTATCCTAGACGTTAGCTTGTGAGAGCTTGTAAACGGCTTGTTCCAGACCAACTTCCTCAAAACTATATTTAGCTCCTTAAAGTGATATCTTCTGCTACTAGAAACCTAGAATCAAGTCAAATTATGCAAAGTAAGCAGACAAATATTTTTAAAGGTTGTAGAAAGTGTGGAAGAGAAACAAACGTAAGTGAAATAATTGTGACATTTAAGAGACGTCAGTTTGCAGACAATACACAAAGTACTTATCAGAACTGGCAATGCCTTGGTTTACCAACATTTACTCAGATGACTGCGTTTAGTTTCTGGATATTGAAATAGCTTTTATGTTTGACATTATATCACTTGAGGCATACATATTTTCTTTTTTTTAAAAAAAAACTGTGTTCACATCTGAAAGTCAGAATCAGTTTCACATTAAAAGATGAATTTAATCATTTCCAGAACAGCTCTTTAGTTATGCAAATCTCTAGACTCCTACGAGTTAACTGAAACAAACGTACTTTTTGCTTGCTCAGCCGTCCTTTGAGACAATATAGAAAGAACCTGTTTGAATCAAAGGCAAATGTAGTACAGATCCTGAACTGCAAATTCCACTACTGATGAAAACAAGGAATCAACCAACCAACCCAACCAATCAATTTTCAGTTTCTGACTTGGCATAATCCAAATCCAATAAATTTGGATTAAGGACCTATTGTATTAAATGCACACTATTGTTCTTGACAAGAGAGTCAACCCATATTGTATTAGGCCTGAAATCATTTGTGATTCAATAGGGTAGTTAAAGCTGTAAGAAACTTGAAAAGCCTATTTTTACTGTCTCTTGAAAATTGTAAAGTTGTAATGTAAAGCATGTAACTTGTACAAATACATTATTTAACACAATGCCCAAACTGATACTGAGATCACTTGCAAATATCAGGTCATGGAAATGGCTGACTAAAATAACCGTCCAAACATAAAAATACTTGACAATGGGTTTGACTAAATATCATAGGACAGCCAGAGCAAGATTTGAGCAGCTGGATCTTATGATTAAATATGTACGATTCCATCAAGGGCAATATCTTGAGAGAACATGCATGTGGAGTATCAGATAGAGAAAATATGGCACATTCAATTCAATAGTTGATATTCAATATTCAATATTCAATGCCTCAGCAAAGACTCTGTACTTACAAATGCTACTTGACAGAACCATACACTGTGACTCAGAGGAATACAATTCTTATTTTCTTCAGGCTCCAAATATATATGTAATCACTGCTTAATGACTGTGTGATTCACTTAATGATCATGATTTGCTTAATAACTACAGAAAATTGTAAAATTGGGTCTGGTCACATGATGACTCACTTAATGACCAGAACTCTGATCCCAGTTGTGGTCATAAAGCCAAGGACTACTTGTAATGACCATTGGCTTACCTGAAGGGTCCTTTTCTGTGCACCGCGGGAGAGTCCAAGCAATGGTTAATTCACTCTGGTTGCCCTGGATACTGAGGAACTTTTTTTCTCCCTTTAACCACACCTCCTCGTGTGATCACAGCCAGAATAATTTCCGAAAAGTCAATCTGTCGAGAGGATGGAGCGAAGGCGTCCCAGGAGTTTCCAGTTGAAGAAAAGAGGAAAGAATCCCCGGGCCGAAGACCAGGGTGGGTTGGACTCTCCCGCGGTGCACAGAAAAGGACCCTTCAGGTAAGCCAATGGTCATTTTCCTGTGCACCGCTTGGAGAGTCCAAGCAATGGGACATACCCAAGTTATTGTCCGATTGGGTGGGCAGAGTCAGAGTCCCGGGATTCGGTCGAAGACACGACCCCTTGAAGTACCCTCCTGCCAAAGGACGCCTCAGCCGAGGCGTAAACGTCCAGTTTGTAATGACGGATGAAGGGCGACGGGGAGGACCACGTAGCCGCCTTACAAATGTCTAGTATTGATGCCTGGGTGGCCCAGGCCGCCGTGGTAGCCGCGCTGCGAGTGGAATGCGCAGTGATGCCTCGGGGCACCGATCTGGACTGACTTTCGTAGGCCAGGGCGATGCAGGCGCGCAGCCACCTGCCAACAGTGGAAGAGGAGATTTTCTTGCCCAGGGAACCTGGATGAAATGACACGAATAAGGACTCCGACTTCCGGAATTCGGAGGTGCGGGCGATGTATGTTTTCAGCGCCCTTCTCACGTCCAACATGTGCCACTGTCGTTCCCTGGGATGTGACGGTCTCGGACAGAAATCAGGAATCACAATTTCTTGCGTTCTATGAAACCAAGTATTAACCTTTGGAATAAAGGTAGGGTCCAGTCTCAACACCACCCTATCTGGGTGGACGGTACATAGGTCCTGGCGAACTGACAGGGCTGCCAGTTCTGAAATACGACGAGCTGACGTCACGGCGATGAGGAACGCCGTTTTTAGTGTAAGAAGACGCAACGACGTAGTGCTGAGAGGCTCGAAGGGTGGAGCGGTGAGCGCCTGCAGAACCACGGACAGCTGCCAGGTGGGGTAGCGGTAGACCGTGGGAGGTCGTAAGTTACAAGCTCCCTTGAGGAAGGAACGGACCCTGGGCACCTTGCTAAGGGGCAAGACCGGGTCACCGGCCCAAACGGTGGAGAGGGCCGCCACCTGTCGTCGAAGGGTATTTGGAGTGAGGCCCTTGGCAAGGCCCCCTTGTAGGAAGTCCAGGACGCGGGAGACCGGAGCCGTCACCGGGTCCAAACGTAAGGCGTCGCACCATTTGGCGAAGGAGGCCCACGAGGCATCGTAGATTCGAGTGGTCGATGGCCGCCTAGCTGCTTGAATGGTGTGTATTACCTCCCCTGAGAAGCCCTCGCGCCTCAGCTGGTCCCCCTCAAGTGCCAGACGGCCAATTGTAGCCATTGGGGCTCTGGATGAGTTACGGCCCCCTGGCTGAGGGAGACTTGGTCTGGAGGAATCTTCCACGGAGGTGACAGGGAGAGGCTGACCAGGTCGGCGAACCACGAACGACGGGGCCAGTGCGGGGCCACGAGGAGTACCTCCTCCTCCTCCGCGATGATCCTGTGGATGACTTGTGGAATCAGGGGCAGCGGAGGAAAGGCATAAAGTAGGCCCCGGGGCCAAGGAGAGCGAAGGGCATCCGTCCCTTCCGCCCCCGGGGACTGGAAGCGGGAGAAATAGCGGCGAAGTTGAGCATTTTTCCTGGATGCGAATAGGTCGACCACGGGAGTGCCGAACCTGCGGGACAGCTGGTGAAACAGAGCCGGATCCAGTTTCCACTCTGCCGGGTCTATGGTGGTCCTGCTCAGCCAGTCCGCCTGGGTGTTGTCGACTCCCGAAATGTGGTCGGAGCGAAGAGATGCCAAATGCCTCTCCGCCCAGCGCCCCAGGGATTCCGCTTCCTTCATCAACGTCTTGGATCTGGTGCCCCCCTGGCGGTTTATGTGGGCCTTGGTGGCCACATTGTCCGTCATCAATAGGACATGTTGATGGAGAATGTCTTGGCGAAAATGCCGGAGTGCCAGGCGGGCCGCACGCAGCTCCAGAAGATTGATGCTGCAGGAGCTCTCTGCGGGTGACCATTTGCCTTGCACCACTAGATGACCCATGTGTGCCCCCCAGCCGGCGAGGCTTGCGTCTGTGGTGACCACTAACCGGTTGGGCTCCTTGAACAGGTGGCCCTTGAGGAGTGCAGGGGACGTCCACCATCGGAGCGATCTCTTCACTGCTGGGGGAACGCTCACCAGTCGATTCGAGTTGCTCCTTGAGGCCCTCTGGTGAGGAAGGAGGAGCCATTGGAGAGCTCTGGAGTGAAGGCGAGCCCATGGGACGATCGAGATGGCAGAGATCATTTTTCCCAACAGCTGTGACAGGAGGACGATCGGTACCTGTCTCGCGAGCATCACCTTGCGGGTCATGGTCACTAAGCTGTCTAGCCTGTCCTGGGATAGGAAGACCCTGCATAGGGAAGTGTCTATGACCGCCCCCAGGTGGATAAGTCTGGTGGTGGGAACCAGATGGCTTTTCTTCAGATTTAGGGAAAAACCGTGGCTCCTCAGGGTTCTCATTGTGATGCGGAGGTCCCGCACGCCCTGCTGCCTGGACGACGACTGGATCAGGATGTCGTCCAGGTAGCACTGGAGCCTTATGGGTCTGCGCCTCAGTTGGGCTGCTACAACTGCCAGGACCTTGGTGAAGGTCCTGGGGGCCGACGACAGGCCGAAGGGAAGGGCCCGGTATTGAAAATGCCTGCCGGCATAAAAAAAGCGCAGGAACCTCCTGTGCTGGGGACGGATGGGGATGTGTAGGTAAGCCTCCTTGAGGTCGATAGAGGTAAGGAGGTCTCCCTGACGGATCCCCGACAGGATGGACTGGAGGGACTGCATCTTGAACCTCCGGTAGGCAATGTGCCTGTTGAGGTTCTTTAGGTCCAAGATGGCCCTCCAGCCCCCCGAGTTCTTTGGTACCAGGAAGAGGATGGAGTAGAACCCCCTCCTTTCCTGGTCGGGGGGGACCTGCTCTATCGCGTCTATCTCCAGGAGATGGCGAATCTCCTGGTTCATAAGCTCCCTCTTCAGAGGGCAGGAAGGAGTGGGACACCGGATGAAGTTCCGGGGAGGGGGGGATAGGAATTCTAGGGATAGGCCCTCCCTCACGATCTGGAGGACCCAGGCGTCCTCCGTGGTCTGGACCCAATGGTGGGCGAATAGCTGGAGGCGCCCCCCTATGGGTGACGGGCCCGGGCAGTCACTTAGATTTGCGGAAGGGCCTGTTAGAGGCACCTCCGCGGTTGGATTTACGAAAACCGAATTGTTGTCTACCTCTGTCCTTAAAGGAGGACCTGTCCTGGAACCTGTCCCCTGACTGACCGGCCGGTCGGTAGGGCGGGGAGAAGGAAGTAGAGGTAGAGGGTTCAGGGGCACGAAAGGGCTGCCTCCTGGGGTATGGAGCGGACTTGCGGTCCTGCTTTTTCGTGGTGGAAGGCAAGATCTTCCTTTTATCTTTGGATTCAATGAGGAGAGGCTCAAGCGCCTCCCCAAATAATTTGGCGCCCTTAAAGGGGGCTGAGGCCAGCTTCCACTTGTGCTTCTGGTCCGCCTGCCAGTGGCGGAGCCAGATCAGGCGGCGTGAGGTGACGTTGGCCGCCAAGGCTCTAGAAGCAAATTTAGAGGCGTTAAGGGATGCGTCGGCCGCATATTGGGAGGCCGCAATAATTTTTGAAATATCCTGGCGGAGGCGCAAGTCTCCTGCCGGGAGTTTGGTCAACAGTTCCCTTAGCCATATAACGGAGGCCCTGTTAAAAAAGGAGGCGGAAGAGGAGGCTTTGATGGCCCAGGCAGCCGCCAGGTGGGCCTTATGGCACACCCTCTCCGCCTTCTTATCCTCCGCCTTGAGTCCATCCAGCAGTTCTGCTGGGAGGGAAGAGTTGGAGGTTAGGGCAGTGATAGGTGGTTCCACGGCCGGGAGAACCAAAAGGTCTTCCAAGGTGGGGTCCATAGAGTAAAGTTTCTTGTCTGCCCCACTGGGGGAAGACAAGGTGGCTGGTTGGGCCCACTGGCGTTGGATCACGTCCAGGAACAAGCCCGGAACCGGGACCAGTTCCTGTTGGGGGGCCGGGACGTCGAACATGGCCGCATTGGGATTCTCGGGAACAGCATCGGCCGAAGGTTGGGCCGGCTTAGGTTTAATCCCTACCCTGGTAGCTAGTTTGGCCTTACGGAGAATGGACTTAAAAAGAGTGGGTTTGAAAAGTCCGGAAAAGGCAGGGGCTTCCGGGGGGAGTCTTCAGATAGCTCCAGGCCGTCCTGGTCAGCGTCCTCGATGGCGGAGGTTTCGCTGACCACGGATGACTCAAGAGATGGATGGCGGGCACGCTTGGCTGGAGGGGGGGCCGCCGGGCCCCGGGAAGAGGTCCCTGGCCCCGAAGGGGGAGGGGAGCGCTTTTGGAGGCCCTCAGCAATGCCTCTGGCGATAGCACGATCGACCAAAGCCTGCACGCGCGGTGACAGCTCGGGCTCCTGATCAGAATCTGATCCCGGGTCCCTGGGGTCTTGGAGATGGTAGGGAGAACCCCCAGCCGGGGGAGCCCTGGTGTGACCCTCTGGGACTGGGTCCTGCTCATATGACCAGGACGGGGCAGGAGAAGTTGGCTCCGCCAGTGATCTGTCCGGTGACAGATCCTGAGACTCTACCTCCTCATTCAGCAATGCCAAGATATCACTTCTGGATGGGGGAACGGGGGCCACTTCTGGGGGGGACCCTGTCCCAGCCTGGCGCCGGGCCTTCTCAAATTGTTTATCAAGGGCCCGCTGGCGTCTCTCAGCGTCCTTGGTTTCGGCTGCAGTCGGGGCCTTGACAGGGTGCCTATGGGTGTCCCCTGAGATGCCCTTGCCCACACTCCCACCCCTACTGGAAGGGGGATCCTTGCTAGGGGCCTGAGAGGGGCCGGATCTAGCCTCAACGGAACCTGATGGAGGGAGCTCCATGCCAATGACCGCACAAGGATGATGCAGAAAACACAGGCAAACGGGTGGGCTGCAGCGGAATTCGACTGGCTACACTGAAGGCCTAAGGAAAAAAGACAATTATGATTAATAATACAGGTATAGGAAAATTAATAAATCCATTTCAGCCTAACACCAGTAGCCAAATGGGAGGAGGACACCCAGGAGGCTGAGCTATGAGGAGGGCCTGCAGCCCAGGCTGCAGTAACCCTAGCAGGAGAGGCAGGGAAGTCAGTAGGCCAGGAGACTAGAGCTTAAAAAAAAAAAAGGCGAAGGCCTGGCCAGATCTTAAGGATAAAGAAAATCCTTCCCTGTGCCGGTGCAAAGGACACGTGGTGGCCAAATTACCAGCGCCGCTGATGTCCAGTGGGTGGTGGCCGAGGGTCCGTTGGGCGGGCCCGGCGAGGCCCTGTAGCCACCAAGCGGCCTCCTGCAGGAGCGTGGCTGAGCGGCAGAGGCCTAAAATTAAAGGCGCGAACTTTTCGCGCCTAAAAATGGCCGCCGCAACAGCGAGGAGCTGGGCGGAGAGGAGAGCGGCAGCCAGGATCAATCCGGGCCGCTCGTAGCTCCGCGGGGGCTGAGGGGTGTAAAAAAACGCAGGGAAGTCAAAAAAACGAAAAAACTAGGCCGGAAAATAACAACTGGGGAGGGAACCGACCAAAAAACAAAGAAAAAAACCCCTTCGCCGCTGTTGCCGCGCTCTGGGAGCAAGCGGCAAGTTTCCAAGCCTGCAAAAGTGCGAGGCTGTGGAGAAACAACCTCCCCCACACACGCTTACCTCCTGGCCTCCTAGATAGCTGTGTTGATTGAAGAAGAATAAAAGACAGGGAGAAAAGTTGGTTTTGAAGAGGAAAAGGTTTTCCAAATTATTAGGAGAGTCCAAGCCAAGGATTAATAGCCTGAACTCAAAAATACATCCGATCTGGGCAGTGAGGAAAATTATTCTGGCTGTGATCACACGAGGAGGTGTGGTTAAAGGGAGAAAAAAAGTTCCTCAGTATCCAGGGCAACCAGAGTGAATTAACCATTGCTTGGACTCTCCAAGCGGTGCACAGGAAAATGGGCATGTTATCTTTATAAGTGCAGAGCTAAGCATCAATAACAAGGAGGCTTAGAATTTACATTTTAAATAATTTATGCACTACCAGGACAGACATAACCTTTGAAGCTTGCAGATTCTCCTGAAAGGAGAAGTTGCTGATTAGGTCTTTTCATAACCTAAAATAAGATGGCTAGATATTGGAAGGGCTTGACCTACTCATCTTGGCTGTTCTTTTTATTGTTATGTGAGCTGCTATTCATAACAATTGGAAAATACTGCCACCTTTTTTTTACAATAATTAATTTCCAGCTTTTCTATTTGAAAATATGCTGGTCAAGCATGTAAAGATTGTTGCAAGCAGAGTTGAGAAACTAATAAAATGGCTGCATTACCTGCACACAAGAAAAGGAGAATTGTTTTTGTGGTCCAGAGTCAACTAGAAATCATTTCCCTTTGATGAAGATTATACAATGTCACTGAAGTAAAAAGTCAAATAGTAAGAAGGTCAGAATACAGCTCTGCTTGACTTTGCTATGGGTGAAAATAGAGGCCATCAGACTGCATGACTCCAGTTTTATGAAGATGTAATAGTGCTATTAAGTCTTGTACACTTTCACTCATTCCTTCCTTGTAGGAAATCATGTCAGTATTCACTGCACCCCCATTCATTCAAATTGTGAGAGAGGCTGAGTGAACAGTTCACATCCCTTAGAAACGCATTCAGGGCCCTTCGTGGCTTTTAAAATTGGATTTCCATATGCCTAGTCTTGGAATCCAACACAGCATCCATGAGCACCAAAAAAGTGTTATGGGGCATTTTTCTTGGCATTTGTCACAGGTGATTTTTGGAATACTCCTTTAAATTTTAAAAAAATAATAATAAAAGGAAATTTGTACTTTATAAGACAAAATGCCAGCTTTGCGCCTCCTTTTTGTTTTCCACAGGTACTACAGAGGTGTTCTAGAAAACAAAAATTAAAGTCAGATGTTTTATTTGGAAGGAATGAGTAAAAGGACCAGATGGTACATGACTCTTTTGAAACTGTCCTTGTCCACCAAAAGAGCCATTTTGAGACTGGCCATAGTATTTTCTGTGGCCCTGAAAAATTGGCAGTCCTCTGGCTTAACTTGATTTTTCCTTCATTATAGCTTACCAATTCTTAGTGGAATCAGTATTTAGTCTGCACCTCAGAGCTAATAAAAGCTAATAAAGCTAGGTGGCATATCTAAGATAACATATCCTTATCTTTTAGTCTATCATACTTATAAATATCAGAGTAACAGTTAAGAGCTAATCTCCTCCTCCTCACCAGATCATTTATATATCATGGTTCGTTCAGAACTACTCATAACTACGCCCCCTTGGTTTGTAATGTCATTTTCACACAAAGCAGATGGTAAGATCTAGATCACCTTTCTGAACTTCAGTTTCATATAGATTTCATCTATCTTTCTGCCTCTACCAACTCTTGATGAGAATATAAGAATTAGAAACCCTCTACATAACCCATAGTCATCAGGCAAAGTATACCTGCTCAAATGAAATAATTGAATGGTATTACTGCACACTAGTTGTTGAGATAGAACAAAAAAGAGTGTTATTTTCACTGTTCACTGTTTCACAAACAGTTTTTTTCAAGTAATATAAGTATAGGTAGTCCTCGAATTACAGCAGTTTATTTAGTGATTGTTCGAAGTTACAACATCATTGAAAAAAAAAGTCTTGACCATTTTTCACACTTACAACCGTTGCAGCATTCCCATGGTCATTATGATCAAAATTTAGATGCTTGGCAACTGGCTCATATTTATGACACTTGCAGTGTCCTGGGATGATGTTGTGACCTTCTAACAAGCAAAGTCAATGGAAAAACCAGATTCACTTAATAACAACTGTATTACTAACTTAGCAGCTGCAGTGATTCACTTAACAACTGTGGCAAGAAAGATTGTAAAATTCACTGAACAATTGTCTCACTTAGCAACATAAATTCTGGAGTCAATTTGTGGTCTTAAGTTGAGGATTATCTGTATAAAGGAGTGTTAGTACCTAAATGGTTCAAGCAGTTACTATATAGGTGTTATTTTTACCCAATCCATCATAAAACATTACATGAGAGATTCTGATAAATGTAATAATGCACCATAAAACAGAATTTCATGCTTATTTCTGCCATTATCCAATCTCGACATATGCCCTTTCACTCAATAAGAAGACAGTCTGACTATTCTACTTTATTTCAAACCACACATTCAGTGAGAATGAAAGATAATTGACTGAAGATCTTACAAGCAACGTTTGTGCTATGGAACGATTGCATTGTCTTACAGTATGGAACAAAGCTACAGGGAATCGTCCCACGAGGCATTTGAGAACAAATGAGAATGATCACACTGTTTAATAGTTCATTAACACAAAGCAAGTAAATACTGGTAGGTACAATGAGAGAACTCAAATTCTGCTCCAGCATTGCAAATTGTCTAGTCCCACTGCAGTCTTCCAAAAAGAAATAAGTATGTTTGCCAGATTTTTTAAAAAAGAATTCTTTATGATGATTGTTGAAAGGTAAAAATATTTTTTTGGGTTAAGTACAATACAATACAATACAATAGCAGAGTTGGAAGGGACCTTGGAGGTCTTCTAGTCGAAGTATCTATACTGTGCACAATTATTAGGCAAGTGAGTATTTTGACCATATCATCCTTTGTATGCATGCTTCCCACCTCCAAGTTGTATACACTTGAATGCTTAGTGGATATAAGCATATCAGGTGATGTGTATTTGTGTAATGAGGGTGTGGCTAAGGACATCAACACACTATATCCAGGTGTGCATAGTTATTAGGCAGCTTCTTTTCCTCAGGCCAAGGAAGCGATTTAACTGATTCTGAAAAGTCAAAAATTATAAAAAGTACTTCAGACGGATGCAGCACTTTTTTTTTTGCAATTTTTTAAAATTGTCATTAAACAAACAACACAAAAAAAGAATCATCTTACATTACGTCTTGTAGAAAGATGTAATGTAAGATGATTGGCTGGATGCAGCACTCTTGAAATGTTGGCTGGATGCAGCACTCTTGAAATTGCTAAGATATTGGGCCATGATTACAGAACCATCAAACATTTTGTTGCAAATAGTCAACAGGGTCGCAAGAAACATGTTGAGGAAAAAAGACACTAATTAACCGCCAAAGGTTTGAGAAGACTCAAACATGAAGCTATCAGGTACCCATTATCCTCCAGTGCTGTAATATTTCAGAACTGCAACCTACCTGGATTGCCTGGAAGTACAAGGTGTTCAGTGGTCAGAGGCATGGCTAAGGTACGAAGGCTGAAACACGACCACTGAATAAGACACATAAGTTGAAACAGCAAGACAGATTTTTCCAAGGTTTTATGGAGAACCCGGGTCTGCCAGAGACCTATCCGGAGATAAATCCTGGGACTCCTCATCAATCATGGGCAGGGGATCCCCCCTTAGGGATATCAGAAGGACCAGCTCAACTCGAGGATGGGCTGAGGGGCTCCCTCGCTGCCTGGCGCTGGGGCCTTTTCAAACTGCTTGAGAGCCCGCTATCGCCTTTCAGCATCCCTAGCCGCGGAAAGCGATTTATAGGGATGACTATCCTGACTGATCATCCTGCCCTTCCTTGCCCCCTTGCCCTTGTTGCGGAATGTTCCCTTGCTAGGGGCCTGTGAGGGACCTGGTCTAACGTCAAGGGAGGCAGATGGGCCAGGTTGCTCCATAGCTTGGTGGCATGATCTTCAGTCAAGAAGGCCAAGGCAAGTGGAGATCAGGCGGTGATGGAGACTCTGGTGGCTGACACTGGAGCTGATGACCAGCAGGTATTGAGGAATCTGGAACAGTCCACGAAAAGATGCCAGAAGAGAAAGCTGGGGCTCTGCAAATGAGTCCAATGAAAATCCAGCCACTCAAGCAGGAGGTGATAAGGTAGAAAAGCAGCCGAGGCTGCAAGACCAGGCAGATAAGGCAGGGAGAGTCAGTGGAAGTAGATAAGCAGCCCTCCCTGTGCCGGTGTATGACCACCAGGTGGCCAAGACACCAGCACTCTTTGGGTAGACGTTGTGGGTGGCAGTGACCCAGCCGGAGACCCGAAACAGGGCCAGCTAACCACCCTGCGGCTATCTGCTGAAGCATGGCTGAGCGGTAAAAGCCGGTTAAAAAAGGCGCAAAAATAAGCCTTTCCAAAATGGCTGCTGCTCCGCTTTGAGGGTGAAGGAGGAAGAGAAGATGGCGGCTGCACGTTTAAAAGCAGCCGCACACCTCTCCGCAGCAGGCTGCGCCTTCCTAAAGGCAAGAAAACTGGAAAAACAACAACAAAGCAAACCACCGGCAGCTGCCGGGAGCCTTGCCTCCCTGCCGCGCTTTAAAGCTGATTCGGCAGCTCTCCGCTGCCGTCCAAAGGTGGCACGGCAAGCGGAGCACCCACCACCACCACACTTACCTACGAGTCTCAAGGAGAAAAGCCAACGACGGAGAAAAGATAGGAGTGACGAAGAAGAAATTAAATCTAAATAGCCTACACTAAGTAGGGGGTAAAAAGTACAAATAAAGCCAAAACAAGGAAAAAGAAAAAAGGAATAAGTAGTAGGAGAGTCCAAGCCTAGGATAAATTAAGCTGGAGCTCAGAAAAAACAATTCCTGAATGGGCAGACTGAGGAAAAATTCTGGGGCCAAGCAACACCAGGAGGTGTGGCCAAGGAAAAAGATTCCTCAGTCCTAGGGCAACCAGACTGATTTAACCCATTGCTTGGACTCTCCAAGCAGTGCACAGGAAAAAGTGGCATTTAATAGAAAAAAGGGGTGCACAAAGCATTAAACTATAGGTGGAGAAAGTAGTGTATTATTATTATTATTATTATTATTATTATTATTATTATTATTATTATTATTATTATTATTATTATTATTATTATTGCATCAACAGAAGTGTATCATAGCGGCCAGTTGTTTCGCCGGATTTGGCATTAATTACTAGTCGGGCCCCACCCAGGGGCCTAGGACGTCGTAACGTATTTTCGTAATATGTGTGCAGATCCAAGCAGTGCAGCCTTTTGCATTTGACTGATGGTGATTTTGTCAATTTTTAACTGTTTTAAATGTAATTCCAGTGCTTTTGGAATAGCACCCAGTGTGCCGATTACCACTGGAATTACCACTGCTGGTTTGTGCCATAATCGTTGGATTTCGATTTTTAAGTCCTGGTATTTCGCGATTTTTTCATATTCCTTCTCGGCGACCCTGCTATCACCTGGTATTGCGATGTCTATGATTGTAACCTTATTTTTCTCAACCAGTGTGATGTCTGGTGTATTATGCGCCAGTATTTTATCCGTTTGTATGCGAAAATCCCACAAGATCTTGACCATCTGACTCTCGATGACTTTTTCAGGCTTATGTTCCCACCAGTTTGTTGCTGTTTTAATATTATAATTTTTGCACAAATTCCAGTGGATCATTTGTGCCACTGAATTGTGCCGCATTTTATAGTCAGTCTGCGCGATTTTTTTACAGCAGCTGAGTATGTGGTCAACAGTTTCATCAACTTCTTTGCAGAGTCTGCATTTGGCATCATCAGAGGATTTTTCGATTTTGGCCTTAATGGCATTTGTTCGGATAGCTTGTTCTTGCGCAGCCAGGATTAGTGACTCTGTTTCTTTCTTTAATGTACCTGTTGTTAACCATAACCAAGTTTTTTTACTGTCCACTTTATCTTTTATTTTTTCCAGAAATTGACCATGTAATGCTTTGTTCTGCCAACTCTCCATTCTTGATTTTATCACAACTTTTCTGTATTCTTGTTTCATCTGTTGGGCCTTCAATAAATTTTTGTTCTTTACTTAGATTAATATATGTTCTTGACTTTCTTTTAAATAATCAGCCAGTGCATGTTTTTCTTCTTCAACTATTTGCTTCACTTGTAATAATCCTCTGCCACCTGATTTTCGGGGCAGGTATTATTATTATTATTATTATTATTATTATTATTATTATTATTATTATTATTATTATTATTATTATTATTATTATTATCTTTTATTTATTAAATATGAAGCTCAGTCAACTGAACATTTAAAAATGTATCACAGATATTATTGATTGGAGCTGATGGTTGATACGGGTTGCTGCCAGCATCCTAGGTATCGACCAAGTACCTTAAGATATACGATGTTCTGAGTAGCGTAGTTTTTTGCAGTTCCACTGATACTATTGCAATTTATTGATGTATTTTGTAAAATTCATAGACATGGTACCAAGTGCCCCGATGACAATGGGTATCACTGTTACATGTTTCATCCATAATTGCGTAGTTTTGATGGCCAGGTTGCAATATTTTGTGATTTTTCCCAGTTCTTTTTCTTTGACTCTGGTGTCGGAAAATATTATTATTATTTGCATATACTTTATTCATTAAACATGAAACTCAGCCAACTGAACATTCAAAAATGCATTACAAATACCAGTGACTGGTGCTAATGGTTGATACGGTTTGCTGCCAACGTCCTAGGTATCAACCAAGTACCTTCTTAAAATACAAGATGTTCCAAGTAGCACAGTTTTTTGCATTTCCGCTGGTGTTATTGCAGGAAGCTGCAATTTATTTAAAAAGTATTATTATTATTATTATTATTATTATTATTATTATTATTATTATTATTTTCAAGGAACAACACAGTACAAAGGAAAAATAATTACATAGCTGACTGGTTGGGTATTTTTTAGAAATTTGAGTTTCATTCACAAATCAATAATGAAGATGATGATGAATTTACAAGCCTCCCTATTCACGAATGACTATGAACTTTTCCACCGAAACTCAGTGTTATATATAGACTAGGTTACTATAGCTGATTTAAATCACCATGACTAAAGGACTGGTTTGACATGATATGAAAATGTTAAGCGAAGTGAAATTCAATGAATACAGCTAGCAAGGCTGAGAACATAACATTAGGAGCCCACATAGAGAAGGCAAATTACACTCCTTTCCTCAACTTTTCCAAAAAAGAAAAAGAACATGCAGCATATGCCATTTGCTCTACTAGTACACTCCATTTCAGAGAAGTTATAAGGATGAAACTAAGCATATTGGAATTAGAGGGAAAAGAAAGAATCCATTTTTTCTGAACTTCTTCAACCAAATTATGTATAAAATATACCATATGTAAGGGCATAATATAAAATGTCACATAATATAATAATATATCTGAACAGCCCAGGCAGAATTTTCAAAATTATCTTATCTCACTTCAACCAGAAGGCTTTTCAAAGTTCACAATTTAGCCCATAGCATCCAAGAGCATTCATGGCTATACAGTATACTTCACAAAGCACAAAATGCACTAAACATGATGTAAAATTAGGATTTTTAAAATTGTGCTTGTATTTGAATATCCCTATTCTAATAGCTGGCTTTTCAAAAATTAATGATGCAGTTTAACATCAGCAGAATGTTTATCTTTCCTCTTTTAAGTTTTTAAAATACAGTAAATCGCTAACGGAGAGATCAAAAATCTAACTGCTAGAGCTTTATACACCTTATCTTGAAGCCAGCTTACATTTTACTGAGCCCTTTGAAAGATTATTAGAAGGCTGCCATCCACTGTCTCATTCAAGTACTGCAACTAAGGTGCAAAATTGCCTCATCTGTTGTAAAATTGCTTCCAGTGCAACATAAAAACTGCTTCCAGGTTTACAAAATGCTAACCCTTCAAATGCCAAACACTTTTCACATGGGGGACCACAATGCAAAGAACCGTGAAAATCAGTATATTGAGAAAGGATTCACATCAGAATTCAACACATGCATTTTTGACAAGTGAAAATTCTATACGGACATGTCAAGAAAAAAATTATACTGAAATTCTAAAAGTGCCTGTGCTGCTGGATTAGATTCAATGGGTTAACTTGCTTCAATAGGAGAAAATATCCGCAAATATGAGGATCCATCTTAATGAACAGCATTACAAGCTTATCACATTTATTTGTTCCTTTGGCAAATACATCTCCAATTGCAGACATATACAAGAAAAAACAGCACCCACTCAATATTTACAATGAAATTTAAAATTAAGTGAATAATAAGGAAACCACTGATGCCAAAATACCAAACAGAGCGCTCTGCTGTTGCCCCTAAGGCACAGTAACATCACAAGTGTCTACCTATCTACAACAAGTATTTAAAAAGCTGGATTTCAAAATCTACAGGGTTTCAGCTGCACAGAATGGAGGTAATGAACAATGTTTTGTGATGAATCTACTCTAAACACCAAATAGTTCTACGAACTAGCTGGTTAACCAACATCATGATATACAATAATATTTCTTATTTATTTAAGAGACTTACATGGCCAGTAAACTTATATATTATAATTCTGGGTAGCTCAAAGCAACAGCACTAAGAACATAAAGATAAATAAGCCCAACTGAAAGCATCCTAAAACAGCCAACATTAAAATATATATTACAATCTCACCCTCCCTATCCCAATGTCTGGATAGATTTTAAACCTCCTTATAAAGCAAAAGTACAAATGCTAAAGAGCAGCAATATAAATTTACATTTTTATTGATACCAAAAATTGAGTTCTGTATTTATTGCCTCCTTCTCTCTTCCTCTCTCCCACTTCCTCTGTGGTATTTGAGATAATTTACCTGCTTCTTGATAGCTATAATTCCCTGTCAAATTATTTTCAAATATGACAAAGGATGATGTCCAATCATTTTTTGTTAGAAAAAAAATCTTTTTTTTTTTGAAGAATTCTTTTGGTTTTTAAACATTTATGGGGAAAGGTAAAAGGGTACATAGAAAATTTTGGCAGCTCCCGTGCTAGTGGTAGAAATCCCCCCAAATCTGACAATTTTTACAATGTTAAAGACAACATATAAAAGATAAGCAAAAACAGTCTTGTTCTACATTATATCAACCATGTGTTCAATCATCTCTTTTTTGTCACTTTCTAGTATATCAACAATTACAATAATATTTCAAATGTATTTATTTTTGTGACCTGAGCCTTTTCGCTATTGCTCCTTCCTCCCTGTCCCCAGATGGAGCCAGATCCCCTCCCTCCTTCATATCTTGTACATTACTACCTTTTTCACTACACCCCATATTTTCGTCCTCTAAGGAGAGAACGGTGTTTTTTAATGAAGGCTTCTGCCTCCCCCACTGTATTAATTCTAACTGTTTCCCTCCCAAAAGATCAGCATTCCCTCTGGCAATAACCATCTAAACCAAATTCCTTTGTTATATAATTTCTTTGATAAGGAGGAGTACTTCTTCCTTTTCCAGTAGAAGGAGGGGTCACTCGAGGGTTAACACAGCCTGATTGGTCCATTAGACTGAGAGAAAACTTCTTAACATTCCGTCTCTCCTATTGTCCTTTGGTCCAAGCATTGTGTGATTTGGTTCCTTAGATAGGAAAATTGTTTTTATAAAGTTTTTATAAATGCTAGTTAGTGTGTTTTGAATGAATTCGTGTTATTGGCTATTAAATTCCAAATTACTGGCTGTGCCCAGACGGACAGCTTGTTTCTGTCTTGAGCGGCGTGGGAGAGCCCCGTGGGGCAATTCTATCTCTCTCCCCCGTGGGGCAGGCGCTCTGGACTGATTCCCGGATTCGCGGGCGTGCCGGGTAATCACTGCAGCCCCAGGAGACAATCCGGCCGCCGCATCAACTGGTAAGAGACGGAGGAGCGTTAGAAGCAGCGCACCAGGAGGCACGAAGATCTAGCCGCTCGGCGTCGCACCTTTTGCCAGCTACCTGCCGCCCTGGTTCCATCCCACGGGCGCGCTACTATTAAAAGGACCCTCGACGGGACTCAGAGTCTTGGGGGCGACCCGCGACGAGCAGAAAGGCCGCGGCTTACCGCAGAAGAGTGGCGAGAGGCTCCGGCCGCCATTTTGAGCGCCGCCACGTGTGCGGGAAGCTCAGAGCGGGCAGGGCATTTTACTGCCATTGCGGGCTGCAGGGATTGATCTCGTTCTTGCCGCGCAGCCCATCCAGCGCAGCACGGAGGACCCTTGAGAGGGCACAGAAGGCACCAGGCCCAAGAGAAGGAGACCTCTATAGGGGCCTACTCGGCCTGCATGTGAGTGGGGCAATGGCAGCGCGATCTGAAGCAGCCCAGGCCGTTTCGGCCTGGGATCAGGAGGGCAGGGAGGGCCCATCTGACCAGCCCAAGGCCAGATCATCCTCCTCTAAGGCTGCAGCGGCACAGAGGCCCTCCAGGGCTGCTGAGAAGGACGAACTCAGACGCAAGAAAGCCCTGGAAAAGACCTTTGCCAGGGTTGAGAGACAGGCCCAGTCCACCAGGTCTTCTAGATCTAGGTCCCCCATTGGGATCAATCAGGGCCCTTCCTCCACCAGGGGGGAGGATAACCGAAATGATATGGGATTCTCGGAAGATGAGGACTCTGCCCCCCCAGATTCTCCATCTTCTTCTAACCTGCTGCCCCAGGCGATGTTTAAGCCATTGCTTCACAAGGCCAGAAAGACCACCAAAATTGGGACAGGGGACCCCACAGTTCCTCCCCCCAGGGGTCCCGACATGGCCATGTTCTCCAACACGGCTACGAACAAGGAGGAGACTCCTGCTCCTCCACTATTTATGGAAGTGGTAAAGAACCAATGGTCCCGCCCTTCCAACTTCTCCACCCCAGGCAGCAACGATCATCACGCCTATAACTTGGAACAGACCTTTGTCCAAGCCCTTCAACTTCCCGTTGTCGATACACCGATAGCGGCTCTTGTCTCCTCCTCCCCGGTGGTACCAGAGGACGCGGCGGACAAGATGAAGACAGAGGATAAGCGGGCGGAGTTGACTCTCCGAAAAAATTTTAACGCGTCCGCATGGGTGGTCAGAGCGGCAGCCGCGGCATCGTACTTTAACTGTACCATGGTGATGTGGCTCCGCCAGCTCCAGGATCGCATCCCGATCCAGGACGACCGCCTCCACCAAGACATCACAAAAATCCTGGCAGCTTCCCAGTACTCGGCCGACGCGACACTGGATGCAGCCAAATTTGCCTCCAGTGCCCTGGCCACCTCGGTCACTTCCCGTCGTCTTCTGTGGCTTCACAGTTGGCAGATGGACAATAAGGCGAAGTGGAACTTAGCTGCGGCCCCCTATGCCCATCCCAACCTCTTCGGGGTGGCCCTGGACCCGATCTTGGTGGAGAATAAAGACAAAAAGGTGATGCCTTCCACTTCCAAGAAGGCCGACACCCGTTCCCACCCTTATCGCAGAACCTCTTTAGGGCCCCTGATCACAACCAACAACAGCAATATCAGTCCTTCAGACAAGACAGGCAATTCCCATGGTCTTCTTATCAGGACTGCAACCATTTTCAGGCCCAGTCCAAACGGCCCTTTCGGGGGGGCGGCCGTCCCTTCCACAGAGGGAAGTGACTCGAACCCAAGTCCCCCCATCGGCGGGGGGGCACTACTAACACCTATTCGTTCCGAAGAGCTCGGGGGGTGGGTGAAGGGCCATTCTGGACCTCAAACGTCGGAACCATTTCCTGGTCTACAGACGATTCAAAATGTCCACCCTCAAGTCCATCCTTCGGGGCATCCGGCGGGGGGATTACCTGGCCTCGGTAGATCTGACAGAGACCTACCTCCACATTCCCATACTTCAGGCCCATTGCAAGTACCTTCGATTTTCCCATGGGGAGAATCATTATCAACACCGGGCCCTTCCCTTCAGTCTAGCCTCAGCACCCCACATGTTTATGAATGTCCTCGCAGCATTGGCGGCTCACCTGAGATCAGTGCCGGTGAGACTCCAATGCTATCTGGACGACGTCCTCGTACAAGCAGGTTCCCTACCCAGGGCAGATTCAGACCTTCAACTAAACATTCGCTGGCTCCAGTCCCTGGGGTTTTCTGTAAACTTCCCCAAGAGCCACGCAGATTCTCCACTTAGGGACAGTCATAAACTCAGCGACAGGGATAGTTCAGCTGTCCCCAGACTGCCTAGCCAGTCTACGCCAACTAGTCACCGCGGTCAGAAAAAGAAAGTCAGTTTCCATCCTGACCTTGTCCCAATTACTAGGCAAGATAGTATCTTGTATAGGGATAGTTCCGTGGACCCGCCTCCATCTCCGTCCTCTGCAGTGGGCCCTGATACCATTTCAGAAGAAGCAGATGAGCAATTTGATGAGATTGATTCGACTTCCAGCAGAAGTAAGAACATCCCTTCAGTGATGGCTGACCCTGGCCTTGCAGCAGGGCGATTCGTTTTGGGAGCCGGACAGAATACAGGTGACGACGGATGCCAGCCTCTTCGGCTGGGGGCCCGTGATGGGGCCCAACATGGCCCAGGGGCGTTGGACTGCCTCAGATCTCAGCCACAACATAAACTGGCTGGAACTAAAGGCTGCGAGACTGGCCCTTCGACACTTCAGTCATCATCTATGGGGTCAACATGTCCTTCTTCTGACGGACAATGTCGCTATGAAGGTGCAAGTGAACCGCCAGGGGGGTACTCACTCCCGCGCTCTTTGGAAGGAAGCGCAGAGGCTGAGCATGTGGGCAGAGAAGCATTTGTCCTCGATAGTGGCGGAGCACATCTCCGGGGTGTCCAACCAACAGGTGGACTGGCTGAGCCGGGCGACCCTGGACAATGGCGAGTGGCAACTGGCACCCAAACTGTTCCAGAAGATCTGCCAGAAATTCGGCACCCCGCTGATGGACTTGTTTGCCTCCCCCAGCAACTCCCAACTGCCGAGATTCTTCTCCCGGTTCCAGTCCCCTACAGCGGAGGGCACTGATGTGCTCAGGAGCCGTTGGCCACCAGGCCTCCTGTATGCCTTTCCTCCCCTTCCCCTTATCCCGGGGACTATCAGGAAAATAGTAACAGAGAGGGCCCATGTCATCATGCTAGCTCCATACAGGCCCAGGAGACCGTTGTTTGCGGACCTAGTACAACTATCAGTGTCTGAACCTTGGAGAATACCTCACGGGGAGGTCGCCTTGTCAGGGGGCCCTGACCCACCCGGAGCCCCAGTGGCTCCACTTGACCGCCTGGCACTTGAGCGGCGGCTGAGGAAAGCGAAGCTTTCCTCAGGGGTGATACCGACTATCGAGGCATCCAGGCGACCGTCCACCACTAGGATCTATAACTCCACCTGGACGGTGTTCACCAAATGGTGCTCTTCCCTCGGCCTCAACCCCTCCAGGGCCACGGTGCCAAACGTCTTGGAGTTCCTACAGAAGGGGTTGGAGGATGGCTTGTCCCATAATACTCTGCGACGCCAGGTGGCTGCCCTGGCCACGGTGTTAGGCAGGGAGGGTTCCCCCACACACTCACATTCCCCCCTAGTGAAGCGCTTCCTCAAAGGGGCAGTGAATATCAGACCTCCACCGGTCCACAGGTTTCCGACCTGGGACTTCCCTTGGTCCTTAGGGCCTTAACAGGGTCTCCATTCGAACCCTTAGATCAGTTCATACGCACCTGCTTACCCTTAAGGTGGCCTTCCTGGTGGCTGTTACCATGGCCAGACGCATATCGGAACTGGGAGCGCTCTCGACTCGGGACGACCTCTGTATCTTCCACCAGGACAGGGTGGTCCTTCGCCTAGACCCGACCTTCCTCCCGAAGGTGAATACACCTTTCCATAGGGCCCAAGAAATTGTCCTACCTAACTTTTGCCCTAATCCATCTCATGAGCGGGAGCGTTTATGGCATAGGTTAGATGTCCACCGCGCTCTCCGCATTTATTTGAGGACGGAGGGTGTCCATAAGTCAGAGGCACTCTTCGTATCTTTCCAGCTGGGCTCTATCGGGTCTAAGGTTTCCTCAGCCACCATTGGTAGGTGGTTGCAACAAGTCATTGTTGCGGCCTATGAGGCCTCGGGCCAGACCCCTACCCCCAGGTATTACGTCGCATTCCACTCGTAGCGCCGCTACCACTGCGGCCTGGGCTACCAGGGGCCCGTTTGAGGACACATGTCGGGCAGCCAATTGGGCCTCCCTTTATATGCCATTACCGGTTAGACGTATATGCCTCGGCGGAGGTGTCATTTGGTCCTGCAGTGGGTGGCGGCTGTCCCTCCCCCTGGGCCCCAGTCTCCCTGGGACGTAGCGTAGGTATGTCCCTTGAGTGACCCCTCCCTCTACTCTACTGGAAAAAGAATGCTGGTCTTACTTGAATGTGTCTTTTAAGTAGAGTAGAGGGAGGGGTCACATCCCGCCCTAGTTAGTTGGACAGGGGCCGGGGTGGAGGAGGGCCAGGGCGGTTCCCGGTTCTTGGTGTGTTTGACTTTCAGATGCTGGCCTTCTCCATTGAGGAAACTGGGAACCAATAGGAGAGACAGAAGTTTTCTCTCAGTCTAATGGACCAATCAGGCTGTGTTAACCCTTGAGTGACCCCTCCCTCTACTCTACTTAAAAGACATGTTCAGGTAAGACCAACGTTCTTTCTCTCTCTTATTTTTTTCGGAATTTGCTTAAGAATGGTAATTTCTTTGTCTTTATATTTTAGTGGTCCCCCCCTTTGAGCCCCTAGCACCTTATCCCTTGTGGTCCTCCTAAGAAATTTAACATGTACCTCCTTAGGAACATTATGTATTCTAGCATTTGCTGAATTAATCCTGTAAACCAGATCCATATCCCACCACAACTGTTCTTTGTCTCTCTTAATATATTCTGCTAAAATTGTACTCATAATTTTCTTAAGGTCTTCATTTTCTGTCTCTGGTAGGTTCTGGAATCTGAGAAAAAAGGACATTCTTTCAAGTTCTATTTTTGCCATAAAATTTTCCAATTCTAAATTCCCCTTCCGGACTGCCTTAACCTCCTCCTCCAGCCCAGCCGCCCCCTCCTCCAACACCTTAATTCTTTGTTTGTTTTCTGATATATGGTGTTGTACACCTCTGAGTTCTTCTTTGAGATCTGACACCTCCTTTTCCAGCTCATTTTGACCCTTCATAATTTCCTGAAACATTTGGGTAACGGATAAGTCTTTTGAGCTCTCTCCAGCCCCTTCTTGTTGTAACAATGAACTAATTTTCGTCTGATGCATACATGGGCTGGAGGTGGCAGATGTGGGAGCCGAGAATGACTTGCTCGTTGGTGGTTTTTTGGGCCCCATTTTTCTGAGTTCAGAGATGGTATAAATCTTTTACAAAAGAAATGGCATCAGTGGAGTGTGCAGCTGTGCCGATCCAAGGAGGTAGGCAAATCCGAAAGTGAAAAGTTAGTTCTGCATCACAGTTCCAAGGCACGGAGGCACACCAGAAAGGGGAAAATCAAATAGTCAATATCGAGGAATACCATATAACAGGAGAGGTCCAGGGGTCCTTCGGGGGGGGGGGGGGGGGAATAATACAATGCCAGCGATTTTTTCAACGGTAGTTTCAAAAGGCAGACTTCATTTGTAAGTACAAAGACGAAGACGGAGGGGAACCATCTTGGCTCCTTCTTTCACGGGGAGAAGAACAAAGGTTTCCATAAAGTTTTTTTTCCCTTTAAGAAAACAGCTCAGCAATCACCTCTTGCAGTTGTGATGTGAATCTTTCTCACATAGTTAATACAGGTGACAAGTCAGCCTTTATTCTCTCTCCATTCCGATGTAGAGAGAGATAATTCAAATGCCGCTTTATCCGAGGGGGTAGAGAGAAAGAAAAAACCCCTTCTAATTTTCCAGCTTCAAATAGATTGAACACGAATTTACAATAGTCTGCTGCTTATCCATTAACGATGATTAAGGAGATTAGGATGTATCTCCCCCCACCAGCATTCTAGCCGCTCCTCATAAATTAACTCCTTCCTCCCGGAGCCCATTCAGCGAAAGGGCAGACAGCCAGATGCTGCTCCATGCCCCCCCCTCCGCTCCCCGGCTCCTGAGGCGAGGCTGGAAACACCCCCGCTGGCTGCCGCCGAATCCAGGAGGGTTCCAGCAAGCCACCCTGTGGCAGGTGGCCCCTCCGAGGCCCCCTGTGCTCCTAAAAGGAGCCCACTAGAGAGATGAACAGCGGACAACAACGTCCGTCGCCTTCAGTGACCTCTCAAAAAAATCTTTTCTGAACCCTTTGGCATGCAAAAGGTTAAGACAGAGAAAAAGTGACTATCACACATTTAAGAAATTGATGTAGTAAGAATTTGATGCACATAAAACACTTCTACACCTTTCAATAAAAACTCACAGCATAGCTTATAATAATAATGCAACTCCAAACGAGTAAAATAGCAAAAATAGGATTAAAACAAAAGTGTTCACCAGAACAAATGGAACTGTAATTGAAATTGTATGGAATGAAATAAAAAAAACATTTTGTCCTAAACTGAAATGATATCAAATATGATCTATTTCCTGGAAAAGAGAATCCATAGATGCCCTCTTTTTTGTCACAAAAACTGTACTTGGGAGAGAACAAACATAGTAGAAGGCCTTTAGTGATGACCACAAATTCTAATGCCACTATTTCCTTCAAATTGAACGTTTCTGTATAAGGTATTCAATGTTAGCACACATAGTGTCCAAAATTACAATTTGCAGTCGCTATTTTGAAATCTCTCAGTTGCTTCAACATTTAATTTGCTAAGGATCCTTCTTGTTTTTCAACTTTCAGTTTGAAACAAGCAAGGCTTAGCTCATCATAAAACAAAACATCCTTAGAGTATTGTGAAACAATTAAACACTCATCAAGCTTCCAGATCCTACCACTTGAATGAATTAGGAGTTTTATGTTATGCAAGCGGCACACCTTTGGACTACAAATATTCTCACATTTTTGATGTGTCAGATACAGGTAAGAATAAAGTGCATTAAAAGCCTGTGCATTAAATGAGTCATAAAAAGGGGACTTTTTTGATGGACACTTAAGGTGATATTGTGCTTAAGAGTCTGGATAAGACTGGAGAAGATTCAAATTCAAATTTTCATTTGGCCAGGGTGCTCAAAGGAAATAATATCTTGCCCAAAGTATCTCTGATGATTATATGAAGGTAACATCTTTGTGAGCAAGCTATCCATGAACTAAAAGAAAACAAAATCTGAGCATGGAAACTTACTGGTTGCAATATCCCCTTGAAGATGAAGAATCTGTGGGACAGGCATTGTGAGAATAACTGTATCAAAGCAGTCAGAAGAGCCTGAACTGGTGCCCACTTCCCATTTTCCATCTTTGAGGCAGATCTGAGTAACATGGTGATTGTAGAAGACATCTGCGTCTGTTGAGAAAGAGAGAAGCTAACTGATGCTACAATCCCCTTGGAGTTAGGTGTCTAATAAATTTAAATTAAATAGCTACATGAAAAAAAAATGAATAAGATCAGGGTGCAGGAGAAAAAGGACAAAAATCTGGGAGTTGAAACAATGATAAAGGTAGTCCTCAGCACTACAATTGAGCCCAAAATGTGTATTGTTAAATGAGAAATTTGTTAAGTGAGTTTGCTCCATCTTACAACTTTTCTTGCCACTTTTGTTAAGTGAATCACTGCAATTCTTAAATTAGTAAAACAGTTGTTAAGTGAATCTGGTTTCCCCATTGACTTTGCTTGTCAGAAGGTTGCAAAAGGAGATCACATGACTCCAGGACTCTGCAATGGTCATAAATGTGAGTCAGTTGTCAAGCATCAAAATGTAAATCACATGACCATGGGATTGCTACAATGGTCATTAAGTGTGAATAATGGTAATGTCACTTTTTTGAAGGGTCACTAAGTGAACTGTTGTAAGTCAAAGACTACCTGTACGAGATCATTGTAAAAACTGACTGTATTAATATATTTCCTCATTCGTATAAACATGAGGATGAATATGAAGTTTCATTTTTTAATCATCTACAACTACACGTAAACAAGGGTACCCTTAAGATTAGCTCTCTCTCTCTCTCTCTCTATGTGTGTGTGTGTTGCAACCATAAGTGCCAAGATGGAAGTTGCAACTGTGATCAAAATTCCTCCCTTTTTTATTTTAATATGTATTACAAGTGTGCCACATATAGCAAAAAGGGATGAGTTTTTGAACCACTCTATTACAACATTTTGACTTTTTAACACTGGCCCTGGTGGAAGCCAACTCCCTCCTCCCCAGCATTTTCAGTGAATTTTATTATTCAAAAACAGAAAAATCAACAGCACAACTGAAGCTCACCTGCCTTATTTAAGTAATGTTTAACAATGGATGAAATTCCTTGGGGTGTCACAAAATTATCTACTCCTTCCTTCACCACCATTCCTTTTACTGGGACAGTCAATGGCTTCAGGACTCCATGAGACAACAAATCTTCATAAAAGCTAAAAAGAGAGTTAATCTGTTGATTGCTCTTGTACAGATTTTAAATTATACTGGTTTTAACTGGTTCACTTTTCAATGATTTTAAAACTTCTTTAAGATAGAAATTCAGAGTTATAGATTGGTCTCCAAACTTGGCAACTATAAGACTGATGGACTTGTTGTTTGTTTGTTTGTTTATTTGAATTTATATGCTGCCCTTCTCCAAAAGGACTCAGGGCGGCGTACAACATTAAAAAAACACACATCCCAAAAGTTAAAAAAAATTAAATACATATCCCAAAAACAAACCGAATTTAAAAGACAATACATTTAAAATAAGTTAAAATTATCAGGCCAGGCCGGCTTGCTGGAAAAGCCAACTTTTTAGGGCGTGTCGGAAGGACCGGAGGTCAGGGACTATGCGAAGCTCCGGGGGCAGCTCATTCCAGAGGGAAGGCGCTCCCACAGAGAAGGCTCTCCCTCTGGGGGTCACCAGCCGACACTGTCTGGCCGACGGCACCCTGAGGAGGCCAACTCTGTGGGATCGTACTGGATGGTGGGAGGCTACTGGTGGCAGTAGGTGGTCTCGCAGGAACCCTGGGCCTAAGCCATGGAGCGCTTTAAAGGTCATAATTAATACCTTGAATCGCACCCGGAAAACAACCGGCAACCAGTGCAGGCCGCCTAAAAGGGGTGTAACATGGGAGCACCTAGGTACCCCCATGACAACCTGCGCGGCCGCATTCTGGACCAGCTGAAGCCTCTGGGTGCTCTTCAAGGGCAGCCCCATGTAGAGAGCATTGCAGTAGTCCAGGCGAAAAAGGACGAGGGTATGAGTGACTGTGCACAGAGCACCCCGATCCAGGAAGGGGCGCAACTGACGTACCAGGCGAACCTGGTAAAAGCCCCCCCTGGTCACGGCTGTCAGGTGTTCTTCTAAACTAAGCCGCGTATCCAGGAGGACTCCCAGATTGCGAGCCTTCTCTGAGGCGGCTAAAATTTCTCCCCCATCGTCAAAGATGGGACAAGATGTACAAATCGGGATGACGGAAACCATAGCCACTCAGTCTTGGAGGGATTGAGCTTGAGCCTGTTCCTCCCCATCCAGATCCGCACAGCCTCCAGGCATCGGGACATCACGTTGAGGGCATCGTTTGGGTGGTTTGGGGTAGAGATGAAAAGTTGGGTATCATCAGCATATTGATGATACCGTACCCCAAAACCACGGATGATCTCGCCCAGCGGTCTCATGTATATGTTGAACAGGAGGGGTGAGAGAACCGACCCCTGGGGCACCCCACAAGTGACGCGCCTGGGGGTCGATCTCTGCCTTCCAGTCAACACAAACTGCGACCGATCCGACAGGTAGAAGGAGAACCACTGTAAAACGGTGCCCCTCACTCCCAACCCCCAAGTCGTCGCAGTAGGATACCATGGTTGATGGTATCGAAAGCCGCCGAGAGGTCTAATAGGACCAGGACAGAGGAGCAGCCCCTGTCCCAGGCCTGCCAGAGATCATCAACCAAAGCGACCAATGCCGTCTCCGTGCTGTACCCGGGCCTGAAACCCGACTGGAATGGATCCAGGTAGACAGCTTCATCCAGGTACTGGGGAAGCTGATGTGCTACCACACTCTCGACAACCTTTGCTACAAAGCGAAGGTTGGAGACCGGACGATAGTTGGCTCAAGAAGCTGGGTCCAGGGAAGGCTTCTTAAGGAGGGGCCTCACCACCGCCTCCTTCAAGGCGGTGGGAAAGAACCCCTCAATGAAGCGTTGGTAATCGCCTGGAGCCAGCCTCGTGTCACCTCCCGGGAAGCCGAAACTAACCAAGAGGGACACGGGTCCAGCACACAAGTGGCAGCACTGAGTCTCCCCATAATCCTGTCCATGCCTTCGGGGGTCACAGGGTCAAACCCATCCCAGGTTGTCTCCTCAAGATTCATCCCCATCGGCTCACCCGAATCTACCCAGTCAGAGTCCAAGCCTGTCCGGATCTGAGTGATTTTATCCTGCAGATACTAAACAAATTCTTCAGCCCTACCCTACAAGGGGTCTTCCCCAGTTCCTTGGTTAAGTAAGGAGCGGGTCACCCTAAACAGGGCGGCTGGGCAGTTACCTGTGGACGCGATAAGAGCGGAAAAATATTGCCATTTTGCCGCTTCCATCGCCACTAAGTAGGATTTAATATGAATTCTTACTAGTGTTCGATCAGATTCAGACCGGCTGGCCCTCCAGCCACTCTCTAGGCATCTTTTCCGGGGTTTCATCTCCTGGAGCTCCTCGGTAAACCAGGGAGCCATCCGGGATCGACACCAGGTCAGAGGCCGCAAAGGCACAACGCGATCCAAGGCCCCAGCGGCAGCCCTATCCCAGGCTTCCACTAGGGCCTCGGTTGAGTTGTGAGCAAGGGATTCAGGAAAAGTCCCAAGCTCCATCAGGAACCTTTTGGGGTCCATCAGGTGCCTGGGGCGGAACCATCTAGTCGGTTCCGCCTCCCTGCGGCGAGAGGTAGTGGTATGGAAGTCAAGCCTGATGAGGAAATGATCAGACCATGACAAGGGTTGAATAGAAATATCCCCTAAATCTAGATCATTCATCCACTGCCCAGAGACAAAAATCAGGTCGAGCGTGTGTCCCCCATTATGGGTGGGGTCTTGAATTAACTGAGTTAGGTCCATAGCTGTCATGGAAGCCAGGAACTCCCGAGCTGACTCGGATGTCTCGCCAATGGAAGGCAGATTGAAATCCCCCAGGACCATGAGCCTGGGGAAATCAACCGCCAATCCAGCTGATATATCCAGCAGCTCCGGCAGGGCCGATGAAACGTAGCAGGGAGACAGGTACGTAACAAAAAGGCCCACCTGAGCTCCAAGGCCCCACTTGACAAAGAGGGACTCACACCCGCCTATCTGAGGCACAGTGACCTCCTGAGGTCTGAGACTTTTCCTAATAACCACCGCCACACACCCCCCGCCCCTGCCCTGGGCTCTCGGCTGGTGAAACGCCCAGAAGCCTGGTGGGCATAGTTCGCTAAGGGGCACCCCCCCTCATGGCCCAATCAGGTCTCCGTAATGCACGCCAGGTCCGCTCTACCCTCTTGTATGAGGTCGTAAATGAGGGGAGCCTTATGTACCTGGCGTTAAGCGACACCAGCCGGAGACCAGGGTCCTGTAATCCCGAGCACCCGGGGGTGCGAGAAGGGCGATGAGGGTCGGAATGCGCGATCGCTCTTAAACAGAAGACTTCAACTTTCATGCTGGCTGGGGTATTCTGGTAATTGTCTTTAAAGGCACTTGTTTTGGACCATTGTTCCAAAAATCTTTTATGACTTGCTTTCAAAATTTTCCCCTTAATTAAATTCAATACACCAATTTGGACAACATCCTACAAGATGAGAGAAATAGAGTGCAAAAAGATCCTGACCCCAACTACAACAGCATGACAGCCAGAATATTTGTTGAAGTTGATTCAGATATCAAATGTTATCCAGATGAATACAAAAATAAAGTGATCAAGTCAAAGTGAATAAAAAAGAAATTATTACATATTTCAGGGCTAACTATATGAAATGATCATATTTAATTCAAATTAAGTCATGTTCCATTTTTGTCATGACTGCATCTCCTTTTGAGGTCTTGATAGCAAAATGCTGTGCCATTTTAAAAGCTATCTACAGAAATTACAGCCTTAGAACCACTAAACAAATGCATTAGATCAGCAACTAGACAGCAGATCTTCTGCTACAAGAGTGAAAATTGGCTTTTTTTCTACAAACAATTTTATGAGTGACCCATAATCATTACACCCAAGATGAAATGTTCTTCTCTGCACAAATAAAACAAGCCTTAAGATTAACTGGAAGAATATTTTTTATGACATTACCTTCAAACCTTACACACAGTTTTAAGATCTGACATACTAGAGTTTATTCTAGATTCTTCATAATAAAGATGGAAGGAAACCTTGAAAGAATATGAAGGATATTCATTTAAACCTCAGAATCAAAATGTCCACAAGTGTCTGTAGTACAATTGTAAAAGACAAATAGTGAATGAATTGCAGTGATTATTGTTTACTACTTTCAACCAGAACAAAACAATATTATATACTATATAACTAATCAAGGAGAGAAACAACCTAGAACTAAAGAGAAATTTCCTGACAGTTACAACAATTAATCAATGGAACAACTTGCCTTCAGAAGTTGTGGATGCTTCAACACTGTAGGTTTTTAAAGAGATTGGAAAACCATTGTATGAAATGGTATAGGATTTCCTGCTTGGGTAGGGGGTTGTCAAACTCAAGGGTGTTTAAATCAGGCCCATGGGGTAGCCTGGAAACATCAAAGGACCGACCCGTGGTGCTTCTGGGGGCTAAAATGGGTTGCACGCGCGTGCGCACACACACACACACACGTGCCTTGTTTTCACCCTCCATGGCCTTCTGCTGGCTGAAAAATGGGCCCGAAAATGGCCAGCAGAGTGCTGCAGGAGGCCATGGAGGGTGAAAACAAGGCACAGGGAGCCACACCCGGTTCCCCCCCGTGCCTCATTTTGGCTGGCAGGATGTTGGAGGCATCCGTGTCCCCCTCCACCGGCGCGGAGAACTACAATGCTGATCCGGCCCTTGAAGAAATCCAGTTTGACACCACTGGACTCCAAGATCCCTTCCAACTCTGTTATATCCTCTTTTGAAATATTTGTACAGATTGACCGTTGGCTTACCTGAATGGTCGTTTTCTGGGTGTTGCGGGAGAATCCAAGCATGGGACATACTCAAGCTATGAAGTCCCAGGGAGATCATGTTGAGAACCCAAGCGTCCGTTGTGATCAACTCCCATTGGGCGGCATAAAGTTGGAGACGGCCGCCTATGGGAGGATCCTGTTGGTGGTCACTTGGACCTACGGTAGGAGTGGTTGTTTGAACTGCCACGAAAGGGGCGTCAGAAAGACTTTTGCTGTCAACCCTTAGCTTTGAAAGATGATCTGTCCTGGCTACGCTCATTGCCCTGGGGATAAGGTCTCTGATAGGAGGGACCCGCACCCAAGTTGTCATTCCCCCGAAAGGACTACTTCCGAAAAAAGGAATTGTTCTTCCTGTCAGCCTTCCGGGCAATAGACGGAAGCACCTTCCATTTATCTTTGGTCTGGATTAGGAATTTGTCTAATACGTTACCAAAAACTGTCCTCCCTTGAAGGGATCGGAAACAAGCTTCCATTTTGACTTCACTTCCACCTGCCAGTGACGAAGCCACAACAGATGTCGTGAGGTCACATTTGAAGCCAGAGCCCAAGAGGCAACTTTTGCAGCATTGAGTGAAGCATCAGTCGAATACTCCACAACTGCTATAATTTTGTTAAGGTCATGCATCCATCTGGAGCCCTGAGGGGGGATTCGCTCTCAACTACCTCAGCCAAAGCAGCGAAGCTCTAGTAAAGAACGAAGCCACTGTAGATGCCTTAATGGACCAGGCGGTCGCCTGGTGGGTGTTGTGACATGCTTTCTTAGCCTTTTTGTCCTCGGCTTTGAGCCCTTCAAGGAGGTCAGCCGGCAGGACGGAATTGGAAGTGAGAGATACCAATGGAGCCTCCACCTGTGGAAGCTTCAAGATATCCTCCAAATTATTCTCCACAGAATAGAGGTGTTTGTCAGCCCCACTAGGGTTGGTTAGTGATCCAGGCTGCGCCCCTGGTGCTGGATCATGTTTGCAAACAGCTCAGGCACAGGAACCAGGTCCTGCGCAGGAGCTGTCTGTTTGAATAGTCCCTGTTTATGATCCTGGGTCCCAGAGGTGGCTGGAGCTCCCTGAATGGGGGTACCTTCCTGAGTAGAGGCCTTCGTCTTGTGTAGTATTGCTTTAAAGAGGTAAGGCCTGAATAATCCAGTGAAGACAGGTTTATCTGGGATAGGAGTCTCGTCTTCTGAGAGTTCCTGTTCCCCAATGTTATCCTCCTCTAATACAGATTCCTCCGTGGTAACGGAGGTGCCTGGGGAAAAAGGTCCCTGAGTTTGCCCACTCTGGCCAGGCTTGTGACTAGATTTGGCAGAGAAGCTTCTGGCAGCCTGTTTCTTTCTGGTCATTCCAGAAGCAATGCCTCTCTCAATGGCCTGCTCAATAACCCTCTGCATCTCAACAGACAGATTGGGCCCCTGGTCTTCATCAGGCCGGGGTCATCAGGCCAGGGTCTACATGCCCTCCTCCTGTCTCCCTCCCCTAAGGGATCAGGGTCCTCCTCCGCCATGGCAGACTCAAAGGGACAGGATCCTCAATCATTGCGGAAGAATCCGGATAGCCTAGAGAGGCTACAGGAGAGGAAGCCTGGGATTCCTCATCTTCCAATGAAGGAGATATGGCTCTTGGTGGAGGAGGCTGGGAGGGAGGATCCTGCACCTGGGGTAAGGGACTTGGATCACGGGAAGGTTGCCCAGAGGATAGGGTTAGCTTTTGGGCCCTTTCAAAAGTTTTCTCTAGGGCTTTATGTCTGCGGGCCGCAGCTCTAGATAGGGCCTTGCCGCCTCTGGGATTAGGGACCCCCTTTCCCTTGGTGCCCTTACTGCCCTGTTCCACCACAGGAAGTCTGGCCTACTGCGTTTTGGCGAGGAGGCAGGATGTTCTTCTGGTGCCCTCTTGCCACTGTCAGCCATAATGTTCTTCAGCCAGATTGAAGACAGACTCTCACAGCCCTTCAGGGAGACTCTGCAGACAGTAGGCTGGCACTGGCACGAGCTGGGAGTTGCTGTGCGCTGCACAGATATGTCCGTGGGACAGGAATATGACCCGGTGGACAAAACACTCCTAGGCCGCAATATAGATGGTCCAGAGGGAGGAGGCCTTGCTGGAGCTGCGAACGAAGGCCAAAGACTCCCTCGCGGAAATCTGCAGGCTGGGAGGAAAAGCACGGAAACTCCAAACGGACAGCAGTGAAAAGTGCATGAAAAACGCTTTCAAAATGGCCACTGTGCTTCTCGGACGCTCAGGGAACTGTCAGGCATAAGGCAGAGCCTCCGCCAAGGACTCCAGCAGCCACAGATGAAGGTGAAGACAGCCGGGGGAAAAGGAAGCCTCCTACCTTCCCCCGCATTCGCCAGCAGTCGCTGGACAAATGCCCCGACGATCTCAGGCTCCGCAGTGATGCAGAACCTGGAATTCCGAAAGCCTCACCAGCGATCTTTAAAATGGCTTGAAGATCTTCCTAGCACTATTTCTCAGCAAACGACAAAAATAAGAAAATCTAAGCTAACTAATGGAGAGTCCCACTCTAGTCGCACAAGAACTGAAGAGCTCCCCAAAACGTGTCCAAATTGGGCTGGACTGAGTTTTTGACCTGGACCTCAATGAGGAGAGGAGGCGTGGTTAAGAATTTCAACTCAGTCCTTGGGCGAATAGACTGAATTTAACTCATGCTTGGATTCTTCAAGCAGCGCACAGGATAATTAATAGGCAATTGCACTTTCATGGGCATAGATAAGTATCTCCTGGCACCCAGAAATTCTCCATTTCAAATCACTTAATGCAGAATTTTCACCTAGATGCTTATTTAGAGTGATCAGCACCGAGGGTTCATTACGAAAGGGGGATTTCATTTCTTCCTTTCTCATAGCTCTACAAAGACCTCAATCTAAAAAGGCTGACATTTGGTTCCAAAAATGCACACAGCAGCATGTTTTCCAATATGCTATCTAATTAGTATCCAGTTTTAGCTTTCATCTACAGAAATAATTTAATTTGCAAGCAACATTACTCATTCCATTGGAGTCTTATGTCTGGAGACCCCAATGTAGTGACTTTTTCTAAAATTAACGCTTCAGTATGTTGGCTAAAGAGTCATAGAGGTTATGGTAAAGCTATAGTAGAAAATAATTTGGCCTTCATCCTGTCTTCAGTATTGCTACTAGAAGCAATAGTTTAGTGATTAGTTTAGAAAAACGGATCTCAAAATTTGGCAACTTTAAGACTTCTGGACTTCTGCTCTCAGGATTTCCTAGTCAGCTTGACTGTCTAAGGAATTTTGGGAGTTGAAGTTCACATGTCTTAAAGTTGCCAAGTTAGGAGACTCCTGGTTTAGAATACTAAAGAAAATAAATTCTGAAAGTTCTAGAATAATTTTAATTGGTTTTGTTTTAAATTAATGGATTACATTTACAGCATATGTGTGAATCAAGGCAACTGTGGCTTATTTGGCAAGTTATGGTCTAGCAATTCAGCTTAGAGGTAATCAATATTCAATAACTTGAGAAGCTGTAAGGCAGGGATGTCAAACTCAAGGCCCTCCCGAGCTCCATTTTCACTGGCAGAAGGTTGCAGGAGGCAGTCAGCCAAAAACAGAGCTCGGGAACCTGTTTTTGCTGGCAGAGTGCTCGGGCAACCTCCGACATGAGTGACATCAAGCTGGCCATACCTTTATTTACAGTCACAGATCAAAACACGACCACTACAAAAGAGACACAGCAGCCAGTCACCAAAAGCCCAACTAAGGGAGGTTACAGCTCTCTCCTCTAATGGTCACAGCTCTCAAGAAAAACCTGGAAACCTGAGAGGTGATGTACGAGGAGACATCCCCAAGGCAATGCACAAACAAATCACAGCCATCAGGACCAGAAGGGATGATTTCAGGAAGAGACAGTAACCTAGATCTGTCCGTGCTATACATAGGGCAAAATAGAAGGACATGCTCCGCTGTCTCAACCTCGGCTCTGTCACAAGGGCACAGCCGCTTATTAATCGGGAGCCTCTTGAAACGACCATCCAGAAGTGCTGAGGGCAAGACATTGAAGCGAGCTAGGGAAAAAGCTCTTCTGTACTTGGGAATGGTTAGGGTATAAAAATAGGAAGCCACCCTCAATCCATAGTTATTAACTTGGTTGAGAGTCAGGGGGGAGCAAGTTTTATTGGCTCTGGCTTGTAGATATTGTAAATCAATGTCCACAAGCCGTTGGACTATCCTAAATTGGGCATCCTTGAGGTCGTAGTTTCCCAAGGCATCCTCCGTGAAACCTAGCAGATGAAGTTTCTTCAGCAGCTCTTTCTCCCAGTGAGAAATATGGGAGTCCATGAACACCAGGGAGAGGTAGCTGCCAGGAACTGCCAGAAAGAGCACCCGAAACCACCATTTAAAGGTGTTTATCCAGGTCATACATTCCACCGATCGAATGCCTAGTTCCAGGTATATCGGGGCAAAACCAACACAAGGGGGAAGACCCAGAAGTTTTCTAAGGAAAGCAGCCTGGGTTCTTTTCAATGCAATCCTTGAAGCCCCGTATCCATATGGGAATGCCGTAAAGAGTTTGGGCCAGCGTTTTGGCTTTGTAAATACGTAGGGCAGAAGGAATGAACTGGCCACCCTGGGTATAAAAGAATCTTAAAATCTGCTGGTGACTACAGGAGGCAGAGTTCAGCACCTGGGTTCGATGTCTAGTCCAGGCACCGGTGTTCTGAAATTGAATACCTAGATACTTAAAATGGAAAACCTACTTAACAGCATTGCCTGATATCCCAGTTATACAATTTCCGGGCTCGAGTAAACACTAGTACTTTTGATTTATCATAGTTAATAGCCAAATGGTTTTCCACCGACCCTCTGGAATGACCTTCCCCCTGACATTAGAACGACTACGGACCTCCGCTCCTTCCGCCAGAAACTTAAAACCCACTTGTTTCATCTAGCCGGCCTGGCTTAATTCCAGCTTTCCCACCTCAGTTTGTATTTTTAAATTTTATGGTTTGGTTTTAAGGTTTAAGTTTTAATTCTTATAAATTTGTACAGGGGATATTTAATTCATTTTTAGTTATGTATATTATCGAGTGTATGGTTTTTAAATTTGTACCTGTACACCGCCCCAAGTCCCTTCGGGGAGAGGGGGCGGTCTAGAAGTTTAATAAATTAAATTAAATTAAATTAACTCGGTGATCTCAGCATGGGTCACAGGTTGCCAGCCAGGGGCTACAGGAGACAGCTGTGGGTCAGGCACGGTTGAACTTGCTGACGCCTGGTAAATTGCCAAGAAATGGTTTTCCCAGTCTCTGTTAGAGATGCAGCATAGAGGGAGTTCCCGATGGCCCGGCAAAGAGCTGGCAGCAATTTGCCAAAATAATCGGGTGTCCTTCTGCTGGATAGAGAGGAGAAGTAAATCCCACTTCTCTCTCTCTTTAGCTTTCTTTTTCTTAGCAATTCTTCCTTTGTACTCCTGCTTCAGGTGGTAGTAGTCCTCTGGTAGGCGTTGGTCCCCTCGGTTGCGGTAGAGCAGGTAAACCCATTTAATCTGGTTCCTAAGCATCAAGCAATCTTTGTCAAACCAAGTATTACTTTGTGATTGATATAGACCACTTGGCCCACAGACGGCTCCAAGCTCCCTTTGGACACTGTTAATTAGTGATTCAAAGGCCAAGACTATCTCCGAGCCACTGCTTGCTAGTACCTGATTATACAAGTTGAGACACTCCGGAGATGATAAAAAGGAGTGAAACTTTTTTTCAATATTGGGAGACCATTTGATCCTCCTTGTGTACGAGGCCACATAGGGATCTAATATCTGAGGGCCCCTAGGGAGATGTATATTTGAAAAAAGCTCAATGATTGTAACCAGGGGGTAGTGGTCGCTCTGCGTAAGGGAATCCACATAAAAAGCACGGACTGCCTCTCTTAAGGGTCGAGATACCAGTACAAAATCAATAACACTACTCCCACGTAAGGAACTAAAAGTAAATTCGCCAGCCAGATCACCTAGGGTACTCCCATTAAGAATTATCTTGTTGTGTTGGGCTGCTAGAAGGGCTAATTGGATGCCAGCAAAATTTGTTAATTCGTCCTTAGAATGTCTGGCTGAAGTCAGATGACCTATGGCCTGGAGGGTTTCTTGGGGGTAGAGTCCCTCTATCGCTGGAGGGACTTGAGCTCCCAGACGGGCTTTTGGAACCAGGAGGAGACGCAGCTGCACATCATCTAGATGAAGAGGGAGAGGAGGAATTCTGGGAGTTGAAGTCTACAAGTCTTAAAGCCGTCAAGTTTGAACACCCCTGGGGGTTTTTTTCTAAAGGGTTAGGGGTGCAAGGGTCTTGTAACTTGACAGCTTTAAGACTTGCGTGCTTCAAATGCCAGAGTTTCTGAGCCAACATTTTGGTTGCTAAGCAAGAGCGTTGTTAAGTGAGTTTCACCACATTTTACAAGTTGGCCATGCCCACCCAGTCACATGACCGGCAAGCCACTCCCACCCGGTCACATGGCCGGCAAGCCACTCCCACAAAGCAGACCACACCTACATAAGAGGTTCTAAATTTTTTTGAAACCCACCACTGGATTGAGGGAGCTAGGTATGTTTAGTCTAATGAAAAGGACTAGGGGTGATACGATAGCAGTCTTACAGTACTTGAGGGGTTATTACCAAGAAAAGGGGATTGATCTATTCTCCAAAGCACCTGAGACCAGGACAAGAAGTAACAGATGGAGGATCATTAAAGAGAAATCCAATCTAAATTTAAGAAATCCAATTTCTCTAAGGAGAAATTTCCTGATAATGAGAATAACTGATCAGTGAAACTTCACTCTGGAAGTTATTTGGTGCTCCATCACTGGTGGTTTTCAAGAACAGGCTGGACAGTTATTTGTCCAAAATTATATGGTGTCTCCTGCTTGAGCAGGGAGTTTGACTAGAAGACCTCCAACTCTCTTATTCTTCTCGTCTCAGAAGTTCAGTAAAAAAGCAAATTCTATCTTTCCCCCCATTCCTCCACCCTTTGCAATGCTCACTCTAGGTGCTAAGATAATTAGCAAGAAGAAAATTGATGTTTGCATTCATATTCATTGGAGAGAAAAGGTCTAAAAATAAAAGAGAGTAAGCAGGCACGCAATGGGAAATATATTGAAAGAAATGTGGTAATGCCAGCTGTTTTGTCTAACCTTTTGGTCAGATGCTTAAGAGGCAAACAGAAGCTTTTTGTGTCAAACTGATTAGGGTCTGGTCAGTTTCAGGCAGCAGCTGCACAGTCGGATACTAATCAATTGGCTACCTTTCTTTGACATTTTTAAAGGATCCCCTGTGCTATGGGGGAAAAAAGTAGCCCAGGAAGAGATCACTTGTTCAAGCAAAGTTTCGGGGGGGGGGGGGGGGGGGAACTGGTCAGGCACAGGACAATGCATAACTAACTGTACTGTAATGGTGAACACATGGGGGGGGGAGAGAGAGAGAGGGAGAGCACAAAGGTCATAAATGTGGACATTGGTCATAATGTTACTTTTCCATCGCGATCATAAGAAGTGTTGATGTCCAAGACAATTGCTAAATGAAGACTACAGGTAGTCCTCGACTTACAACCACAATTGAGACCTACATTTCTGTTAAGTGAGACATTTCTTAAGTGAGTTTTGCCCCATTTTACAATTTTTCTTTTCCCAGTTGTTAAGTGAATCACTGCAATTAATAAGTTAGTAACCTGGTTGTTAAGTGAATCTGGCTTCCCCATTGACTTTGCTTGTCAGAAGATTGTAAAAGGGACATGACCTTGGGACACAGCAGTGGTCATACGTATGAACCAGTTGCCAAGTCTGAATTTTGATCACATGACCATGGGAATGCTACAAAGGTTGTAACTATGAAACATGGTCATAAATCATCTTTTCAGTGCTGTTGTACTTTTGAACGGTCACTAAATAAAGTGTTGCAAGTTGAGGACTACCTGTACTTAATAGGTGATGTTGCAAACCTAACACAGCTCTTTATGGGAAGTAAAATTGTATTTATTAATTTTTATTTTATTAGTTATACAAATAACTCAAGGCACCGAACATAATTCAACATACCTTCTTCCTCCTATTAAATTGTATTTATTTATTGAATTTATATTGCCGCCTATTCACCCATATTAACTCAAGGCGGCTTACAGAATATAAAATCATATTTAAAACAATAAAAACTAACAAAAAGAAACAAATAAATTAATATAGTACAATATAACAAAATCACACACACATACCCCACGACAACAAATCACATGAGCCACTTAATGGGCTCCATCCAATCTGGGTTCCCCAGGCCCGCTGGCAGAACCAGGTCTTCAGTGCCTTCCAGAAGAGTATTAAGAGTGGGGGCCATTCTAATCTCTGAGGGAATGATGTTCCAGAAATAGGGAGCCACCACGGAGAAGGCCCTTCTTCTGAGAATTTTGACAGTCTCTATCCAAAGGAAACCAACAATTTCTGTCTCCAAGCATTGTATAAGATGCATTTATACTTCAAAATGAATTTGTGACAAAATCCGAAGCGAACCAATTGAATTGCAAGACATTTTCACCATGTCCTCATTCATAAAACCATGACTAAAACCAAGTCCGTGCACAGACAGTTATGATTCTTACCGTGAACATTTGGTGGGGGGACAAATGTATTTGAATACCAACCAACAGACTGATTGCCTATAGAGATCAGTCATCCAGGTCAAAGGTGCTTTTTCAGGAGGCAACTGGACTTTGTTTTTTCTTTGAAGACATTTCACTTCTTGTCCAAGAAGTGTCTTGGAAGAAGAGCTTCTTCAGCTCTGACCGGATGGTGCGGAATGGAAGGACTGTTGTTAATTGCAAAGTCATGTCCGACCCATCGCGACCCCATGGACAATGTTCCTCCAGGCCTTCCTGTCCTCTACCATTTCCTGGAGTCCATTTAAGTTCACGCCTACTGCTTCAGTGACTCCATCCAGCCACCTCATTCTCTATCGTACCCTCCTTCTTTTGCCCTCAATCTTTCCCAGCATTAGGCTCTTCTCCAGGGAATTCTTTCTTCTCATTAGATGGCCACCCAATGAGTATACCAAAGTATACCATTACCATATAGGGTATACCATGTCCAGTTGCCTCCTGAAAAAAAGATCCTTTGGGATAACAGACTGATTATGTACCATCTGCTCTCAAGTTAAACCCAAGTCCCACTGCCTCTATGGACAGGTCCATAGCCAGAATTATGAATCTGTCATCTTCCCTGTTGTTTTATTCTGCTTTTCCCCTCTATTTTTCAGCCTGGGCTTCATTCCTTGGATTACCTAGTGGTCTCCCATCCACAGTGCATCCCTCATCTTTCTCCAGGTCAGCTCAGGGCTGCCCTCCTGCCCAATACCATTACCCAATGCCCAATCCCATTGGCACATCATCCCAGCCCCTGATCCCAAGTACGAACTACCACCTGTTGCCACAACAGCATCCGACTCCCCAATACCCACCCTTCCTTATCTTTCCAAGCCGAAGAGCTCGCCGTTTCCCCCCCTTTCGCTCACCTCTGATGCGCCTTCGCATAGCTGGGCGTCCGCGTGATGTATTGGGCACCCAGATCGGCCGTGCATTTCGGATCGCGAGCGCTACGGCTCGTCGACATTCTTCCCCCTTGAAAGTCACGTGCGTGGAGACAAGAAAGCCGTTTAGCTCGCGCGCGCGCTGCCGCCAGTCGCCCAATCAGCTTCTCCGGAGGGGCAAAACCTGAGCCTTAGTAACAGGGAAACACCCCCCCTCCCACGCACCCCACCAATCCCCGCGCAGCACGGGTTGCACGCGGGCGCTCCAGAGCAACCTCTGGGGCGATGACAGCCTTCTGCAAATCTTAAGGCATGAATGTCTCAACCGAGATTTGCATTGGCAGGGATGCGTATTTCGAGCTAGGGGACGATAATTACGGCTGTTAGCGTCTCGAGAGTTTGCCTTCTTGCTATTAAAAATCCCTTAGCAACAGATTAACCAGGCGGCCCCTATTGAAATCCTACCCGACTCTCGGGGGAGGGGGGGGGGCTTTGCCTCAGGTGTTTTGGGCGGGAAAGCTCGCTCTTCGCAGGCTGACTGGGAAATGACCTTGAGTTAAAAAAAAGTGTGTGGGGGTGTGGGGGTGTCCTGAAACCCTTACTTCGAAAGGGTTTCTTACCCACGTATAGGATCGCGTTTCCTTTGAGAGCAATCCTGAAAAGGAGCCCGAGAAACCCCCTCGGTGCCAGATGAATTGCTGGCAAGACGGGGAGGGGGGAGGGAGAAGGAAGCCTGCCTGCTGTTTTAATTTCTCTCAGACACGGTTTTTTTTTTTTGCCGCTAACCTTCCCGTATCCTCGCGACTGGCCGCCTTGCCTTTTCCACACAGTAGAATCTGCGCCCAACTCACCTGCGCCCTGCGCCTTATCCCAAACCACGACTCGCAGGAGGCTCTGGGGAAACGCGGCGCGCAAAAGCGCAGCGCACAGGCTACCTGCCAGCCCGGCTCCTACGATCAGAATCCGCGCCATGACCGGACTGTCAGACGAAGGAGGCGGGCCGGTGCGGCCCACCAGATCCTCCTCCTTCCTCCTCCTTTTCCTGGAGTTTATGCAATCCAGAAGCCGAGCGCAAGCGGTCGGCCTTTTTTGTTTTGTTTTTTGTTTTCCTGAGGCGTTACCCACAGAGGGAGTGACTCCCGGCCTCTTTTCTCTCTTTAAAGCCGCCGACCTTGCTCGCAGCGCCACGAGGGAAGCAGCTTTGCCCCGCCGTTACCTCCGCAAGCCGAGGGTTAGCCTCCCGAAGTCTTCATTTAGCCAAAATCCGCAGGAAAGGGCGAAATCCACTGAAAAGATTAAAAAAAAAAGGCGGAGGGGTCAACTTGACCTTGAAAAGGGACCCCTCCTTGGTTTTGTAAATCTTCCCAGCTAAGCAACTTTGGGCGGCCGGGTTCCGTCTGGTTAACTTTTTAATTCTGGAAACTGGAAATCTACAAGAGGATTGAAATGGCTCGATCCACATCTCCACACGAGTTGTGCATGGGGCTGGACTAGACGACCTCCAAGGTCCCTTCCAGCTCATTCTATTCCTATTCGTATATTTCTTATTCTATTGTATTGTATTCTATTCCTATTCTAATCCTTTTCCATTCCCATCCTTTCTCCTGGATTTTTATGTGGGGGTGAGACTTAGATGGTTCTGATCATTCTGAGTTGGAATGTCTCCACCGATCTTTTAAGGGGTGGTGAACATATGGGCGTGAGATATGATGTCTGGGATGGTATAAGGTTTCCTGCCTTGAGAAGGGGAGATGAATTGGAAGACATCTGAGGTCCCTTCCAGTCCTTATGATTCTGTGTTCTATGCCTACTTTGGTGCTGAAGCAAAAATGAGCAGCCTTTGCTCAGTTCCCTCCAGTGGCTCGGACTCTGTCCCGAATTAAGGGACTACACAGGGTAGTAAAAAGGGAATTATTTTTTTTCTAAGGGAGGGAAGACCATTTGCAAATTCCTGGGATTAAATGTCTATGGAAATTCTCAAGTCATCCAGGTCGTGGTTGTCCCAAAGGTGTTTTTTCAAAAGGCAACTGGATTTTATTTTTCCTTGAAGATGTTTTGCTTTTCATCCAAGAAGCTTCTTCAGTTCTGACTGAGTGGTGTGTGTGTGTGTGTGTGTTTAATTAAACTATCACTCTGGACTTGTTTTTCTACCTTGCATGCGGCCGCCTGCAGGGGAATGGGAAGCAAACAAAGCTATCTGCCTTGCGGTATCTGGCAAAGGATGCAATTTCTGTACAGGTACACTGTTTCTGACACAGATTATCTCATTTGTGGCAGTTGCCTGATACTGTCATTGTTGGAAGTGTAATAATTGGCACTGCCTCTGTAATGCCTCAAAATCCCTCAACCTTTGCTCCTGTACCAAAGATGCTTTTTCAAAAGGCAACTGGACTTTGTTTTTCTTTAAAGACATTTCGCTTCTCATCCAAGAAGCTTTTTCAGTTCCGTACTGAACTTCAAAAGTAAAGAAGTTTCTTGGATGAGAAATGAAAACATCTTCAAGGAAAAACAATCCAGTTGCCTTTTGAAAAAGCACCTTTGGGTCAACCATGACCTGGATGACGAAGAATCCCCATAGACACTTCTGTAGAATCTATTTATTCTTTTCCTTTTCTTCTTTATTTTTTTAAAAAATGGTTTGAACATTCAGTGGAAAAGCATCTTAAAGTACAAGTCACTCTACTAAGCATAAAAAAATGTACAAGTGGATTTATTTTTACAATGTAATGAACTGAATGTTGCTGTAACCCTGTTTTATGTTTTACATGTAAAGTAAAACTTTTCTGACAGTTTAAGACATTTCATTACTTTTATTAGGAATATGAATTTGATTTAATTTTAATAAGCATGTTTGCAATATTTTGTTAATTATGTTACATTAAATAGATACAAGTGCATCATTTTATGGTTTGCAATAATTTTGTTATGTCTGTTTTTCAATAAAATGACCAAAGTTTTATTTTTTTTTAAAATGGAAAAGACTTCGTGCCCCTTATCTCTGGAATGTAACTAGAGATTTAATAATTTATGTTGTAGGATGAGGACTGTGTTAGTCTATGGTGGCAAAAAGTTTTGTCTCATGGTTTTCTATGTGTAGAGAATTGAACGAAATAGGAATAAAAGCTTATTATATCTTACAGTGAGCTTCCCTCGTGAATCATATGTTCTGCTGTGTGGTTTACTGGTGGAATAATCTGATTCCCAGTAATCACTTGAAGTGGGTTTAAAAAGAGGAGTATTGTTAGGCTTTCAACTGACAAGTTGGCTAGAGATAAGATTCAAGATATATGGATGACTTAATTATTATAGCTTGTTTGGTTCTCCTTATTAAAATATAAATCCTTTATATATGAATCTTGGAGTGAACTCCATGGAACACGTGTACGATTTCTCTGAAGTAGAATAAAATATACTACTTGGTTTTCAAATATAAAAAGTTCTTCAAATGAAATATTTATTATGATCATAAACCAAGCACATAAAAAGTTCTTAAATGTATTTGTATGCTAGCTACTAATAATAGTTAAATCCTTGTTAAAGTGAAAACATTATCTTCACTCACAGTGTAAAGTAAGGTGGTCACACAGAACACTTTATATCTGATTACTGTGTCCTTTTCTGATGCAAAATTTCCATATCAGAAGAAAAGATGAGAAACCTTTGGGTGAGATGAATGGAGGAGTACATATAATTACATTTAATAACAGAGAATATATTCTGTTACAGTTTACAAAGTCTCAAAAAGCTCAGGATCAACATAATTTTACATTGACTTATAATAATGTAAAGCAAAATTATCACTTGTTTCATTCAAAGCAATTTGTTGGGTGAAAATAATAAAACTCATATGTATATGGGAAATAACCACTAGAGGGAGGCATTGTTCTTCCTAATAGACTTCTCCACGACCCACCATCTCTTGGATTTCAGTTTTTCTATTCCATTTTTCTAATTTTAATTGTTTTCTGGTACTTTTAAAAACCTTTTTATTATATTGTAAGCCACCCAGAATCACTATCAGTGAAATGTGAGGCATAGAAATTTCATAATTAATTAAAGGAATGACAATGACAATATTTTATAACTACTGTACTCATTAAAAACAAAAATGCTGGGAAAGAATATAATTTTGGGTAAGATAAAAGGGAAAAAAAGACATCAACCAATGGCAAGATAGATGGACTCAAGTTCAACAGGCATGGCTCCCCTTGGCAGACTGAAGGACCAGATGGGGATAAATTGTCCTGGAGAAAATCTATGTCAGTGATGGCGAACCTATGGCACGCCTGCCACAAGTGGCACGCGGAGCCATTTGTCAGGGCACGCGAGCCGCTGCCCTGTCAGCTGGCCAGCGCGCATGCGCGCGCTGGCCAGCTGAGTTCACCTTTTTAAAAGCTATTTTTCGCCTTCCCCAGGCTCCAGAGGCTTTATAGGAGCCTGGGGAGGGCGAAAAGAGCCCTTCCCCCGCCCCCCCTGGAGGCTTCAGGGACCGTCCGGAGGCTTCCCTGAAGCCTTCGGAACGCTTAAAACCACCCTCCGAGCAAACCAGAAGTGACCTCCGGGTTGCTTGAAGGGTCGTTTTAAGCGTTCCGAAGGCTTAAGGGACCGTCCGGAGGCTTCCCTGACGCCTTCGGAGCGCTTAAAACGACCCTCCAAGCAAACCGGAAGTCACTTTCGGTTTGCTCGGAGGGTGGTTTTAAGCCTTCCGAAGGCTTCAGGGAAGCCTGCAGACGGTCCCTGAAGCCTCCGGAGGGCCTTGGCGGGGCAGGGGAGGCTCTTTTTGCCCTCCCCAGGCTCCTATAAAGCCTCTGGAGCCTGAGGAGGGTGAAAAAAGCATGTAAAAATGGGGCGGGGGTCGTGCGGTGTGCGCGCATGTGCACTGGAGGTCGCGCGTTGCATTATGGGTGCAGCACGCCCGCACATGACCCTCCTGCGCTCCCCCCACTTGTGGCACGCGAGCCAAAAAAGGTTCACCATCGCTGATCTATGTGATCAAAAGAGTTGACACTAACTTGATACACAATTGATGAATCAACTTGCGAATTTCTTACAATTTTAAGTTATTTGACCATGTTGAAACCAAGTGTCTAACAATAAGCTCTAAGGCTATATTTGCAGGTATGAATAGTGCATACATTGTTTTTAATACATAGGCAATTTTTCCACATGATCTTTAAAATGGTTTACATGTTTTCATTATATACTTAGATCTTATGAAGGCTTGTTTTAATTCCTGGTTTTTGATATGTTACAATCATCTTTGGGAATTGTTTTCATCTACTATGAATAAAGACTATGTACTCAAGGATAGCTTTATGGCTTTGGAAATAAGGAGCCAGAGCAAGATAAAGTGAAACTCTAGCCATCTGTATGTATGAATAAAGAGGCCTGTAAATCCTAGTAATAAAATTAGCTAATGTCAACTGCTGGGGAAATCAGGAGATTTAGGTAGTTCAAATGAGCATAAAGATTTATTGCAAGCTTAAGCTCTCTACAAAAATGTGAGCTACTAATGGTCAAGGGAAATGAGCGAGAATTAAAAAGGCATTCAAGATGAGTTGGACCTAGATCTCTAATAGGCGCACAGGCACTTGTGCCTTAAGACACGTTTGATATCTCCCTCATGTTCAGCCTGATCACCTGCAGATAGCATTTTAATTCACAATTAAGCCATAATTTAATAGTTATTGTTAATAAAATTTTGTCCAGTCACCCATCAAATCATAATTATTGCTATGATTATTGATCCCCCTAAAACAAAATTACTTGTTTTAATAATTGCCAACAAGAACTATAACGGAAAGTGGGGAAAAATGTTGCTCCTGTACTACTCATTCATGAGCCCAAATGTACTGATCATTCCCATCAGTATTTGAACAAGATGACATCACATCTCTGTCACCACAGAGGAGACAAAATAGACGAGTTTAGTACTGTATAGAGATGTTATATTCCCTACCTGCCCATGATCATTAGTCCTCAGGAAGGTGTCCTACAAATCCTTAGTTGCGCTCCTACAAATTGTACACAGTAGATAGTTTGCCTCCTGTGTTTCTCTGCAAGAATTAATTTCATGGTAGGCGACATACTGTCTTCTAATTTGGGGGAGTTTAATTTTCTTCAATCCCAGGTAAAGTGACTTAATAAAGCAAAGGAAAGTGGGGAATGCAATCCGCACTAAATAAAATAAAATAATTAAAAGATATTGTGTTATGAAGTGTATCACCCTATGACAAACACAAGCAGCATGACCTTTGGATTCATAAGGAAGTAACAATCTTGTAAATCTGAACATTTTATCTTCTAAAGAACATAGATATCTTTGAGAGCATCATAATTTAACAGTATCTCATGCAAAGATTGCTTGCAAAAATCACATTGTAACTGAAACAACATAATGCAAACACTAGGAGGCCACAGTGGGAGTACAGGTAGTTCTCATTTACAGACCACAATTGAGATGACAGCTCCATCACTAAGTGCAATAGTTGCTAAGCAAAAAAAAATAAAAATAAATCACATGACCATATTCGACTTACGAAGTCACTTCCAACTCTAAGCAAATCATTGCAGATTATTAAATGAGACATCATGTGACCAGGGCTTGCAATTTTACTACAGACTTCTCAGAAATCATCACAAATGATGATTGTGTGAACCATAATTTAAGAGTGTTTTTTTTAAAAATGAAGCACTAAGTTGTAAAACATTTTAAAACACTTAAAAATATCAACAGGTTCGTGGAAAGTCAATTTTTTAAGTTTTTAATTCAGAAACCAAATACATTCAATATTTCCCTATCACCTAGAGCAGTGGTTCTCAACCTTCCCAATGCCACGACCCTTTAATATAGTTCCTCATGTTGTGGTGACCCCCAACCATCAAATTGGTGTCTCAGTTCCTAAGACCATCGAAAATATGTGTTTTCCAATGCTCTAAGGCGAACCCTGTGAAAGGGTCGTTCGACCCCCAAAGGGGTCCCGACCCACAGGTTGAGAACCGCTGACCTAGAGACAACATTATGTGTCTCCAGAAAATGTCACACTTTGGAATATTCAAATTGAAGTCTAGGATTCTCTTTGGCAAATTTTTTGCTTCAAACCACAGCAGATTTGGTGCACAAGTTGCTATTTTAAAAAAAGGCTTGCAAGATCTCCAAATCTTGTCAGATTACCGTTGACCTCAGAGGAGAGTAACATTTTGTTAGATTGTTCTTGTCAATCTCATGTTGGCAATAAATCCTTCAGAACTCTGAGCCAACATGAAACAACTTTAATTTAATTTTAATTTAATTTTTTAATTTAATTTAATTAGCACTTCTAGACCGCCCCCTCTCCCAAAAGGGACTCGGGGCGGTGTACAGTCCATATCAAAAACATCATACATAATAACAATTAAAAATTATTAAATGGATAAATACATAAATAAATACATAAATAATTTAGAGTTTGAAGCATGATATGTCTGGAAAGTGCCTGATGGGGATCTGTATTACCGTCAGTCCAAAATGAGAAGCTTAGCTCAAGATATCACCAGTGGGAAAAATGATATGCAGAGAAATTGGAAAAAATAGAAGAAAATTGCAGCAACATTCTCTGGTATGTTCTATTTGCAGTTACCTGTAATTAGTGTGGTTAGAAGAGAATCATGGTAAAGTTAACCTTTGACTAGCAAATTGAACTGTTGCATTCAAAAGAACTCTATTTAATCTGTTCTATCATATTTTCCTTCTTTGAAGAGCTGTTTAGGATTTTACATCCCAATACCAATACAATCAATCTGACTACCATATTTTTCAGAGTATAAGATGCACTCCCCCCCCAAAGTGGGTAGAAATGTTTTATACAGCGAATATTGCGGTGGGGAAGGGAGAGGGGGTTGGTGTGGCACCGATCAGCTGTTCTAGAACAGGCTGTGGTGGTGAACGGGCCATGGTGGCAGTGGCAAACGGGCCACGGCAAACGGGTGGCAGTGGCAAATCGACAGTTTTTTCCAACAAAAATAATCTTGTGGGTTAAATTGAGAAGAGATGGTGAATGATCTAAAATCACTGAATGAATGAGCTTCTTTAGGTGAGGGTTAAACTTGAATTTGGATCTCAGTATACTACACTGGCTATTTTTGAAAAGGAAATTGGCTGTTGTAGCAGTTTTTTACTGTCTCATCTGAATTCAGCAGTAGCCATTGCTGACTAGTCCGAATGAAACTTCACTTTAAAACATTTTTCTAAATGCTTGGTCAGCCACTGGGGTGCATGTCACAGATCAAGGAAGTGCAAGGCATTGGACGACTTCCTGTCCCCGAAGGCGACGGACATTCTCGTCTGCTGCTCGTCTCTCCGGCGGGCTCCTTTTAGGAGCACAGGGGGCCTTGGAGGGTCCCCCTGCCGTAGGGCGGCTTGTTGGACCCCCTGGGATCGGCAGCAGCCGCGGGCAGGTTTCCAGCTTCGCCTCAGGAGCCGGGGAGCATGTGAGGTGCATGGCGTTGCTGTGTGCCTTCACCGAACAGACTCCGGAAGGAAAGAACTAATCAGAAGTCACAGCTGAAGCGTGGGAGGTGAGAAGTTTACCTCAATCTCTTTTAATCTCATCTAATTGACGAACAGCAGCTTTTCTTAAGTTGTGGGTTCAATCTTTTGAAGTTGCAAGATTGGAGGGGGGCTTTTCCACCACCCCCTCGGATAAGGCGGCATTCAGAACATCTCTCTATCTCGGAGTGGAGAGAGAGAGTTAAAAGTTAACTGTTCACTTCTACTAGCAATGGGAGAATGACTTTTATCACAATTGCAAGAGATGACTGCTGAGTTGCTTTTCTAAATAACCTTATGGAAACTTTGGATATTTTGCTCCCTGGTCCCCTGTGAAGGTGGAGCCAAGATGGCCAACTTCCTCCTTCTTCTTTGCTCTTATGAATGAAGTTTCCCCTTTGAAAGAATTTCTGGCTTTATATTATTATTATACCCTGAAGATCTCCTGGAGCCTCTCTTGTTATGTGGTCCCTCTGGATTTGGAGTATTTGATTCTTATCCTTTGGCTTGGAGCTGTGATTGAGGATTAACTTTTACTTCTGGGCTTGTTTGCCTCCACGATCTCTCCCAGCTGTGCATTCCACAGATGCCATTTCTTTTGTATAAGATTTATAGGTATCTCTGAACTTAACATGGGGCCCCAAAAGCCACCACCTGGGAAGGCATCTTCAGCGCCGACATCTTCTACGTCTAGCCCGACTATGCAACAGACAAAAACTGCTTCATTTTTACAACCAAAAACAACTGAAGAGAGTTCAAAGGACTTATCTGTTGCTCAAATGTTTCAAACTATTATGAAGGGACAAGACGAACTGAAAAAACAATTGGCAGACTTAAATGAACGGCTCAGAGAAACACAACAGCAAACAACAGAAAATAAACAAACGATTGGGGTGATGGAGGAGGGCGTGGCTGGGTTGAGGGAGGAGGTTAAGATAGTTCAGAAGGGGAATAGAGAACTTGAAAACTTTATGATAAAGATGGACCTTGAAAGAATGTCCTTTTTTCTTAGATTTCAAAATTTACCGGAGACAGAAGATGAAGATCTTAAGGATATTATGACTACAATTTTAGCAGAATATATTAAAAGAGATAAAGAACAGCTGTGGTGGGACATTGATTTGGTTTATAGGATCAACTCAGCATATGCTAGAACACACTATGTTCCAAGGGAAGCACATGTTAAATTTCTTAGGAAGACTACAAGAGATGAGGTTTTAGGAGCTCAAAGGGGGGGACCATTAAAATATAAAGATAAAGAAATAACCATTCTTAAACAAATTCCGAAAAAAATAAGAGATAAGAGGAAGAAGTATTCCTCTTTATCAAAGAAATTATATAATAAAAGAGTTTGGTTTAGATGGTTATTGCCAGAAGGAATATTGATTTTCTGGGAGGGCAGCATAATTAGAATTAATACAGTTGCAGAGGCAGAGGCCTTCATTAAAAAATACAGTGCTCTCCTAGATGAAACAGGGGACAGTACACAAGACATGAAGGAGGGAGGGGCCGTGGCTCTGCCAGAAGACTGGGGGGAGGAAGCAATATTGAAAAGACTCAGGTCACAAAAATAAATATATTTGAAACATTATTGCAATTGTTGCTATAATGTAATTGCTGGAAGTGACACAAGAGATGATTGAACATATGGTTGATACAATGTAAAACAAAAAGCTGTTACTGTTTATCTTTTACTTTTTGGTTTTCTCTTTTGTAAAAGTTGTGAGATTTGGGGGGATTTCTACCTTTGGCACGATGTAGCTGTCAAACGTTTTTGTGTATCTACTTACCCTTTCCTATAAATGTTTTAAAAAACTAATAACATTCTTATTTAAAAAAGGAGTGCAAGGCATTACAGATCTGAATTGCTTCAATGTTGGAAAAATACATTTAGGAATGGATTGAAGACCTGAAGTTACTTGTGGCTTTACAAAGAAATGCTTACAAACATAAATTATATAGGGGGTGGCTGCACTGTAGTGAATTATGATAATTCTTTATTGAAACTATTGCAAACAATGCTGTAACCATAGAAGTTATTTTATGTTTATACACATATCTGATGTAAAAGAAAATCAGAAATCACTTTTTATAATTCATGTTTTCTTTCCTTTGTTTTGTGCTTTTTTGTCCTTGTTCTTCTTTCTTTCATCTCTCCTCTTTTTAATTCTAAATATTAGATCTTGCTAATTTTTATTCTGTATGAAAATTTTAATTAGTTTTAATTACTTAATTTTTTTCTTTGTTTAATTAGAAAACTTATTAAAATATTGGACAAATAGGTACATGCATGTGTGCATGAGTATGTCTATGTGTAACCTGTGTATCTTTTGCATCACTATCTTTTTCTTACACAAATGTTTCATTTCGCCGAACAAATACCACACTATACATAGAATAGTCATTAAATAATAGATTATTTAATAACATCCCTTACCCAAAAATCCCACTCCCGAGTTTTGAATTTGAAGGACTTTATCCTTCCAAAAAGCATTTAAAACTCAGATTCGGGTGCAATTCTGGGCTGTATTGGAAAGTTAAGCTGTGGGGCCTGATCATTTTTGTTCTTTGTTTTAGTGTTTTTATCTCATTGTTGCAGTGGTGGGATTCAATTTTTTAAAATAGCAGTTCTGTAGGCGTGGCTTGGTGGGCGTGACTTGGTGGGCATGGCAGGGGAAGGTTACTGCAAAATCCCCACTCCCTCCCAATCAGCTGGGACTCAGGAGGCAGAGAATAGATAGGGGCAGGGCCAGTCAGAGATGGTATTTAACGGTTCTCCAAGCTACTCAAAATTTCCAAGTTCTCCAAAATTGGTCAGAACCTGCTGAATACCACCTCTGCATTGTTGGCATATATTATTTTTATCTTGCATTATAAGCCAAGAGTTTGGTTTAAGATGGGCAGCCCTGTAAATATTTGAAATTAATAAAATAAAAAATATTGTTTGAGACATTGGCTCTGAGTGTGAGGCTGCTATTTCCATATCGAAAGGCGTCATTTCAAACCTTTTTGAGAAATATTTTGAATCCAAGAGGGTTGCTTCCATCTTGAAAGACCTGCCTCATATCCAACACACTCTGAATGATTGCCAGATCCTGTTTTGCATTCCAAATTCTCCATTTTATACTTAAAATGGAACATCTTGAATTTGAGCTAGCGCTAACAGGAACTGTTTTACAGACAAATACAGGTAGTGTTCAACTTACAATGAGTTCATTTAGTGACTGTTAAAAGTTACAACAAAGGTAACTTAGGACAATTTTTCAGAATTACAACTTTTGCAGCATCTCCATGGTCACATGATCAAAATTCAGTTGCTTGACAATTGGTTCATATTTATGACCGTTGCTGTGATCCAAGGTGATGGGATCCCATTTTGCGACCTTCTGACAAGCAAAGTCAAGGGGGAAGCCAGATTCACTTAACAACCCAGGTTGCTAACTTATCAACTGCAGTGATTTACTTAATAATTAAGGCAAGAAAGGTAATAAAACTGGGGTCATAGGCTGAGGACTACTTGCATTGTTCAAGAGGAAGCTTCCAACATAGCTCATTGCTCAGGTGCAAAGGGATCAGGGCGATACATTAAGTTGCAGTTCAAAAGATTTATTGCTCATGCCTATATACAAGACTCTATTATCGAGCTGGGATAACAGTGTTGTGGCCGGCCAGTGGCCAGAAGAGTTGGCAGCAGATTCGGACAGTGGGGAGGTTGGGGAGGAACATGGGCCTGTCCTGGAGGCTGGGGAAGGCTCTGATGAGGGGTCTGTGTTGGAGGCAGAGAGGGGGGCAGAGCCGTATGCCAGTTATCAGCTGCCTTCAGAGTCAGACATCAGTGAGGCAGGCAAACAGCTGGAGTCTGTTCCCAGTGTGTGCATGGGCAGAGTTGCCAGACAAAAAGAACAGCTAAAGAACAGGGGTCGACTTGGGAGTAAGGCAACAGGTGGATGATGAATGGCCCCTCCCAGAGGAAATAAAAGAGGAGCAAAAGAGGAGTGGAGTTTGCAGAAGACAATTAATTCACTTAATTGGTTCGTGACTCTCTGAGACCCCTTGCCAAGTTTTGCAAATATCGGCTTACCAGCTCTTCAAGCCAGATAAGGTCTGTGACTGTAAATCCTCCCTTGAAGGACTTTGCTGGGTGTGAATGAGCAGAATTCACAGAAATTAATAAAAGAGGTTTTTGTCGGGACAAGGGGTCTGCTTCGTAGTTTGGGGAAGTCTAGGTCAGAACAAGGACAGTGGTTAAAATGCAGGGCTAACTCACTGCTCACCCCATGAGTTCGATTCTGAGCGGCTCAAGATTGACTTAGCCTTCCATCCTTTTGAGGTCAGCAAAATGTGGACCCGATTATTGGGGGCAATATGCTGACTCTGTAAACTGCTTAGAAAGGGCTGTAAAGTCTAAGTGGTATTGCAATTGCTATTAAATTGGCATCAGATCAGGGTTGATAGAATTCCAGAGGGCTTGGACTTGGATCGTTTGTGGCAATGTAACAACTCTAAGCCCCTCCATTCTGCCTGCTCTTCTCCTATATCTTTGCCAGCTCTCTAAAGCCAATGGTGGGGATTGGGAATCTACAGGATGAAGAATGCAGCATTGTAATGGCAACCTAGCTGCATTGCATATTGGTAAACCACAATCTCTATCCACCATCTTGCAGTTTGGACACTCCCCCAGACACTGCTGGCTGTTGCTAATAGGAACTATTTTTCCAGAACCCTATGATTTCCAATCCTTGGTGCAGGGGTGGGCTTCAAATTTTTTAGCAAGGGGTTCTCTGCCCAGTTGCTGGGTGGCCGTGACCATGGTAGGCATGGGCTAGTCAGCCTCATGCACCACAGCGGGGTGGGGTGGGGGGTTAGCCCTACCCGGGCTTCAGAGGCTTTCCTGGAGCTAGAGGGTGAAAATGGCCTTTCCAGGCTCCGGAGGCCCTCTGAAGGCCTGAACTTCCAGTAGGCCCATTTCTTGCCCTCCCCAAGCCTCTGTGCATGCCCTGCACTTACCTGCATCCAAAACGAGCCACGTGGGGACTCCGGGGAGGGGCAGGGCAGGGTGGGCGGGGCAAGCCAGGAGTGGGATTTGGACGTTCTCCGAACTGCACAGAATCTTAGCTAGAGGTTCTCCTGAACCCCTGCAAACCCCCAGCAGCCCACCTCTGCCTTGGTGTAAGCCTAATATAACAAACTAAGGAACCCAGTTTGATAGTAGGCTCCATGCTAATACATAGATCTGTATGAGTGGATGACTATCTCGGTCACTATTTTTTTTTGCTGAATATTGAACCAATTGGTCATTAGCCAGAAGGAAAAGACTGCAAGCTTCATGGGAATGATTTAGAAACTGATAATATACATTTTGTAAATGATACAAATCTTTTAAAATGCAGCCAAGCAAAAGGACCTGGCTTGCATTTTGCTATTATTACTATTTAGTAATAGTAATAGAACCTAAATAGGCTGAGTGACAACATTATTGTTTCAAAAGGAAGAAAAGCAAATAGCACCTTTGACGTATGACCTAACCTTTCTGCGAAGCACATTAATTGAAAATGTCAAGCATTCTTTGTCCAACAAAATTTTTTCTTAAGCATCTCATAATTTTTTCTGGACGAGGAAATAACCGAACAGAACCTGTTGCGATTAAGATTTGCACTACAACAGGGCTGTAAATCTCTGGTATGGCTTGTTATTTGTAGTACTAAAATATTACAATGTCAAAAATTTGACCTCTTTTACATTCCTTTTCCTGTTCTGTCCCAACCTACAGTTAAAATATAAGGTAGAGTTTATCAAGAAAAAAGCATCATTTGTCGAAACTAACCATTATGAAAAACTGTGGCTCCACTTTGTTCTGATATCACCTGTGTTATTTCTGCTCTGCTTTTATTCACTTAGCTTATTTTTTTGAATCTGGCAGGTTGGACCTTCCAAGCAACTGATATTCTCTGGTAAGTTCCTTTGAACTATCCAAGTATAAATAAAACATAAATGTATATTACATGGCATTTCTCTATGATGAATGTTGTATAGAGAAAAATAGCTACAGGTACTGAACGATTTTCATGGTTTTTTTTCTCTATCTTTGCACAAACTATTGAATTGGACAGAGGGTCCAATTACACATAAATATCTATTAAAATAGCAATTGAATGGATATTTTTTACAATTAAATTGCAAGCTGAAGAATCAGGGTTCCTATGAATGCAAACTTAAATTCCTGAAATTCACTTCCAAAGATTGCAGAGTTGATTTTAGGCAACAGTGTGTTGCTGGGTTTCCTCTATATTTGATAATAAAGTAGAAAATGTATGTGTGGGAAAATGATGGCCACTATGCATCCCAAGCAAACCTTTATGAGAATGTTGATGATTTTTTTAAAAAAAAAAACATTCACTAGGCTATGAAATAGAAACTGAGATGCACCATTTCTTTTGGCCATTGCAAATTCTTTCTTTCTTTTTAGAATAATTACTATTTTAATTCTAAATACTAATTTATATCCTTGATGGTATAATTTTAATGGAAGATTTAATAGAATTATTTCAACCTTTGGTGTTTGGTTCGAATTTGATTTAAGCAAGAGAAAATCTAGTTACTGTATTTTTCGGAGTATAAGATGCACCGGAGTATAAAATCCACCAAGGTTTTGAAGAAGCAAATTTTAAAAAAAAGTTTTTGCACTCTGCAAACCTCACAAAAACGGCCCGTTTTTTGTGAAAACGGGCTCCTTTCCCCCCCCAAAAAAGCATGAATAGCCTTTAGGAGGCTTATAGAATGCTTCTAGGGGGTGGGCCCCCAAATGAGCAAAAAACAGCCTGTTTTGTGCAAAAATTGGCTTTTTTTTTGTCACAAAAATTGCATGCATAGCCTTTACGAGCTTATGGACTGCTCCTGGGGGCGGGGGGGGGGGAAATTGAGCAAAAAGTGGCCCGTTTTTCACTCATTTCTGCCCTCCACAGCCCCAGGAGTTCTCTGAAAGCCTCCTACAGGCTCTGCACAGCCATTTTGGTGAAGGGGGCAGGGTTTTGGGAGGCCAAAAATTCTGTATTCAGTGCATAAGACGCACCCAGATTTTCGGCCTCTTTTTTGAGGGAAAAGGGTGCGTCTTATACTCTGAAAAATACAGTAACTTGCTTCTTGTTCTTTAGACTAGACTAGAATTCAAGACACTGGTAATTACCTACAAAGCACTTCATGGCTTAGGCCTGGGTTACTTGTGGGACTGTTTCTTCCTAGTTACATTTACCAATCCTGTTAGTTCTTTTTTAAAAAAGAATTTTATTTTATTTGAATTGAACATAAACACAAAAAAAGAATCATCCTTCAATACATCTTGTAGAAAGCGTGTTGATTGGTTACAAATAACTTTTGTGCATTTTTTCCATAGTCATTACTTGTAGTTCATCATAGATTATACACTTTAAATCAAAAATCTTTATATATCTTACCATCAATATATCACAATTCTCATTTGACTACAATTATTTGAACGTGCTTCTGCCTGAACTTATTCATACTTAAAAACACAACCACATAATGGCACTTGTTAGCTATTTCAAAAATCCTCCAATAACATTACACTTTTATGACATATTCTGAGTAAAAAATCAATTAATAAAGTTTCTAAGCTCCCCCCCCCCCGCTGTTTAGAATATTATATCCAGGTTGCTTTTACCAATACCAGAGCATGTATATATTATTAAACAATATCCATTAACATTTCCTTGTTGTTATTATAATTAGCTAAAAGTCCTTTTCTATTTATATCCCAACTCCTCTCATCACTCCCCCCAAAAATAGAATAAAACATTACTCCTTTATAACAAAACCTAAATAGAAGTTTGTTGGTAAAATTTATAGGTCTTTTTCCCAGGTCACAATTTGCAATCTATATCCAGATTTCTTTTACTAGTTTAACAATACATAAGTAGTTTAACAGTACATCCTTTGAATATTGATCCATGTTTCCAAAAAGAAAGAAAGAAAAGAAAAGAAAAACTAATAGCCACTGCCACTCTAGTCTTCCAAGCCTCTTTTATTTTTTTAATTTTAGGTTAATTTAAGCACAAGGTTTTTTTTTGTGCTCTTCAAAAGAGAAGGGTTCTATTTTATTTTGTTTTTCCCCCTTTCTCTCCCCTGCCAAAATAGTTCTCACAGGCACCTGTAAAAACAATTTGTGCCCTTGACTCTTTATCAGTTTATATAAACAATTTACAAACCCTTCTGCTACAAAGTCAGTGAAAACAAAGAGAAAAAAATGAGAGATACATTGTTTCAAAAACTCCAGCTTCCGACTTCCGAGTGGCTAGTTGCTATTTTCCACTTTCACTATCTCAGGCTTAAATGAAATAAAGTTCTTTAATAAAATTTAATAACAAGTAATAGGAAGGATTGTTAAAGAAGGTTTTAGTCCAGGAATCAAAAAATAAAGTAACAAAGAGCAGAGGGGAAAAAAAGTTGATCCGTTCACTTTAAGAGAAGAAATGAACAATGTTACGAGCATTTCAACCCACAAAATATAGTTACAAAGAAAAAAAGCTTTCCAATGCAATCCAGAATTAATTAATTCCGCAGCTTAATTCTTGCTTGAGGATCTGATTTAGCTTTTTTTTAAAAAAAAGGTTTCTTTGGGCAGTTTTTCCAAAATAGTAAAAAATTCCCACCAGATGGACTCACTTTCTCTTTTTCACTTCCTTCCGGAGCGTCCCGACTTCAGCCTGGGGGCTGCCTGTTTACTGCCGGCTTGAAGACCTTCCCTTGAGACTTTGCGATGTCCCTGAGACCAGCAAGGCTTTGTCTACCTGGTCACCGTTTCTACAGGACAGTTTAGGTCCAGCTGGACCGTCCAGCGGCAAAAGTGTCAACGGTGGTCTCAGAGTGTCGAGACCGCACGTTGTGACATCGCAACGTGGCTCCTCTTTCCCCAATCCTGTTAGTTCTGATGGGAGAGGCATGCTATGGGTCTTGTCTATTAAGGAACCCAAAAGAGCAAGGGGCGACGGCTGGCATGCCCGGAGAGATGGCTCTGTGTGCCACTTCTAGCATGTGTGCCATAGGTTCGCCATCACAGATTTAACTTATACAACATCAGTCTTCCAGAGATTAGACTTGTCCCAAGATGATAGGCCTAGTTTTGCTACCGAGCTTTGATCCCAAGTATGTGACTGAGCCTATACTATGGCTATGTTAATTGATGGGTTGGTTGATTTTTAAAATCTCATATATGTTATTGATTTGCTGTTGTTTTTATTTTGTTTTTAATCATTGATAGCTTCCCAGAATCTTGCATTTAAGATGGGTGGCTTACAAATCAAATACAAAAACCCAAATCTTCTAATTACAGGTAAACCGAATATGTGGCTGGTTCTGATTTTACTTTATTGGCCTGTATTAGTTGAAGGAAAAATTTTGAATGGAAATGTTAATCCTGAAGCCAGACTGAATTCAGTAAGTAACTTCTCCAAGGGATTTTTCAGAACAGCACATTCCATTGGAATAATGCTGAAGCAAGGATGACATCTACTTTTAAGGTCTTCTAAAGACTCATAAAAATATGCTGGAAGGCCTTCAAAGACTGACAATCTTGCCAGAATTAAAATGAACTCGATTAGCTGTTGCCATGTTCAGGGTTTTAATGTTCATAATATTTGTAGTTATCTATAGGTGTTGGTTTCTGTATTAGTATATTTGTCATATTATTCACATCTATACATCTTAATATTTCTTTACATTGAAATAGTCTATTAGATTTATTCATAATATAACATTTTCATCACTTTGATGAACTGATTGCATTTGTCATCTTCCCTTTTTGCAGAAACAGATCATTCAGTACTGGAAATATCCTCTTGAGGAACATTATGTGGTTACAGAAGATGGCTATATTCTCAACTTATTCAGAATTCCACATGGCAGAGAAAACAACACAGCCACAAGTTTGTATTCTTACTAAGTTGGGTCATTTTACAATTGTAAGGTGAATGTGCTTCTCAGCAAAGAACGAAATTCCGGACTCAAGGCCTCTCTGCAAATATGGAGAAGGAAGTAACCATTTAAACTGGAATAATTCTGCTACAAATTATATTAGTCTTGCAAAGATTACCTGAAGCACCAAATAACAGGATGCCTTTGTGACTGCTTTGTTTCAGGTCCAAAGCAAGTAGTGTTTCTACAGCATGGTTTGCTGGTGGATGCTGCCGATTGGTACAAAAATTTTCCTCATAATAGTCTGGCTTTCATGCTAGCAGACGCCGGTTATGATGTCTGGCTAGGAAATAGCCGAGGGAACACCTGGTCCAGGAATCACACATCTCTTTCTCCTTTGTTTGAGGAGTTTTGGAAATTCAGGTATCCTGATAGAAGCAATTTGAATTTCAGAAGTCTCTTCATGCTGGAATTGTATTAATGCTTGGGAATGTTTATAGTCTTTGAGGCTATTATCAATTGGGCTGCCTTCTTCTCTCTAAAGCAGGGGTGTCCAAACTTGGCAACTTTAAGACTTGTGGACTTCAACTCCCAGAATTCCCCAGCCAGAGCTGGCTGGGGAATTCTGGGAGTTGAAGTCCACAAGTCTTAAAGTTGCCAAGTTTGGACACCCCTGCTCTAAAGCATAATCCTGGATGCTCTTGGGTCTCTTTGTTTTTCAGTTTTCTCAGAACATTTTAAGTGTATTACCTTATTTCCAGTAGTGGGATTCAATTTTTTTTTTACTACCGGTTCTGTGGCCATGGCTTGGTGGGCATGGCAGGGGAAGGATACTGCAAAATCCCCAATTCTCTCCTCACTCCTGGGGACAGGATACTGCACAATCTCCATTCCCACCCCTCTCCTGTGGAAGGTTACTGCAAAAGCTCACCATTCCCTCCCCACCCCACTAACCTGCTTTCCAGCTCCGTTCTCCTGTTCAGGGCAACAAAAGAAGATCCAGCTGATCAGCTGGGACTCGGGAGGCAGCAAATAGATGGGAGCGAAGCCAGTCAGAGGTGGTATTTACCGGTTCTCCAAACTACTCAAAATGTCTGCTACAGGTTCTCCAGAACCGGTCTGAACCGGCTGAATACCACCTCTGTTTATTTCCCTTCATTCCTATTCTGGACAAGAACAGCACATGTCTGCATGAGATCTAGTTCAGCATCCCCCAACCTTTTGGGCACCAGGGATCGGTTCCATCGAGAGAGGTTTTTCTGTGGAGAGGAGGGGGTGTGATTTCATGTGCTGCCTGCTTTGTTTTTTTGTGTGCTCCAGTTGCTGGTATGCCGTGGATCAGTGCCAGTCCACGGACCTGGGGTTGGGGATCCCTGACCTAGTCTAAATATTGATAAGAGCTGGCTTGTTTGCTTTATTCCACTCCCAACAGAAAAGATATAGAGCAGATTCTAATTTTTTGGAGCAAAAATAGAATTCTGCCTTTTATTTCCTTTACAACGGTTTCTCCAAAATACCTTTCTGCATTTGAAGCCCACTTAGGGAAAATAAATTAATGCTGTAAAGGAAACCTCCTTTACCGTTTCTCAACACCTTTTGTTCCCACACTAAAGAGACTTTTGTTTTACAGGTAGTCCTAAGCTTACGACCAAAATTGAGCCCAAAACTTCTGTGGCTGAGAAATTTATTCAGTGAATTTTGCCCCATTTTGCAATCTTTCTTCCCACAGTTGTTAAGTGAATAGCGGCAGTTGTTAAGTTAGTAACAGCATCATTAAGTGAAATCTGGCTTCCCCGTTGACTTTGCTTGCCAGAAGTTTACAAAAGGGGATTGCGTGATCCAGGGACACAGCAACCGTCATAAATATGAGACTGTTGCCAAGCATCCGAATTTTGATCATATGACCATGGGGATACCACAACGGTTGTGTGAAAAATAGCCACAAGTCACATTTTTCGGTGCTGTTGTAACTTAGAATGGTTACTAAATGAACTGCTGTAAATCGAGGACTATCTGTACTAATTCGTCAAAGCTTAATGAGGACTTTTGCTTTTGTTTCCAGTTATGATCAGATGGCTAAATATGACCTTCCAGCCTCAATAGATTTTGTTCTGCAGAAAACTGGGCAGCAACAACTTTATTATATCGGCCACTCCCAAGGAACCACCATTGGTAAGTTCAGAAGATGCCCAACCTTGTGCCAAGGGGCTGCTCTTGTCTTAGGCTGCAATCTTATGTATATTTACCAGAAAGTAAGTCCCACTGATCTCAAGTAAACATTCTTATAAATATGCATATATACGTAGGACAGTACTGGGAAGTACATCTAGTGCAGGGATGTCAACTTCAAGGCCTGTGGGCTGGATCCAGCCCATGGGATGCTTAGACCTGGCCCGCAGGGCTGCCCTGGAAACAGCAAAGAACCGACCCATGGTGCCTCTGTCAGTGAAAACGGAGCTCGTGAGGGCTGTACGCGGAGCTTTGTTTTCGGTGGCAGAGTGCTAGCAAAACGAACTACTAGCAAAAGTGGCATTTGATCACATGAGTGATGTCAAGCTGGCCACGCCCATGCTTCCCCCCTCTCCAGAGGTCAAACACAACCCTGATGCGTCCCTCAATGAAATCGAGTTTGACTCCCCTCATCTAGTGTGTTTTAGTGACAGCGACTCAGGCACGAAGACAGCTGGACAACCTTGGGCCAGTCACTTTCTCTCAACCCTAGGAAGGAAGCAATGGCAAACCATTTCTGAAAAACCTTGCCAAAAAATCTATAAGGACTTCAGCCAGACAGCTTCCAAAAATTGACATAATTGAAAGAGGGGGGGGGGAAACCTGCCAGTCAAGCAAGTGACAACTTGGAATTGTTATCAAAGGGTTGCATTTCCAAGTCCTCATAACAACCAGAGCACACATTGTGCTGAACAACAAGATAAGCAATTTGTGTAGCTGCCTCTTTTTCTTTTTACTAGCCAAGGTTTACGGAGGGCAGAGTGAGGTCGCATCTCCGTGGAGGCTTAATTCGGGATTCATCCTGTTTCCTCTCCATGCTTTTAGCGAGAAGCTAGTTGTTAAGTGTTTCAAAGATGGAATCGTATTTAATCAGGTGGAATTTTATTTAATCGGGTGGAATCGGGCAATCAATTGACTCTGATGTTCACAAGCTGTTTCTCTCTTCTTTTTCTCTTTGTCAGCTTTTATAGCTTTTTCATCCAATAAACAACTGGCTTCCAAAATCAAACTCTATATGGCTCTAGCACCTGTTGCTACTGTTAAAAATGCTAAAACACCTTTGGTCAAACTTGCAAATCTTTCCGATTTAGAAATTAAGGTATGTGGATTAGGTGATTTTGGCCTGTAAGTATTCATTATATGAAAGTTGTAAGATTTAGAAATTTGGTCTTGTTGCAATCTTAGGACACAGGGCATTTTCATTTTACTTGGATGCCTGAGGAACCCCAATGGGATTGGTCCATCCCACTCATTCTGGCAGAAGGGGGTAGGCTGCAGACCCTGTCAGTCAAGGACTAGCAGAGTCCAGGAGAAGGACCTTTTCTGCTGTGGCTCCTGCCCTCTGAAACATTGTGGGATCTGCCCCCACCCTCTTGGCCTTCCCTAAGAGTCTCGAAACCTGACTGGGCCAACTGACCTGGGGGCCCTGATGTTGGTGTGTGTGTGTGTGTGTGATACTAGTGCACCTCCAGCCTTCCATGTTGGAGATGGATTAGGAAGAAGAACCCAGCTCCACCCTGTAGTATTCTGGTTTTGATTTACCATATTTAATTTCTGTTTATTTACTATTGAATGTTTCATTTCCCCCCTTTAATTTGAAGCTATTTTTAAACTGCCCATGGTCACATGACAGTGGTATGGGCAGCATATAAATTAAATAAATAAATTTTCCTTTGGTCTAGGGCAGCGATGGCGAACCTTTTTGGGCTCGCGTGCCACAAGTGGGGGGAGCGCAGGGGGATCGTGCGCGGCCGTGCCGCACCCATAATGCAATGCACAAACCCCCAGTGTGCATGCGCGCACAACGCGCGACCCCCCCATTTTTACATGCTTTTTTCGCCCTCCCCAGGCTCCAGAGGCTTTATAGGAGCCTGGGGAGGACGAAAAGAGCCTCCCCCACCCCCCCTGGAGGCTTCAGGGACCGTCCGGAGGCTTCTCTGAAGCCTTGGGAGTGCTAAAAAGGATCCTCCGAGCAACCCGGAAGTGACTTCTGGTTTGCTCGGAGGGTTGTTTTAAGCGTTCCGAAGGCTTCAGGGAAGCCTCCGGACGGTCCCTGAAGCCTCTGGAGGCCCTCTGGGAGGGCGGGGGAGGCTCTTTTCGCCCTCCCCAGGCTCCTATAAAGCCTCTGGAGCCTGGGGAGGGCGAAAAATGGCTTTTAAAAAGGTAAACTCAGCTGGCCAGCGCGCGCGTGCACGCTGGCCAGCTGACAGGCAGCGCCTCGTGTGCCCTGAGAAATGGCTCCGTGTGCCATCTGTGGCACGCGTGCCATAGGTTCACCATCACTGGTTTAGGTATTTCCTTCCTTCCTTCCTTCCCTCCTGTTAGATACGAACGAAACGAGCGGAGTCGTGAGGAGAATCCAACCAACTTTATTGAACAAAACTAGTCACAGTCAAATACAGGAGAGAATCAATGCAAGGATCGTCTGACAGCTATTTATACGAAGCTGTCAGACGACCCAGCCAATCCCCAAGCCAGAGTTTCCCCGCTCTCAGCCAGGTCGCGTCTTAGCCAATCAGACGCGACCTGGCTGTTGCTAGTGCAGATGCCGGCTGTCAGGGGAAACTCCCTGACGTCATCTGCCCGGACACAACACCTCCCTCCCTCCCTGCCATTCATTCATCCATCTTTCTGTCATCTGTTTCTCTCTTTCTCTGTCTGTCTGTCTGTCTCTCTCAAACACACACACACACACACACACACACAGCCAATATTACTAAAAAGGAGAATTTTCCTATACATAGGTGTATATATGTATTGACTTACAACTACAGTTGAACCCAAAATTTCTGTTGCTATGCAAGACAGTTCTTAAGTGGGCTCAGTCCATTTTGTGACACGGTTATTAAGTGAATCTGACTTCCCCATTGAGGTTGCTTGCCGGAAGGTTGCAAAAGGTGATCACATGACCCCGGGACACTGCAATCATTGTAATTATGAGCCAGTTGCTTCTGAATTTTGACCACATGATCACCAGGATGCTGCAATGGTCATAAGTGTGAAAAACAGTCATAAGTCACTTTTTTATGCCATTGTAACTTCAAACGGTCACTAAATCAATGATTCTAAATTGAGGCCTACCTGTATTGGTTCTATTGTGTTCTTTACAGGTGCATCATCTCTCTGTAGAACTGCAGGGGGTGGTGTGGGAGATATCCTGTATAACTAATATTCATGTCTCTGCAATTTTACAGATCTTATTTGGAAATAAAGAATTTTTGCCCAAAACATATTTTGGTACTTTGTTTTCTACCAAAGTCTGCAGTCAGGAGTTGCTGGTGTCTATTTGTAGCAACCTATTATTTGTATTGCATGGTTTTAATGAGGAGAACTTGAATATGGTGAGTACCATTGGTTCAGCATAATGTTCTTCATTTTAAAGACTTTTCACAGTTAATGCCACTAGTTGGACAGTATTCCCAGCAGGCGTAACCCTTGGAAGTTCCTCTCAAAGATGCTTTTTTCAAAAGGCAACTGTTTTTTCCCTTGAGGAAGACTGCTCTGACCTAGGCTTCCTGAGACAGTAAAAGGCACACCCTTAGTCCGAAAAACTCTCTTTTTATTTCAATGGCAGTGAATTATGTTCATTCACAGCCCGTAACGAGTCACAAATAGTTTGTAAAGAATCTAACAGAAGTCTGCTACAGTCCTTCAGGATAAGGCTGATAAGCACCCACCTTTATCTCCCTTGAAACGCTGCCAAAGACCTAATTGCCAATTAGTTTTGCAAGGCCACACAGAGCACAGAGTCAAATCGGAGCTTCAGAGTTTAAACCGACCAGAATGAACAAAGTTGCTTACTGCAAAGGCTCATATGACTTTGATCCTCCTTTATGTCTTATGGGAGGGGCCAATCATCTCCAAGCCTTACTCCCGAGTCGTCCCTTTTGTCTTAACTGTTCTTGCTTTCTGGCATCTCTGCGCATGTGTGCACCGGAGGCAGCACATAACTCCCAGATGCCCCTGGCCCCTTCTCTGCCTCCGAAGCAGAGCCCCTGTCCGAACCGTCCCCAGACTCCAGGACTGGCCCATGTTCCTCCCCAACCTCCTCACTGTCTGACTCTGCTGCCAGCTCCACAGGCCACTGGCGTTTTGCTTCTCATCCAAGAAGCTTCATTAGTTCTGGCAGAATGGTGGGGTGACAAAGGATTAGTTCTGACAGGATTGGGGGCTGGAGGCCAGAAGGATCATATGTCAGGAGGACAAAACCAATCAGGGCAGCATTTCTCAAACTTGACAACTTCAATATCTACAGATGCACAGCCCTCCCGAGCTCTGTTTTTGCTGGCAGAGGGCTGCTGAAGGATCCCCCCAGCCACGCCTGGGCCACCACAGGTGCCACCAACACAAGTGATGTCAAGCTGGTCACGCCCACCCTGGCCATGCCACCCCAGCCATGCCCACCCAGCCCACCGAAGTCAAACACAACCCTGATGCAACCCTCAATGAAATTGAGTGATACCCCTGCACTAGAATATAAACTGACAACCCCTTTACTAGCACTGATGATGTTACTAGTTTGGTTAATGAAACGTCTGCAAGAAAACCAACAAGCTCAGAGTTTTGCACATTTTTAAGACACTTGGTCTTCTCTGCCATAAGCCACGGTTTGCAAAAATTAATGGTTAGATTTATGCAGCGTCATACCACCAAAGAAAGAAATCACATGATTCCTTAACATAATAAAAAAAAAAACCTGAGCTGAAATTAACTTGGTTGCATGATAGAGAATCTACAGGATGTCTTTGTTTTTGTTTTTTTAGAGCCGAATTGATGTGTATAGTTCACATTCCCTAGCTGGTACATCTGTGCAAAATATGATCCATTGGAAACAGGTAGATACCCTAAAATAAATTGTTACCCTGGGAGGGCACAATATATTATGCTTTAAGAAATGATAGGATGGGCTTTCTTGAGAGCTATAAATTGTTATTCTTTTGTTGATAATACCTAAGAGATATTTCAACCCTGAACTGTCCATGTTATGCTAACTTGGTCCTGTCACAGTGTCTGAAACCTGTACAGGTCTGAATGGGGAGAAAAAATAGTCAGGCTAAATCATGAGAGTACTGAGTGGCTGTGAATATTTTTCCCTCCAGTTTTGAGGTTTTTCCATCTTTGGTTTTGAATGGGAGAGCATTTCCGCATTCATGATTTGTGCACAATTTGAAGATTGCTTTGATCTCCACTCCTTTTTCAAAGAAGGCCTTTGCACAGATTTATCTAGTTTGCCAATTGTGCCTGTTGCGGAATTGGAGGCCCCTTAGCCATTACTCAGATCCTAGTCACCTCACCAATTGATTACTGCAATGTACTCCAAATGGGGCTGCCCTTGAAAACCAGAATCAGAGACCTTGGAGGTCTTGTAGTCCAGCCCTCTGCTCAACAGGAGATTCCATACCATTTCAGACAAGTGACTGTCCAGTCTCTTTTTCAAAAACCTCCAGTGATGAAGCATCCACAACGTCCGAAGGCAAACTGTTCCACTGGTTAATTGTCCTCACAGTTCGAAATTTCTCCTTAATCCCAGGTTGCTTCTCTCCTTGATTAGTTTTCATCCATTGTTTTTTTGTCCAGCCCTCTGGGGCTTTGGAAAGTTGATCCCCTCCTCTTTGTGGCAACCTCTCAAATATTGGAACACTGCTATCATGACACCCCCCCCCATAGCCCTTCTTTTCTCTAGCCAAACCCAAATCCAGCAACTGTCCTTCATATATTTTTGTTTCCAGACCTTTGATCGTTTTAGTTCTTTTGTGCATCTTTTCCAAAATTGCAACATCTTTTTTGTAATGTGGTAACCAAAACTGGATGCAGTATTTCAGGCGTGGTCTTACTAAAGCTTTATAAAGAGGTACTAATACTTCACATGATTTTGATTCTATGCCTCTGCTTATGCAACCAAGGATTGCATTAGCTTTTTTGGCTGCTGCCACCTGGCAGTTATGCTTGCTCCAGAATATGGTGTAACCAACAGCATAGTTCAATATGTTTAGGTGACACCTTTGCTCTATGAGCTGCATTGGTTACCAATTAGTCTCCAGGGCCAATCCAAGATGCCGATTACTATCTAATACTGGCACTGGGCCTACTATTTGAAGAACCTCTCTCCAATAGTGTGTTTGTCTCGTATGACACATTAGCTTTAGATCCCTTCAGTTAAACAATGCCATCTATTAGAACCTAGGGAATAAGCCTTCTCTGTCACAGTATTTGTTTAATAATTTCCCTAGATGTTTTACTTCCCCTCCCCACCTGAAAGGAACTCGGTTCCAACTGCTAGTTGCTTTACATGAGCTTGGCCAGCGTGTGAGTCATCCGGCCTGTGGGCTGGCCCAATCACATGGTTTCACAGCGAAGCATGGGTATCCAGCTAGTATATAAGTATAAGTATAGTATATACTTCTATAGTATAGCCAGCTGAACAAACAGGTTTAAAGATAGTTTCTATCTTTGGACTGTGAGACTTTTAAATACAACCACAATCACTCCATGCACACGCTAGTTTTTTTCTTTTTCTTTCTTTTTTCGTTTCTGTTATCATTTTGCACCAGTGAGGTTAAAATCAATTTCGTTGTATTTAAGTACAATGACAATAAAGATTTTACTTATATAAATCAATCAATCAGTCCCTAGTCTTTGTATCAGCCATGAACTTGCTCAATCTCATTAGGAAAGCCCTCTTCTTTCAGCTTCTTCATGTTCCTCAAGTATAAAATAGGTTAACGATGCTAACTTACTGGGTTTTTTTTTTTGGCTAGTGGCAAAATAAAATACAGGGAATTCTTAAAAGGCCAATAAAAATATTAACAGATGATGGTCATCATCAGCAATTGCAGGGAGTGGTCAAAAAGGCAGGATGGCAGTGTGAAGATAGAAGATCTGCCCCTCTTATGCATACATGGATTGTTGTTATTATTATTCCTATTCCTATATTTTATGTTTATATTACGCTATCTGTTGATACATATCTTGTCTGTTTCAACTTCCCCATCACCCCAAAGACACTGTTGCCAGTTGAGAGTATAGGTCAGTGATGGCTAACCTTTTTCTAAAGGTGTGCCAAAATTGTGCGTGACTCCCCCACACATGTATGCATGCACCCCAAGCATGTACGCATGCACCCAGCACATGTACACCCCCCCCGCATGTACGTGCACACCCCTGCATGGGGGGAGTAGTTTTCTCCCTCCCCAGCCTCCGGAGGCTTTCCTGAAGCCTGGGGAGGGGAAAAACGGCCTCTCCCCCAGCCCACCGGAAGGTCAAATATCAGCTGGCTGGCATGTGCATGTGCGCCGGAGCTGAGTGCTGCCATGCCAGCAAATATGACTCCACGTGCCACCTGTGGCAGACGTGCCATAGGTTCACCATCATGGGTATAGGTAGTCCTCATTTAGCAACTGCCTTGTTTGACAACTACTCAGTTACGATGGGTATGAAAAAGTAACTTTAGAACCAATCCTCACAGCGCTTGTAAAGCAAAGAAAAGCTGAAGTAAGATCATAAACACGGTTTCATTTAGGAACTGCTTCCCTTAGCAACCAAGTTAGCAGTCCCAGTTTTGGATCCCTTAATGAGGACTACCTTTAAACATAGAATCTGGGTTCATCTTGTGAAGTTCTTCTTTCTTTTCTTTCCATTAAAAATAAATAAACACGTTCATTTGAGATTTCTTTATATTTGCAGGCCATCAACAGTGGTAAACTTCAAGCTTATGATCATGGAAGGCGTGGAAATCGATTGCATTATGGACAGGTGAAGTATTTTCCAGCAGATGGTTATCTCCTTAGTAATGATGTGTATTGTACATATCTCTTGTATTGGACATTTGGTCAGCTTCTGCAACCGTCTAGCCCACGTGTGATTTTATGCTCTCCACTCTGGAAGCTGAGCCCATTTATTATTACATAACCAGAATTGCATCTAAGGGGCTTCATCTTCAGTGCTAAAGCTCAGTAGATCCATTGGGCTGTTTGAGAATAGCCTAATCCTGGCTTTTGGCTATTGGGCACACAACCAGGTTCATCCAGCTTTGCAATTCCTCCCTCCCTCCCTGCCTTTTTGAATCTCCATGAAATTGCGCATAAAGTGAACTAAAATAGATAGGTGGAGAGAAAGAGTAGAACGGGGCTGTCAAATTGTCAGCCTGTGGTCCAGATGCGTCACGCCCTGGCCACACCCACACCCGGTTTAGCAAAGGGGGGGAAGTCCCAATACGTTATGCAACACCACCATGACGACGTGAGTTTGGCAGCCCTAGAGTAGAAGAACACTTTTTTGCATGATGAAATTGACCATAGATCAAATCCCAATGGCTTTTCTGCATTGGCCCAACTCCGCTGACTCATGCCTTTGATTGCACATGTTCTGTTGTGAGGCTGCCTTTGAAAACAACTTCAAAGGTGCAGCTGGTACAAAATGTGTCAGCAAGCCTGCCAATTTAGAACTGCATCTCTACTAGGACTGCCGGTATGCGTTTGCATCTGCTTCGAAGTGGTGGTGAAAGTCGTAAATTATATGGCACCAGGGTACCTCAGGCAAAAACTGAATTTAATTAATTTAATTTAATTCAATTCATCAAGCATGAATTAGATGACAGATATAAGTACAAACATGATTAAGTATACATGAAATGAATACGAATACAAGGGAATATTAGGACAGGGACGGTAGGCAGGCTGGTGCGCTTATGCACGCCCCTTAAAGACCTCTTAGGAATGGGGTAAGGTCAACAGTAGACAGTCTAAGGTTAAAGTTTTGGGGGTTTGGGGAAGAAACCACAGTGTCAGGTAGTGCATTCCAGGCATTGGCCGCTCTGTTACTGAAATTGTATTTTCAGTTCAGTCATCGAGAAGGAAGTAGTTGCAAACTCCCTCCCTCTGTGAGGTTCATGGGGTGTGGGCCAGACAACAGGACTTCTTCTATTGACTTCTCCTTTTGAATATTTTCGTCTGCAAAGCCCCCTCCCCTTACTGCAATTCCATAAACACCTTAGAGCAGTTTTATTCCAACGTGCATTCAGTCCTGGATGATTGACAGCATGTCCCCCTCTGGACTTTTATTTTTTATGTTTACCATATTGTTCTTAAGTAGCATTATTTTGTTTGAGTTTATCTCTTGGCATTGGGGCATGCTATAAGTACCACAAAATAAATAAGTGAGTAAGTTAAGTAAGTGAATGAATTAATGAATAAATAAAAGATTGATAGAATGATAGAGAATGGCCTTAATTAAGAAATATGAGTATTTATAATGGAAGGTTTAAGACTGAAAGTGCTATAGATCATACAAAATTGTGCCTTGAAATTTGCCTTATGCATATATGCATCAGAAATTGAAATAATAGGCATGAGATCTTTTCCAAATGTCTTTAAGTATTGTGTGAAAACACACACACACACACATAAGCAACCATGCAGGTGTGTATATTTGTATGGGCAAACTCAATATTTACATGGTGAAAACTGGTTAAAATTGAGACAATCGTGCCTTTCACTGTTTTGAACCCATCTGGAGCTTTTCAGAAGATAATTCCCTCATATCATGACTACCTTTAATGTAAAACATAACTGACAGAAGGAAAGGGTGAAGGTAGGTCAACCAGGAGCAGTGAACTTCTTTTGAGACTCAGTAGTATGGGTGGATGCATTGCATCCTCAATTACAATGAGAAGATACTCTTTGGAAGGAATGTTAATAAATACGGTACTTAGCATTCTACAGAACTCAAGTTAATGAATACTCAGGAATTCAGCCCCATTTTCTTTCCTTTCCCTTCTTGCAAAGTGGCACACAATTTAGCTAATAATCTCTTTCTCTGGGTCTGCGAAGTAGGACTATATCACATATTCTTTTTCATTTTTTAAAACACAGGATTCACCTCCTGAATACAATATATCAGCTATGACTGTACCAACGGCAATTTGGAATGGTGGAAATGACTGGCTTTCTGACCTGGCTGATGTTAATCAATTAATCCCCCAAATTCAAAACCTTATTTCCCACAAATTTATTCCTCAGTGGAACCATCTGGATTTTATGTATGGCATGGATGCGCCGGATAAATTGTATTATGAAATAATGGACTTACTCCAGAGGAATCCTTGATAAATGTTTGTGAACAATGACACGAAATTCATTTGCTATTAATTTTCTACTGGCTCTTTCCCCCATGATCCATTTTTAATAAACTTTCAGATTACATACAAGATGAAAGACCATCCAGTGTATTCATACTCTTATCTCTGTTAACTTGTTTTCCATACACAACAAGTCATTTAGCCTGGATGCGTAAATTATTCTTTTTACATATTACTCAGAGTTTATTTTGCCTTTTTATAAGATGTGGGACTTGTTTTATCAGTGGTTGGATGAAAAAACCTGGAAATGAAAAATGTTTTATGTATGTTTTAATTGAAGGAGATAAGTGATAATACAATTATGTTGTTAAATAGAGTAATAACGATACAATGAAAGACTGATAGACTGATATACATATGAATGGAATAATTTAGAATACTTTGTTTTAAAATGAAGGATAAGGATAATGAATCTGTGTACATTTAATAGACTTAATAAAGTGGTAATATTATGCATAACTCTAGGTGGTGATGTATATTATAAAGATATCTTGTTGTTGATAAATAGTTCAGTAAGAAGTAATTAAACATTGGTATATTTATGAAGTGAGCATTTAGAATACTTTGTTTAAAAATGAAGGAATAATATTTTTGTTTGAATGTATGATGTCCAAGGACAACAATGAACATAAGCATACTTGATGGATGAATTAGTGGGACTATGTATAATTGAAAGTAGTGATGTATAAACATTAATAGTTGGTAAATTCTTTTATGCTGAAAAATAATCAGAATGAGATAAGCGATTACATAAAGCTATATTGTTATTAAATAGATAATTAAGATTGCCAGGGAAGTAGGTTTGCTGAAAGGAAAGAAATATTAACTGTAATTGAATATATGATGTAAAATGAAAGTGAGGTACGTAGTCATATTAGACGGAAAATTTGTGACTGTATATGTAATTGAAAATATGGATGCACAAAAGCTTGTAACCAAACGACATGCTGTATGTAATGGATGAGAATTTTTATGTTGTTTTTTATGTTTAAAAAAATAAAAAAGTTTATTTTTTCTTTCAATTACTCCTAAACTAATTTTCTTTCAAAGATGGGATGGGGTGAACACCAGTGGTGGGTTCCAGATCCCGGTGCAACTGGTATGATGCAACAGGGCCCGGCGACCACCACATGAATGCACGCAGGCGCTATACACTCTGTGCGCTTGTGCAGAATCGCAAAAGAGCTCAAATACAGGTAAGGAGGGCGGGCGGGTACCTGGTGCTCAGTACACCCATACCAGGGTGTACCACCTGCAAACCCACCACTAGTGAACACATGGAAATCATATCCCTGATGGAGAACATGAGTATAGCCAAACTTATAGCCGTGGTTAGAGTGCAGTATTGCAGGCTAATTCTGCCGACTGCCAGCAGTTCAATTCTGACCAACTCAAGGTTGACTCAGCCTTCCCATCCTTCCAAGGTGGATAAAATGAGGACCTAGATTTTGGGGGGCAATGTGCTGACTCTGTAAATTGCTTAGAGAGGGCTGTAAAGCACTGTGAAGCGATGCATAAGTCTAAATGCTATGGCTTACATATCTTGTCTTATTTGTGTTGGAAACACTGTTTAAGGTGCTTCTGGGAAGAAAGGATTTGCTAGTGGCATCACCATTGCTTGGGGGATGCTCGGGTGTGTGTGTGTCCTTTCATGTGATTCAAAATAATATAATTTTCCCAAATTTACTTAAAAGGTAAAAGAAAACATTTGAAGCATGCAGACAGACTTCTCTATCTTGATCACATATGTCTGATAAACTGTAGTTCTTAGAACTAGCATGGTACCTGTTGAATTCCAGTGTAATAAAGCCAATGAGAGCCACTTTGGCTAGTGTTTAAAGAACCAAATAGAAACCTGGAGATGGTGAGTTTGAATTCTGCCTTATTGATGAAAACCAGCTGGGTGATCTTGGGCCAGTCACTCTGTCCCAGCCAAAACCAATTCACAAGTTTTTGTTGTGGGAAAAAATGGGAGGAGGAAGAAGTATTGGTTATGTTTGCTGCTTCAAACTATTTGTAAAAATAATAATGCTAAGATGCTGAGCCTGTCAATCAGAAAGCCCGGCAGTTCGGTGGTTCGAATCCCTAGCACAGCGTAATAGAGTGAGCTCCCATTACTTGTCCCAGCTTCTGCCAACCCAGCAATTTGAAAGCATGTAAAAATGCAAGTAGAAAAAATAGGAACTACCTTTCATGGGAAGGTAACAGCGTTCCGTGAGCTTTGCCGGCCACATAACCACAGAGACGTCTTCAGACAGCGTTGTCTCTTTGGCTTTGAAATGGAGATGAGCACCTTTTTACCTTACAAATGAATAAATAACTGAAATTTAGTCAAGGAGATGTAAGTGGTCAGCCACAAAAGTTGATATTCGACCTATCTTTTCTTCTTTCATCCCATGTATTATTCTAAAACTCTTTGAATAAGAGTAGAACATGACATAAATTATATGATCCTAAAAACATCACCAATCATACTTGTCATAATCAAGAAATTGTTGTATCAGCACTCTATGTTTATCATTACTTGACACAAAGCCTAAATTATAGCACATTTTCTACTTCTCATGATTAACAGAGAAGTCCCATTTTTACTATATTGCAGTATTTATTTGGATAGCAGTTAATTACAGAAGGTAGAGAACTGTAATTTATGTACTGCTGTCCTATATCAGCATTTCCAAACAAGTTATTTGCACATGCTGTACAACAGGGACGTGTGGTCAGGGGAGGCAAGGGAGGCAGAGCCTCACCTCTCTTCATGAAATAATAGTATATAATCCGTCCGTCCACGCCCGGGAGCTGCGGAGGAAGAAATGTTGTCGGCGCTCCCGGATGACAAAGCCACGAAAGCGACTGGGGGAAGGTTCTCGTCGTTCCCCAGTCGCTTTCGTGGCTTCGTCATCCGGGAGCGCCGACAACATTTCTGCCTCCGCAGCTCCCAGGCGCGGACGGACGGATGTAGCCAGAGCGACGCAGAGGCGGTCCGGGCGGACGAAAGAGCGAGCGAGCGAGCGAGCGATGGAGGATCAGGCAGCCTGATCCTCGGTCGCTCGCCCGCCGGACTGCCCTGGCGCCACTCTGGCTACCTCCATCCATCCGTGCCCGCGAGCTGCAGAGGCAGAAATGTTGTGGGCGCTCCCAGATGACGAAGCCACGAAAGCGACTGGGGAATGACGAGAACCTTCCTGCCTCTGCTGGACTTTGCGCGTGTCAGGCCTGTAATTATATTCTTTTTTGGATCTTTGGCCTGCCACACTTTCTTATAATTTTCTATGCTGTTTCAGTAGTGTAGTAGTTGGGAGGGGGGGAATAGAAAGGAGTAGGATTGTAGAATGGATTGTTGACATTCTGTTGTAGAAGCCAAGGTCATCTTTTGTCTTCGCATCTCGACACCTGGCCGGAAGAAGATGGGTGTACATGCCAGCGTGGAAGATGATGATGATTGGAACATGTGATGGATTTGTGGGTGTGGGGAGAGATCATGAACTTTCAACTGGGGGAACTTACAGGATGTAAATTAGAGTTGGAATTTTCCATAGCGGTACTAACATGCCTGCGGATGTTTTGCCTTGGACAATGATTTATTTCTGCATGGTATTTAGAACCCTAACAGCGCGCTCCTCACGACTGCAATATAGATCCAGAAGCGGCTTTTGTGACTAATGGGGTTTGGGCTTCCAGCCCAACAGCCCCTGCCACTTCTGGACGTCTATTGCAGTTGCGAGGAGCGCACAAAGTCCAGCAGAGGCAGGAAGGTTCTCGTCGTTCCCCAGTCGCTTTTGAGGACTGCAGAGCGCGAGCCGGCGGAGCACACTCAGGAAGGCGGGGAATGGGATCACGTGTGCTGGAGGATGAGGCAGCCTCAGCCTCCAGCACACGTGGTCCCATTCCCTGCCTTCCTGATGACGTCACCAGCCTCACCAGCCATAAACCTCACCGCACGTCACTGCTGTACAATATATTTTATTGTATGCAAAGGATGCAAAGGAGATGGAATAAGCATTAGGAAGGGAGGTTATATGGTTGTGGGTTGTGTAGTAAAATAGATGTGTGGTACAATGCATGTGAAAAGAGCCATATCAGAAGAAGTATGATGTAGAATACCAAGCTTGAAAATAATTCTCCAAATTTATATTGAAATATTGGAAGAAATGTCCTTCTGGGTTCAGTTCCTACTGGGGAAAAAGACACTGGAAACATGGAGGCTGCTTGGAAAGATGGTTTTAATGGTGGACAGGACCACATGGTTTGAGGCCCTGGGGAAAAGGGGGATCACATGCCTCAAAGATGTTGAAGAAGAAAAAAGGGGCTGACTTGCTGAGAGTTCCTGGGTTTTATGCCCTCTTTGGGGCCCCACCTCTTTGTTTCCTGTTCCTGTAAGAAATGTATTCTGATTGGTTGTCAGTCTCCCAGGAGTGGTGGGTCTTAGCTAACTTTGCAGGTTGTATGCTAAGTTTGGTTGAAACTTGGTGGGTGGTGCAATGAAGGGCAGTGAGATAGGGTAGAGCTTGGTTATGTAGAATAGGCTGGCTCAGGCCTTAATGGCACATTGACAAAGATGGGGGGAGCTATTAAGAGTGAGTCTGTTTCCTGCCTAAAACATGTTTGTCTGGCCCAGGCCTTAATGGCCCATTGACAAAAGTGGGGGGGATGAGTTTCTTCCTCCCTTTTAGGGGTAAATATTCTGCCCTTTAATATTTCCTAAAACATTTCATTTTCTAGGAGAGCACTCCTTTCCCCCCTCCCAAAACACGTTCGTGGAACACACGTGTTCTTGGAAAAGATTGAAACTTGATCAGAACAGAGATAATTGATGGGTGCTTTTAATTTTTCTGATGCAAAGGGTAAGGCATTGATAGAGGCAGCAGAAAAAGGATTCTTTCAGTGGCTCCCAAAGGGAAGACTTTCAACCATGAAGGTCTAGCAGCAAGGACAAAAGTTCTGGAAATTTACAGTATCCAATTTTCTATGCCAATTAATTTCAGATGTTAGATATCACTTTCTGTGAGCTTCCAGACAGGTTACAAGCAAGCAGAAGACCCAGAATTCTCCACACCCATGGATTTACCTTTTAAATAACTACAGGCTGCCCATTTCTAAAGGATGGTTCTTGAACCTGCCCTAGCTCTTATTTTGTGAGGCCAAATTGACGTTAGCCAGTGTGCAATCGAGGCTATTTAGTATTTTTAAAATTAGTGCAACATATGCTGCTTTACTGTGCAATTGGGCAGCATCATTTGTGAGTCACAGTCAGGGCTTGGGTTTTGGAGATCTCTTTTCTGCTATCTCTTCAAGTGAGGGAATTGCCTGAGGGGAATTGTCCCCTCCCCCATGGAATTAGCAGGGAATGACTGATTTGGCTTTAGTGCCACAGAACAGACATCAACGTAGGAGAAGCTTTGTGTGGAGGTAGGTGAAGTAAATAAAATTTAATCTAATTCTGAATGGGGTCTCTCTCTACCTCTCTCTGTGTGTGTGTGTGTGTGTGTGTGTGTGTGTGTGTAGCTGCTTCTACAATACAGAAAATACCGACATTTTGGACAGATTTCCCTCCCACCAGACAGAAATATAATGTGTTCAGATCTTGCTGTGCCAGCCACTCCCAAAGGCAATTCTTACATAAGTACATTAAACTGATTAAAATATAAATGAGACAAGAAAGAAAACCTTACAATGGATTTTTGTGAATGAAGCAAAGGAAGAAAACCTTACAATCAATTTCCACCCTTTCCCCTAGTCTTTATAGCTATCTTCTGGGGATTATTTTTCATGTCTTATGTTTATTTTTCATGTCTTATGTCTTATGTCATTTTTATTGTTTTGATTATGAATGGTCTGTACACCGCCCCGAGTCCCTACGGGGAGAGGGGGCGGTCTATAAATTAAATAAACTATAACTATAACTATAACTTTACTTGTCCATCTCAGGGTCCTTTCTTTCATGACTGCTGGGTGGTATGCTTGGTGGTAAGGCTAGTCAGTCAGGCTTGGGAAGGTCTGGTAAACTCTGGCTGCTGTCATGAATTTCTAGTGGAGGGCTGGATTCAAACCCAACTCCTGGCTCAGTGAATGGAAGGTCTCCTCTGGAGACATCTGGATCCATGTGCTCTGCTCATCTGTGCAGGGCTGAAAGACATGGTAACAAGATCCCCTTCCCCCACATAAAAGGCATTGTTGGAGGATTGGGGTAAGGGTGGGGGAGGGAGGAGGGAGGAGGGGGGTAGACAGCTTGCAGGCAGAGTTTGAAAAAAGCAACAACACATTAGTATTGCAGTTATTAAACAGGTTGCTATAGCTGGAAGGTGTGTACAGTTTATAAAAGGAGGTGTCCAGGTTTGTTTGTGTAAAGAAGACATACCATTTAGGAGAGGACATTGGTAACTGATCTGTATCTCATCAGGAATATTATTGTGTGCTGGGTTTGAAATGAGAAGAGTGAAAGAAAAGAAAGCAACATTAATGTAAGTTCTGCCATCGCATCGATCAAAACATGTTTTTCAAAAAGCTTATTGATGAAATGGAATTTTCTTATGTTGGAAGGAAAACCCACCTGGTTCAGATTCAAGCTGGGAGAAAGACAGTGGAAATAACACGAAGTCTGATTGGAAAGATGGTCTGTTTATTGATGAAGCAGATCCTCCAGCAGCTGTGGTTCTGGGACAGCTGACCAAATAGCTGAATAGGTGGATGGATCTTTATAGGTTTCTGTGACTTTAAAGTTTGAACTGTTCTGGAGGGTTGTGTCTTCTGCTAAATTGGTTAATCCCATTACGTACTAAAGGGTGATGTCCTGTTCTTTGAATTTAAGTGGAGGATAATGTAAATTTTAATCCCATTCCTGGAGGTAAAGTTCTTTTGTTTTGTGAATAGGCTGGCCCAAACTTTCTTAATGAGCACAAAATATCTGCTGGGAGCTACTAAGAAAAACTGCCTTTTGTTTTTAAGAGCATGTTTTTCCAATATAATAATATTTCTTTTAATATTAAATTTAATATCCCCCAAAATATTTCATTCTTCTAAAGGGAGGAGGGCTTCCCACACATATCTGAAAGTTTCCATGTCTAATGGATTAAAGTTTATATATATGGCTGCTGGAGGAATGTTTGCGAGGGGTTTTTTATTTCATTACTGATATTTATCTCATGGAATTCCTCCCCTTCCCCTCCCCTTCCAATCTTTCCCAGTTTAACTTTAATCCATATTCATAAAAGATAGTTATTTCCGTATCAAAATGTTTTGAATTTAATAGCATTGAATATTAATTTAAAAATTAAATGAGACACATGTAGATGTGGTAAGTTTGGCACAAATTTCTAAGAAAAGAAATATTTTAAATCTGACATGGATAATTTTTCTGTTTTATTTCACATTTGAAGATATATATAAAGAAACAGATATTTCTTTACAACTACATCTCAGTGGAGAACAATATATAATTATGTCCAGCATTTTTTGTTCAAGAAAATTATTCTTTTTCTGGGGGTGTGTGTTCTTTATTAGTATAGGAATGTGCTGTTTAGGCCAACGGCAGATATGATAAAATATCTGTGATTACTTTTGCTGATACTCTAATGTTTGAGTAATTGCTACATTTTTTGACCATATGTATTTGACGGATGTTGAGGGAAAGTTATAACTACTATTTGTGCCTATATGATTTTTTTTAAAATAAGAGAATAACTTTTAGTTAGAGTGAGAAATTAATTTGAATCCCTATACATTACAATATTAAGAATGTATGTGCTAATCCATCCTCCTTTCCTTCCTTCCTTTCTTCCTTCCTTCCTTCCTCCCTCCCTCCCTCCCTCCCTCCCTCCCTCCCTCCCTCCCTCCCTCCCTCTAGCGATCTCTGGTCTATGTATTTAATTTTTAGAGCTATTTTGAAAACATATAATACCAATTAAGATATATTTTAAATTTTATTTTTATTTATTTTTTAAAATCCCATTTTTATTACTGTTTTTAAACTACCTTTACTACTGCTATTTTTTTTAAATAAATAAATAACTCAAGTGGCAAACATAATACTTGTTCCACTTATTGTCTCCACAACAACAATCCTGGACTAGCTCAAAGTAACCCAGCTGGTTTTCATGCAGAGGGCAGGTCTAGAACTCACAGAACCCCAGTTTTTAGCCTGGTGCCTTAAGCACCTGATTAAATGAACTACTAGGATATATAATTACGCCATCAAAATAAGCAGAGCAAAGCAGCTGTTTTGAAATTTTGGAAATCTAATCCAGAAATATTGGTCATCTTATAGAGAAAGAGTGATCTAATGATATAGTGCTAACCGTTTTCCTGAAGCACTATTTGCAAATTGAAAACAGAAGTATGTAGAGTAATGACAGGTGTAACCGGTCTTTAATTATAATAATCTTTGTTTTTATCCTTCACTGGAGGCAGTAAAGGAGTAAGTTAACATTTTACAATGAATGCAGTAAATTAACTTTTTATAATGACTGGATTAAATTCAACTTTACTTTTTATCAATGATATAATCTGACCTTGATTTGCTACTGGGAAAAAAAATGAAAAAGATGAAGTTAGGAAAATTTATCATTTAGGGAGGTTTCTGGAAAATTATTAGTGATTGCGTATATGTTATTTCTAGGGACATGGTGGCTCAGTGGCTAAGATGCTGAGCTTGTCGATCAGAAAGGTCAGCAGTTTAGTGGTTTGAATCCCTAGCACTGCGTAAAGGAGTGAGCTCCTGTTACTTGTCACAGCTTCTGCCAACCTAGCAGTTCAAAAGCATGTAAAAATGCAAGTAGAAAAAATAGGGACAACCTTTGGTGGGAAGGTAACAGTGTTCCATGTGCCTTCGGCATTTAGTCATGCTGGCCACATGACCATGGAGACGTCTTCAGACAGTGCTGGCTCTTCGGCTTTGAAACGGAGATGAGCACCGCCCCCTAGAGTCAGGAATAACTAGCACATGTGTGCGAGGGGAACCTTTACCTCTTTATATTTTATTTGAAATTAAAAGCTCACATAAATGTCAACCAAAATCCCGTCATTGAAGGTGTAGAAATGGCTGGTGCTGGGATAATAAGAAATAAACATTTTATATCTCCATTACAATGAACAGCCATCCGAGAATATGCATGTGGTATTTGGGTCATTATGTCCTTTAGAAGGATTTGGTTTGAGTTTCCTGCGCACTTTATACACTCAGAGTATAGAGACCTATCACAACATTTCGGTCTTTGGAATTTGCCCAGAGACTCCACACGAAGGAGATTCAATCCGGGAGCATAAAAGTGACTTGGGTTCTTCCTGGCATTGATAAGAAGAAACCTTTTCTCTTCTCAATTAAATGACCAAGAGGGCCACTTAGGGTTCAGTTTGTGCAATTAGTATCTTTTGTCCATGGAGTGATGTGTTGTTTGAAAAGTTTCCTTTCTCAGATTATTTTTTACCAAGTGCATTTTAGGTCTTACACTGTACATCAATATGATTTTCTATATATAAAACGATTGCAGAAGATTCTATAGTAAAACATACCTGCAGTCTATAGTCATTATTAGGTTTACACTAAGGTTTCATTTTCTTCATCTTCCAACTTTAGCTTCTCTGTTATATACTTAATTATATAATTTTATTTTCAGCTGACTTCATTTCTTTCTTCATTTTGCCCCTCCCCCGCCCCTCCTGCAACATCTTAACTGGTTTATATTTAAAGTCGTGCCTATACTAAAATGGATGATTGTTTTACATTTCATCCCTCCCTCTCTCCTTCCCTCCCCCCTCTTTCTTTCCTTCCTGCCTTCTTTCTTTCTTTCCTTCCTGCCTTCTTTCCTTCTTTCTTTCCTTCTTTCTTTCTTCTTTCTTTCTTTCTTTCTTTCTTTCTTTCTTTCTTTCTTTCTTTCTTTCTTTCTTTCTTTCTTATTTTTATCAATAACTCAAAGCAGAAAATACATCCAACACACCTTCCTCCTCCTATTCTCCCCACAAAATAACAACCCTAGTGAGGTGGGTTGGACTGAGAGAGAGTGTGTGTAACTGGCCCCAAATCACCCAGCGTGCTTTCATGGTTAAGTCGGGACTTGAACTCACTGTCTTTTGCTTTCTAGCTTGGTGTCTTACCCGCTAAACCAAACTGGTTCTCTCATTATACTTTGTGATCGTGTGACTATCTATAAATCTACTTAATAGATATACCAGGGGTGGGTTCCGGATTCTTTTACTGCTGTTCACTCAGGGACGCGCTTCGTGTGCGCATACACAGTAGGTAAAAATTGCTTCTGCACATGTGCAGAAGCAAAAAACAAGATGGCGGCACCTATGGCGCTGCTGATAGAACTGTTCGGATGCGTGGGTGGCCAAGTTACTACCTATTCAGCCGAACTGGTAGGAACCCACCTTTGAGATACACATATACCAGGACTGTAAAGATTACAAGACTTAAAGAATGTAAAAGGAGCACTTTTTAGAGCTTTGCAGATGTGAAGCACTCACCTCAAAGTATTCAAGTAGCAATGTCCTTTGGAAATCATACAGGGCTGCTTCAAAGGCTGTCCTGTGTCACTCCATTTATTGCCCCAGCAGAAGTATCTGTAGTTAACCAAATTTCTCATTTAGCATTTGTACATAATGCTTTTCATTAGGCGTATCTAGTATGAATATATATATTTCAGAACAACATTGGTAATTACTGCCTTGTTTTATAGATGTTTCACCCTGTGGATGCTGATTGCTATGACAGCTATACAAGGAAATTTGAGTTCAGAAGAAGTGAATGGCAAAACGTTTATGAATCCTGAATCATTTATGAATATAGTAAGTTGAGTTCTTAGAATCATAATCAGTACCCATCCAACCATGTTAGACAGGATGGACCTGCTTCTACTCCCTTCTTTTAAACACTATCATCTTATAGCTGGGATGACGAACCTATGGCACGTATGCCAGAGGTAGCATGCAGAGCCCTGTCTCTGGGCATGCACGCAGTCGCCAGTTGCTCCTTTGGTTTCTGGTGCGTGCATGTGTGCTGGCCAGCTGGTCTTTGTGCATGCCGGAGTGCTGGAAACCTGAAGATCAGCTGGTCTTCCAGTTTCTGGTGCTCTGGCATGCACATGCATTCAAGTTTGGGCACATAGTGCTGAAAAAGTTCACCACCACTGCCTTATAGGATCTAAGAAGTGTGTCTTTTCTATGGCAGCCTCTGCCCTATGGAATGCTATTCTCCCTGAAATTTGGCAGTCTTCTACCCTCCTAACCTTCTGAACAGACTGAAAACTTGGTGTTTTCCTTTAGTGAGGAGACTGCAAGTCCAGAATATTCAGATAACAGATATCTCCCCAATTCACTCAATTCTAAGAAAGAGAAGGAGGTTGAGCACAATCAGAATTACCAGATTCTTTTTATTAGAGTGTTTCTCAACAACAATCACTCCAGCTTGCCTGTGGAATTGATTTACTCAACTGATCAAATTAGTGGGGCTGACACAAAGGGAAGCACAGTGGTCCCAAGTGAGTGGATGTAGGTTTAAACCTTTAAAGCAGGGGTCTCCAACCTTGGCAATTTTAAGCCTGGCAGACTTCATCTCCCTGAATTCCCCAGCCAGCTTAAAGTTGCCAAGGTTGGAGATCCCTGCTTTAAAGCAGCGGTCACTAACTGGTGGCCCATGAGAAAATTTTCGTGATCCGCAGAAAAATCTTTGCATTTTTGCATTTTTTAATACTGCACTAAATCAGGGATCCTCAAACTATGGCCTCTGGGCCAGATACGGCCCACCAAAGCAATTATTCCGACGCACTGACGGGATGGGATTTTTCAGGCACTTAGCTCAGCTGCCTGGTAAGTAGCTCCAGCCCTCCCTCCCTCCCTGGGAGTCCAGGTCCTTCAATGAGTAATGCACAAAACCTCTCTTCAAAAGACAGAGTTTGCAGGGGACCAATCTAGTCCCTGGCCTGGCTATAAGACAAACATTCATTCTTGGCTATATTTGAAATTCCTAGCTGCAATGGACAGCAAACCTAGGGTTGACCCTGGGCGCTTCTCTCCACTAACAGGCAGGCAAGCTAAGTGCCTGAAGGACCCCATCCCATCACTAATTCATATTAGTGATCCACGGGAGTTAAAATTATGAATTTAGTGGTCACTGAGGTGCGAAAGGTTGGTGATCCCAGCTTTAAAGGATTCACATTGTAGAGAGAATCACCCTCCCCAAAAGGAACAACCTGTCCCACAGAAACCAAGCGATTAGTGCAGAAGCCTCAGAATAAAAAGACTCTCAAAAAAAAAAAATACAACTCGACCGCTCAGCTAAGCAAAATAGCTCAGGCAAGCTGATAGAAGCCTTCCACAACTTGCAGTGATGGGTTGCAGGCGGTACACTCCGGTATGGGCGTACCAGTCCCGCCAGGAGCACTGGGTACGGTTCTGGTACAGTGCTCCGGAGGGCCCACCCGTCTGCCTGCCCTCCTTACCTGTATTTGAGCTCTTTGGTGCTTCCACGCACAGAACGTACGGTGCCTGCACGACGCTCCACCAAGCACCTGGAGTGTCGCAGAGCTTTGCAGGAGGTAAGGATGCATTGCGCACTGCATGCATGTACGCGCATGTTGCACATGTTCATGTGGTGGACGCCAGGCCCCGTTGCACCGTACCGGTTGTAATGGGATCCGGAACCCATCACTGACAACTTGATACATTGCAACTGTTTAAAAGGGAAACTGAAATGGCAGGAATGCAGCAAGGAGCATCTTCCACGCTTTAAACTGAGGCAATCAGAACTGATAGGTTTAAGCTAGCACAACACCAAAGCCTACAGGGGAAATTGATATACCAAAAGACACAACATTAAAGTAATCAAATACTTCATCAAGCATCTCAATGACAAAAGCTCAGAAGGGTATAAAAATCATCATCATGCCACAGCCCTTAAAACAGCACGATACCTCTAAAGGGGCACCAAGTGTTTGGGACATGGACCTAGGAACACACTTTGTGTCGCAGGTTATTACTCATGTCTTCCAGGCCCTAGGGATCACCCAAAACTTTCATTCACCCTGGCACCCTTGCTCATTGGGGTGTTTGTGTGTGTGTGTGTGTGTGTGTGTGTCTGTGTGACAACAGAGTGAGGACTAAAGACCTTATTGGTCAAACACTGTCAGGAGACCCACCTCCCATGGCCCCAAGCTTTCACCATAGCATTGTTTCATCTGAGAACAAGACCACACCAAGACCTAGGCATGTCCCCATTTGAGCTTCTTTTTGGCCGACCTTCACACTCCTTGAGTTTAGAGAGGCGGAATGTGGTTCTATCTTCCTATCTTACAGCCTTACATTAGAGACTCCGGACCCTGTGGAAACAAAGCACTCTAACTCAAACGTTACCGCTGGAAGAAGCTCTTCACCCCTTCAAGCCACGAGACTGGATCTAGGTTAGGTCCTTTACCAGAAAAAGTCTGTTGCAACCAAGGTGGAAAGAAACCTTCCAGATCCTACTAACCACCCAGGCAGCTGTCAAAATCACAGAAAAGAGACATTTGGATACTTTGGACTCGCGTAAAGCCAGCTGTTCTCAACCACAGCTGAGAACCAACAGCAACGCCAAAGGTGCCACCCCTTCGACTCAGAAACTGAGGAGTTGGCACCACAGACTTTTTTTTAAGACTGAAGGAAATGGGGGGAGGGACTATGAGGTGGAAAAACATTGCTAAGATGAATTGTATATTTGTATTTGTAACCTATGCGAGAGGATTTTTAGAACCCAACCTTCTTCTTGACAAGGGAAACATCTGGGAGTACTTAGCACAGGAGGTGCTAAACACCTCTGACTTCTGCCTAATGGGGGGAAGGTCTGTAAAAGACATTCTGACCACATGCCTGTTAGGGGTAGCTTCAGGACCATGGACTATAATAAATGACACCAAGCTCAGAAATTTTCCTCTTGCGGCCACATACTCCACCATCTTTGACTGGGGCACCAGCTCCAACCTCAGGGATAGAAGTATGTATACCTTACGCATAGCCACAGTCACCAATTCGGTCACATGCTTTCAATTAGCAGGCTGCCGAGCTCCCAGGGCCCCCACTTGTCAAAATCTCAGCAACACCGAATTGACCTGTAGCCACATTGAAACGATTCCTTTTTCATACAGCCATGTGAAACTTCCCCCAGGCTGGTTCCTGCTATGTGGGATAAAGGCTTATTCCTACCTGCCAGCAAACTCTACTGGGGGGCCATGCACCCTAGGACGGTTGACCATGTTAATGCCTTCACTGCAGAAATGGCAGACGAAAGAACTTCAGTCTCTAACTTCAGACTGCTATTCAAAAACTTCACTATTACCCAAAACTGAATATGTGGCACTAGCGGTGTCACTGGCAGGGGTGCCAGCACTTGCACTCCACAATCCCAGGAACTTAAACAGTCTGGCATGCACCCTAGCCAAGAGTCTAAATTCTACCTCCCAAGCATTGGATGCCTTAAACCAAGAACTGAGACAGGTCGAAGATGCGACACTTGAAAATCGAGCAGCCATTGATTATCTGCTATTAAGACACAATCATGGCTGCAAAGAGTTTCACAGTATGTGTTGCTTTAATTTGACTGAGCAATCAGAACTCATAGAAAATGATATTAGGCACCGAAAGGAATTAGCGGAAAATATTGAGTATGATACTTTCCCCTTTGAATTATCTGGACTCTTCTCATGGTTGACAAACTTCAATTGGCCTAAAGTTCTCATTGCGGGGACTGTTACAGCAACTGTTGTGGGATTTTTCCTCTGCTGCGTCTGCCATTGTATTTCTCCATGCCTCAAGTGTCAAAGAACCTGCCTTTCAACTGTCCCAAAAACAAAGGAGAAGGCAATCCAGGTTTCTTTAATGATGCCCCAGACAGACAGCAGGTACCAAATTTATGCAGACAGGACTGATAGGATTAAACTAGCAGAGCACAAAAGCCCACTAAAGTTGCATCCACCTCCCTTCCCCAAGGTCCAGCTTGACCCCTTCCTTCCCCAGGGGAAATTGACATCCCTTAAGACACACTGTTAAACTAACCAAACACCCCATCAGGCATTTCAACCACAAAAGCTCAGAAGGGTATAAAAACCATTACACACACCTCCTGGTCAGCCAGCTGGCCTGGAACCCAATGCTGTTGTCACTGCAATCCTCTGGCTTTCCTGCAGCTAGCTTCCAAGTCACTCATTCCGTTCTCATATTGTCCTGGCTTTAGGGAACGAAAATGAAGATTTTCTTCTCACTACATATTAGCAAAATAAATCTTTTATCAAAGAAACAAGGGGGCGTGACAATACTTTTTAAACCTACTTGATGGCAGTTTAAAGGTTGAAATTTTCATTTTCAGTTCTACCCCTAAGTAAGGTGACATGAAGCTTGCATTCCAGTTCATCTGAAATATTCTGCCTCGTGTTAAATATTCTTGGTTAGGCATAGTCTTATTGTCTGAGGAGTTAGCAACACTTGAGTGCTTCTGGGCCTTGAAGTTCATTCAGGTTTGGAGGGCAGATTACTAGGCAGATTAAGAAGTCATAAAGCATCTCAGAAGGAGGCAATGCCAAATTTCTCCTTAATTGCTGCCAGGATTATAATGTAGGGTATGGCCAAAAAAAGTCAATATGGCAGTCACAACAGTGGTTCAAAGCTCTGCTATGCAAGATACATAAAAAACTAGTTTGATCACAGTTGTAGTCATCGTCTTGACTTTTTACCCCAGACTATGGACACTCCAGTATTGACAAGAAAACACAATATATCTGTATAATCACCAGACATTGATCTTGATTCAATAATATCTGATTTTTTTTTTTAAAAAAATAAAAAATCCTCATCAATTCAATTATGATTAAAGTAGTTTTCTGTTGTAATCATTTCCTAGATGATTTCTGGGTTGGCCCATGCATGTTCATTGTACCAGAATCCATTCTACATGATAAACTTGTCTTTCAATCTTTACAGAGTGAAAAAATCAGATATTGGGGATATTATTGTGAAGAATACGAGATTCTTACAGAAGATGGCTATTACCTAAGTGCGAACAGAATTCCGGGAGGTAAAATAAAAACCAAAGCAGAAACAAAAATTTAGGGTCTGGATACTTTTGGGGAAACAGAGCAGTCTTGTTTATTCACATCAACCCCTCTTCCTTGTATTTCTTGAAGAAAAACAGTATCGAAATGCAACTTCCAATCCAACACAGTTTTATGCAATTCTGATTCTATGAACCTTATTATTAAGAATCTGACATAAGAAGTGCTTTTTTTTCAGGCAATAAGTCTGCTATATTATTAATGCACGCACTCGTTATGGAAGGTAGCGTGTGGGTATCAAATTTACCCCACCAGAGCCTGGGCTTCATACTAGCCGATGCTGGATATGATGTATGGATTGGAAATAGCAGAGGAAACTTCTGGTCTAGAAGACACCAAGACCTTTCAGTTAACGAAACAAAATTTTGGAATTTCAGGTTAGTATTTAAAATGTAGCTCTTACTCAAGCGGGTTATCAGTTTATTGATTATTCAACCAATTAATCCATTCAAAGGTCAGTGAAAGAACACCCAGTGCAAATAATCAGGAATTCAGGCAGTTCAAATGATTATAGGCTTATTGCAAGCTAAAGCTCTCTAAAAGAATCTGAATTACTCGGACAGTCAAAGCAAATAGGCAAACTGATGGCGAATCTTTTCAGCACAAACCGGAACGCAAGTTCATGTGCACCAGTGGTGGGATTTAAAAATATTTACCATTGGTTCTCTGACATGGCTTGGTGGGTATGGCATGGCTTGGTGGATATGGCTTGGTGGACGTAGCAGGGGAAGAATACTGCAAAATCCCCATTCCCTCCCAATCAGCTGGGATTCAGGAGGCAGAGAATAGATGGGGGCAGGGCCAGTCAGAGGTGGGTCTCTGAACTATTCAAAATTTCTGCTACCGGTTCACCAGAACTGGTTAGAAACTGCTGAATATCACCTCTGATGTGCGCATGCCGGAATGCCGGAAACCTGAAGACCAGCTGGCCGGTGTGAGCATGCCTGTTTTTGGCCACTTTTTGGGCATTTTCAGGTTGTTGTTTGGCCATTTTTCTGCAGTTTTCAGGCCATTTTCCAGTGCTCTGGCACCCGCAAAGATCAGCTGGCTGGTGCTTGAACATGCCAGAAACCAAAAGAGCAGCTGGTGATGGCACGAATGCCCACAGAGATTCTCTAGTGTTAGATAAGTGATAGTAAGTGTACCACTACCATATCCCAGCCAAAAAGCTTATTAAATATAGAACCAGATCATTGGTAATATTCTGGATGAGTGCCGTCTTCTCAATCAATAGTCCTAGGAAATGCATATTTGAAACTGAGCAGATTTGGTGATTCCAAGAGATAATTTTATGTAGAGATCTTAACGCTCCTTCAGTCACCAAGAAGCAAGTATTTGTAATCTTCAATATACTCTTGTTTGCTGGCATCAATGAAGCAGTGATAAGCTTTGGGGCTGAACGGTGTGTATACAAAACTAAAGCATGACAATTCAGCCCAAAAGTTCTTCACTGCTTCACTGCTCTTCCTTAACAATGGGTTAATCGTGGTTTAATGGGCCAGGAGGAATAAGAGTCAAGGAAGCCCATATCTCTTCTGACATTCTATTAAGTACTATTGTGATTGCTAATTGACAGTTGTATTCAAACTTGCTTTGTTGCAGTTAGCAATTACCTGTCCTAAAAAGCATTTATATCTTCTCTTCCTCCAGATCGATTTGTTGTTTGCGTATTCCGTTGGTTAAATATACTTGTTAATGATTTGCAAGGGGGAAAGCCATAGCACATGATTGAATGACAGATAGTTTTTATCCAAGATAATCTGTGTTCAGGCTGGTCATTCAAGTCTCCCAATACTTGCTGATGTAATTGCCCTTCTTCTCTTTCTTTCCACCTTTCCCAGAATTAAAGATTTCTCCAGTTCCTTGCATAATGTGTCCAAAGCAGGGGTGGAATTCAGCAGGTTCTGAAAGGTTCTGGAGAACCGGTAATGGAAAGTTTGAGTAGTTCGGAGAACCGGCAAATACCATCTCTGGCTGGACCCAGGAATGGGGTGGGAATGGAGATTTTGTAGTATCCTTCCCCTGTCATACCCACCAAGCCAAGCCCACAAACTAAAAACATTTGAATTTTACCACTGGTCCAAAGTAATATAGTTTGAATCTCTGCCCCATGGGAGAACTCTGGGTCAATTAGCACACAACACAACATATATTTTACTCGGCATCTTTACATTTGCAGTTTCCATGAAATGGGCATCTATGACCTTACTGCCATGACCGAGTTTATTCTACAGAAAACTGGACAGCAGAAAATCTTTTATGCTGGTCATGCTTTGGGATCTGCAATAGGTAGGATGATGATTTGCTGTTCTTCTTATGGGAAGGTTTTTCTACTGTTGGTGATACCTGTAAAATCACTAATCAATTTCAGAGAAAAACTGTTGCCAGATATATGCTATCTCCCAAATTGGTGTCAGAGAGATTGATCCAGTGTTGAAATCACTTTTGGCTGTTTGAAGAATGGAGATGCCATCCTAGCAATGACCAAATAGTTTAAGTGTCAATACCACATATGTGCATTTTCTCTATCTTGAGCAGTCTAGAGTTTTACACTCTAGAGCCTAGAACTGTGATGGCTAACCTTTTTGTCGATGTATGCCGAAAGCAGCCTGCACGTGTGACAGCGCGCACATGCATGCCCACACCCATAAGGCAATGCATGTGTGATATCCCCATGCCCTGGGCCCCTGCATATGCGCACATGGGCTCCCCCCACCCTGTTTTGGGCCTAGCGGGCCTCTCTGCAACCTTCTGGGACCAAAGTGGGGCATGCCTTCTGGGACCAGAAACATGCACTGTGCTTCCCCCCGCGCATGTACACCCATTTCCCACATGCATCCTGCCCCCCACATATGTGGGAGAGCCCCAAAAATCAGTTGGCCAGTGGGAGGTGTGCGCACATGCGTGGTAGAACTGAGCTAGGCGACAGCTTGTGTGCCCATAGAGAGGGCTTTGCATGTCACCTGTGGCATGCATGTCCTAGGTTCGCCATCACAAACCTAGAACATAAAAGTCATTTTTTTCTTCTGAGAAAAGAGCCAATCGCTAGTTCGCATTTGTTTTCTTTCCTTTTTCCTGATTCCCCCCCCCCTCCAGATAACTCATGATGCATATATCTTTGCCCAGCCAGTACCATTTTTAATTCAACGTTGCTAATCCCACAGTCTCTCTCACCATTTGGAAAATTATTTTTATTAAAGCCAGCTGGAATCTCTTTTTAGATCACGTCACACTTGTGATCACATCAAACTCAGAATGAAAAGTTGAAGTCTCCTTCCTCACCCTTATTGACTCCTGAAATGAATTCCTGAATTGAGGGTAGAAGGAATAATGTATGAATGAGAAGAAATTATATACGAATGAGTTAAACATATATTCTATTGGCAAATATGAGGTCAGACATGAGAGCTTTCCATGAGGTGATACAAATTACAAAAACAATGGTATGAAATTAGAAAGAAAGCATTTCATGAACAGAGTTATTTTCAAGAAAGTTAATTTTATGGATTTATCTTACATTGGTCTTGCTTTCCAGGTTCTATGCTCATCTCCTGGTATCTTTTCTCAGGTTTACCAATATTCTTTGGCTTTCTAAGTATTTTCATGGGGGAGCCTGCAAAATTTCTGGTTTCCCAATTCCATAGGAAAGAAATCCAGGCAGAGAGATGTTTCGCTTGCCAAAATCAATGCCATATTTTCTCCTTCATTTAGGAAAATATAAAGTTCAGTGAATAATCTTGGCCATTGTCTTTCAGCCTAGCTGAAGTTATTATTATTGTGAAGTTAAAACCACCATGTGCTCCCTGTAAAAACAATTAAAAATATGGAATATAAGTAATGGTCAGTTGATAAACTAAGCCAAGGGATTATAAACTTTGTTGACATCAACCTAGGTAGCTGATGGTTTCAACTTGAGAAACTCAGACAACCATGGTAGAGCTGGCTTGCTGTCAGGGTTCCGATGGATGCCCTAATTAAATCATGAGCCTCAAATCAAGCTTCAAAAGAAATCCAGTTATTTATTAGGAGCATCATTTTGGCACATACCCAAGTGAAGCCAGCTCTGCCCCCCATGTGATTTACGGCCCAATTATGTCCCTGTTTTCCTCCTCCTCCCAGGGTATGTCATAAATTTAATAGTGATTTAATAGTGATTGCCATACCATGTGCATGAATCACACAAGTGGCAAGAAAATAGGGGCAGTCAGGCATAACACAGGTTATGTAGACAGTAAACACAAGGTCAATCAAAATGGACTCAAATGTCTATATACCAATGCACAGAGTATGAGGAATAAACAGGGCGAATTAGAAATTCAAGTAAAAGAGGGCAGATATGATATTATTGCCATTACAGAAACTTGGTGGGATGAAACCGACAAATGGAACATACACCTAGAAGGATTTAAATTATTTAAAACAAATAAAAGAGGAGGTGGAGTTGCACTATATATAAGAAATAACTACGTCTCTACAGAAATAGAGCACAACAATGATGAGAACTATCTTGAATGCATTTGGGTCAATATTAAACGTTGTGGGGGAAATGACATTGCCATAGGTCTATACTACAGGCCACCCAACCAAGCAGAGGAAGTAGATGAACTTTTTGCTAGTCAGCTAACTAAGGTATGTAGGAAGCACACCACAATAGTAATGGGAGATTTTAACTACCCTGACATCAACTGGGAAACAAACTCTGCACCAAGTGGAAGATCCAACAGGTTCCTAACAAACCTAGCAGACAACTTTGTTTTCCAAAAAGTAGAGAAGGGAACAAGGGGATCAGCCATATTGGACTTAATTCTCACTAACAGAGAGGAAATGATAGAAGATGTTGAAGCCATAGGAACCCTGGGGTCCTCAATTTTGAAAAATGAGATTACAAAAGCCCAGTCTAGCACACTACCAATGAAGAGGAAAAATAACAGCTCCCAAAAGAGCTTTGAACAGTTTCAACCATGAACAATAAACTCAGGTAACAAAGGGAGCAAGCACTCTTTTTCTTTTTGGAGGGGACACCTTACAAATATACAATATTTATTCTCCTCGGAACTTGGAACGGTACCGGAGACAATAGAGAGGGAATTGTTTTGGAACGATTAGAGGGCTTCTTTACCCACCCCCTTTTATTTTGCCTTTGCTGCTGGACTTGTCGTACTAACTGATTGCCACTAAGAGTGATACTGAGGAGACGGTGACACCTAGTGGATTATAAATTTGATCAGTGAAGTCTGATGCAAGAAAACCAAAGGTGACATAAACTGGAGTATATATATAGAGAGAAACTAATTACTAGAATTGAGTACCTGTATAACTGATACAATTGAGATACATCTATTTGTATAAGGTAACTGTGATATATAACTCTATGATATATAATATTTAAGAATCAAAAACAGAATAGAATAATACATAGGAATGTTTATATATTGAAACATGATATTAAGGAAGGTTAATTATTGTTAAATATTGAGATATATAATTATTGATATCACTGATATTGCTGATAAAGTAGAAGTAAAGTAGAATCTATATGCAATTGTGGGCAAGGATAAATAGGGGGAATAAAAATGGCAACTTCAGTAAAGTTAGTGAAAAAAACAACATCCAATCCGGCATCAGCAACATGCTCTCCCTCAAATCAAAGATCAATTGAGAGCACATTGGGTCTGGAGAAAGGCGGAACGATGGCAGGAACAACGGGACAGGCACCAACAATGCAGAGTATGCAATTGATGCTCCAGATGATACAAGAGACATTGCCGAAAAACCAAGAAGTGACGGCTACAAATCATGAAGAGACAAGGAGGAATCATGAAGAAATGAAAAATGAAATGGGAGAATTGAAAGGAAATATCAAAAACGTGGATGACAAAATTGAAAGGATACAGAATGTCTTAGCAATCAACGAACAGAAAATCTAGAACATTGAAACAAAAATAGAACAAACAGATGAGAAGATGGAAAAAATGGAGCTGAAATATAGACAAGTTAATAAAGAATCAGAATTATCAATAATCCGACTTGAAAATGAAAGAGCTGTATACTAAGATTCCAAAATATACCGGAAGAGAAGGAGGAAGACCTGAAAGGAAAAATAATTGAAATCCTCACCAAAATTCTACAGAGAAAATAACAAGAGTTGAGATAGGACATTGATTAAACTTACCGTGTGCATACTAATTATACCAGAAGACATAGGCTCCTGAGAAAAGTGCACGTAAGATTTGCCAAAAAACAACAACTAGAGACAAAGTGTACAAAAAAACCAGAGAAGAGACAATTACATTCCAGAGAAAAGAGTTGATCACGCTTAAACAGATTCCACAGAGAATTTGTGAACAACGTAGACAATACCAATTTTTAACAAACCAGTTACATAAAAACAGAATTATGTACAGATGGTTGGTACCAGAAGGGGTACTGGTATCTTGGCAAGGAAAAAGATGTAAGATAGAGAATATAGAAGAAGCACAGGAATTCTATGAAAAATGCTGCACAGGGGAAGAAAAACAAGGAAGTAAAGAGGACATAGAATGTAGAAGTCAAGAGGAAGAAACATCAGAAAACAAGGAAAGAAACAGGAAAGAAGAACAGAGGCAAGAAAGAGAGAGAGCAGAAAGGGAAGGCGTGAGAGGGAAAAGTCAGATACAAACCAGAAGCAACAAAAAACACCCCATCTAAAGATGGACCAGGAAATAACAATTATTTCGATAAACTTGAATGGACTGAACACACACACAACAAAACAGTGCAGATGTTTAATAAACTTAAGAAACTGAAGGTAGATATAACCTGTATACAGGAATTGCATATTAAAAGGGAACATAGGAATTTACTGGAAAACAAGAAACTAAGGAAATTATATACAGCACTGGCAGATTAAAAAAAAGAGGGATAGCAACCTATATAAAGGAAAAAATAAACTCCAAAGCAGTCTACTCTGATGAAGAAGGCAGGATGCTAATGATTGAATTAGAGGCAACAGAAAAACCGATATTATTAATAGTCATATATGCACCAAATCAGAAACAAGAGGAATTCTGTAGGAAATTACATAACAAAATAAATGAATTAGAATATGAAAATATTTGCTTAATTGGGGATTATAATGCAATAGTGGATAAAAAAATGGACTATGAAAGCAAAAAAGAAAAATAAAACAAAAAAAATAAGTTACCCAAATCTTTTTTGAGATGGCAATGGAATATAAACTACATGATATTTGGAGAGAAAGGCACAAAACAAGAAAGCAATATACCTTTTATTCGAACCCCCACCAGTCCTTATCAAGAATTGACATGGCGACTTCCGGTTCCGGCGGCTACGGCGACGGGCAAGTTCCTTGCCCGCTCCCGCTCCCCGGTGGGCTTCCCTCGTCGCTGGGGGGGCACAGGACGCCCCGGAGAGGCATCCTGCCGAAGGAGCAGCTCGTGGAGGACCCTGGCATCGGCGGCGGCTGGTGGGGGCTTCTCCGCTTTGCTCCAGGCATCGAGGAGCAGTCTCGGAGGGCACGCGTGCGTCTCGCTCCAGGCTGATCGGACAATGCAAAATTGAACGAAGCAGCGGCGGTGTGGTGAGATGCTTCCTCTCTTCATTCCCTTTCTTTTGATTTGATGGACTTTTCAGCAATTTTAAAGCTAAACTTTCGGATTTCCTTGGAGGTGCGGCTGGAGGGAGGGGGATTTCCACCCCCCCTTGGACAAGCGGCTTGAGAAAAATTTGCTTTTGCCCCCAGGGGAAGGAGGAGGGGGGAGAGCCAACCAATGATGCCCCACCCCTGTAAAAGTGATTTTCACTGGATCTAGCCCCAGGACTTATTGAGGACCTGAGAACTTTGTGAACTTTTAAAAACTTTACTATGCCTCTGAGCCCAAAGCTGGCAGGGCAAGATGGCACACTTCCGTTGTCTTCATGAACTGTGAAACCTGACTCCACCTCTAAAATTCAGGCTTCCGGTCTTTGTCTCCGTGTCACCCAAAAGACTCTCTTGTGGATTGTTATTTCTTGAACTTCCTGGGGGGAAAACTCCTCTCTATTGCTAGACTGACTAAAGGAACTCCCATCTGCTTGGATCTTCTGCCTCCTGGACTCATCTGTCGGCTCTACTTCTCCAGCTGTCCATTCTCTATACTGACTGATTTCTCTACTTTATAAACTATGTCTCCAAAAAGACCACCCCCTGGAAAACCTGGCTTTGCTACTTCTGCACCGACATCTGCAACATCCAGTCCTGCTACACAGTCAAAGATTACAGAACTGATGCAACCTAAGAGTACAGAGATGGACTTGCAACAAATGCTTCAGCAACTTATACAGGGCCAGGAAGAAATTAAGAAACAATTAAAGGAAATGAAGGAAGAAATTAAAGAGAATCAAGTCCAAATTTATAAGAATTCACAGAGACTGGACCTTGTGGAGGGGGGGGTGGCAGAGGCGAGGGGGGGGGGTAGAAGCATTGCAGAAGGGAAACAAAGAACTTGATATCCAACAAATGAAAACAGAGTTTGAGAGAATGTCCTTTTATCTTAGATTTCAAAATGTTATATAAGCGGATGGGGAAAATATAAGGGACATTATGACTAATATTTTAGCTGAATACATACATAAAGATAAACAACAGATGGAATGGGAGATAGATCTGGTCTATAGAGTGAATTCAGCATATGCCAGAACACACAATGTACCCAGGGAGGTCCATATTAAATTCCTTAGGAAAAGCACAAGAGACGAAATTCTGGGTGTACAAAGGGGGCAAGCATTGACATATCACGACAGGGAGATAACCATCTTGAAGCAGATCCCCAAAAAAATTAGGGAGAAAAGGAAAAATTATTCGCAATTGGCGAATAAATTATACCAGAAGGGTGTGTGGTTTAGATGGTTGATGCCTGAAGGTATGCTGATATTCTGGGAGGAGACAAGAATTAGAATCAATACACCCATAGAGGCACAGGCCTTTATGGAAAAAAACAAAGCGAACCTAGAAAAAACAGAAGACTCTACAACGGTTATACAGGACACAGGAGGGGCCGGAGCTCTGCCAGCGGGGGGAGAAGGGGCAATACCAAGAAAGCTCAGATCACAAAAATGAATAAGAAAAACACATTGTTATAAACAGACCCAAAGTAATAATGAAATTATATGTAGACTTTATATTATAATATATAAATTGATTGAAAATGTTTCTAGAATTAATATGCTGATTTTATATGATCATGTATTAATATTTCATACTTAGATGTACTTAATGAGTTTGGAGGGAGGGGGCGTCTGCCACACTTGCAACTGCCAAAATTTGTACACCATTCCACCTACCCTTTTCCCTATAAATGTTTAAAAAAACCAATAAAATTTTTTGAAAAAAAAAAGAATTGACATGGCTTGGATTTCATCTGGTCTATGTAATCAATTAGACAAAATTGAAATAGAAGCAAATGAGTGGGCAGATCATAAGCCAATAAAATTAAGATGGAAAGGTCAAAGAAGAAGAAAAAGATGGATGATGAATTCAAATATAGTAAATGAAATAGAATACACTCAAATGCTGGAAATTGAATTAAAACTATTTTTTAGAATAAATAAAAAAGAAGACACCTCAATTCAAAATCTCTGGGACACTATGAAAGCATACACAAGAGGCCTTACGATTGCCTACATGGCGAGAAAAAACTAGAAAACAAAAAGAGCAACAAGAATGTATGCAAAAAGAACTTATGGAAGCCAAAGCTGATCTACAGAAAGACCCAAAGAATAAAATTAAAAAAGAAAAAAGAGAGATAATAAAACATAAGATCAACTTAATAACTCAAAAGGAATTAGCACAGAAAATTAAAGTGGCCAGACATAATTACTTTGAACAAGCCAACAAACCAGGACGATGGCTGGCATACAGATTGAAGAATGAAAGAGAAAAAAAGATGATATATCAATTAAAAGATGATGAGGGAAGAATTCAATACAAAGCGGAAGAAAAGAAGCATATTATTCATAAATACTTCACAAAACTATACGCGCAAGATAGTATGGAAGAAATCAAGACAAAACATTATTTAAACACAGAAAAGATAGCACCAATCTCAAAAGAACAAAGGGAGGTGATAAACAGGCCAATAACGTTAGCCGAAGTGGAATTAGTCCTGAAAAACCAGAAAAATAATAAAATCCCAGGACCAGATGGAATACTGGTGGAGCTATACAAATATAATAAAATAATACTGGAAAAACTAGGAGTGGAAATATTTAATGAAGTTTTAGGAAAAGCCAAGATGCCTGAATCATGGACAGAAGCAATAATATCGCTAATCCCGAAGGAAGAAACCAATCTACAAGAAATCCAAAACTACAGACCAATTTCATTACTAAATTCTGATTATAAAATATATGCAGCAATTATGGCAGGAAGAATTAAACAGGTTTTATATGAACGAATACACCCGGACCAAAACGGATTTTTACCTCACAGACACATTAAAAATAATACGAGAGTCATCCTAGACATAATACAATATTACAAGGCGCATCCAGAAAAACAAATGGTACTGGTTTTCCTTGATGCACAAAAAGCATTCGACAACATAATTTGGAAATTTATAATAACACGATTAGACAGGATGAAATTCGGAGGAAAATTTACAAAAATGATAGAAAAACTTTATAACAGTCAGACAGCCAAAGATCGAAATAAAAAGGGAGTCAGACAGGGATGCCCCCTCTCTCCTTTGCTGTTTATATTAACCCTGGAAATTTTATTAAATGAAATTAGGAAGGACCAGGGAATAAAAGGTTTACGACTCAAAAATGAAGAATGTAAGGCCGAAGCTTATGCCGATGACTTAGTATTTGTTCTAGAAGATCCATTAGAATCCAGTCTGAAATTAGTTAAAAAATTAGAAGAATATGGCGAAGTGGCAGGATTAAAAATCAATAAAGGCAAAACAAAAATGATAACCAAGAATATGACAAAAAAGCAAGAAGAGTAACTGGAATTAGCAACTAGAATGCAAATAACTAAGAAAGTGAAACAATTGGGGATCTGGATGTCTGCAAAATGTTCCACAATTAAGGACAATAATTATAATAAACTAGTGACACAAATAAAGAAAGATTTCGAAAGCTGGAAAAATATTCAGCTATCACTAAGGGGATGCATAGCCACAGTGAAAATGAATATTTTACCAAGAATATTATTCTTGTTGCAAGCCGCACCTATTAACCCAGGTAAAACTTTCTTTCAAGAATTAAACAAAATAACTGCTAGATTCATTTGGCAAGGACAAAAAGCGAGGATTAAACTAAAGTCAATGCAAGATAGCAAGGAGAGGGGAGGTTTAGCGTTACCAAATTGGGAATTATACACATTAGCAGTAACAATAACATGGGTGAAAGATTGGATAGAGCTAAAGACTAAAAGAATTTTGATCTTAGAAGGTCATGATTTGCAAGCAGGTTGGCATACATTCCTATGGGATGATAAAAATAAAACGCACAAATACTTTCAAAAACATTTAATTAAAAGAGCGATATTGCAAAACTGGCTCAAAAAAAAAAAAAAATCCACTATGTGAAAATCCGAATTGGCTATCACCGACAGAAAGGACAATCCATCTAAATGTTATAGATATGAATAAAATGCTAAGATATAGAGACATAATTGACAGATAGGGAAATTTAAAAACGAAGAATTGGCAGAAAGTTAACTGTCTAACCTACTTGCAAATCAAAACTAAACACAATAATGATACTAAAATATATGACATCAAAACAGAACCACACAAATTGGATAAAATAATTCATAGCTCGGATAGAAAGATCATAGGGAGAATATATAAATTTCTCCTGAAGCATAAAATGGAAGAGGAAATCATGAAAGAACAAATGATAAAATGGGCACAGAACTTTGGCTATAATATTGAATTGGATAAATGGGAAAAACTTTGGGGAACAACCTTAAAAATGACACTAACAAGGAAAACCAGTACAAAATGTTTTACAGATGGCACCTGGCACCAACAAGATTAGCTAAAATCTCAACAAATACATCCCCAAAATGCTGGAAATGTTAATCAATACATGGAACATACTACCACTTATGGTGGACCTGTGAGGAGGCTAAATTTTTTTGGAAAAGGATCAAAAAGTAGCTAGAGGTAATTACAGGTGTTAATATAGAATGGAAACCTGAAGTTTTTTTTAATTAGGAATAATGACTATGAAATATAAAAAAGAAATTCAGTATTTAATATTACATATAATTACAGTGGCAAGGATTGTCTTTGCCCAGAAATGGAAAAACAAATTAATTCTAAGCGAAGATGAAATAATAAGAAAGGTTATGGACTGTGCTAAAATGGACAAATTAACAAAATAAATCCAGGGAAAATAAGAAACAGAATACTACCAGATATGGGATAAATGGTATAGGTGGATGGAGGAAAGAAACAAGGATCAATGAAGGAAGACAACAAAGGCCAAAAATAGTAGTTAAGGAGAATTAACACACATATATGTAACCAAGTGGTTTAAACTTACTAGAGGTAATCAGCCAATCTAGCAGGCAGAGGAGTAAGATAACAGGGTTAAGAATGGTGAAATACAAATGAAATATAATAGAAGGGGAAACAATATAAGATGAGTGATATCAATTGGCAATTGCTATTAGAAAGAACAGGATGCTTCTGTTCGTATTGTATTGTGTAAATGTGGTGTACATCTAAGTTTTGTGTGTGTGTATTTTACATATTTGTAAATAAAATTTAAAACTATAAAATAAAAAATAAAAAGGGGCTAAAATAAAATGTTTTATGTTTTCACAGGTTATGTTGCATTTTCTGTCCTCCCACACCTGGCTGAGAAAATAAAAATGTTTTTTGCCTTGGGTCCTTCATACACACTACAGAAAGCCATAAGTCCCATATTACAAATAGCAAATTTGCCAGAAGTATTAATCAAGGTATGTGCATTAAAGCTGAAGCCTTGGAAGTCTTCTCTAGGGATTTAAGGTTAGGGAAGACTTTCAAGAGCAGTAAGGGAGTGCTTACCACTTTGCTGATATCAATAGTTTTAGATACATTTTTACTGTTGTATTTAAGATATAAAATTCTCAGTCCTGGAAAGGAGGCAATGGCAAATCACTTGCAAAATCTTGCCAGGAAAACTGTAGGGAGTTCTCCAAGTCAAAATTGACTTTACGGAACGACAGAAACTACTAGAATTGCCAAATTTAAGAGAATTGCAAAACTTTAATGAAAACTGCACTGCACTACGTGGCTTAGTCTGGAGTGGGCCTATCGGACTTTATAGATTAGGAGTGTCAAACTTAATTTCATTGAGGGCTGCATCAATCAGCATTATGGTCACCCTCAAAGGATCAGTTGCACACACACACACACACACACACAAACACACGTGTTCCAAATTTGGGGACTTTTATCCACAGAGTAAGAAGATCCTAACCCAAGCCTAGGCATGATTGGCAGTTTGCAAGCTCAGATGTGGATAAAAGTTTCCAAGCTTGAAATGTGGGTGTGTTTGTGTGCATGTTTGTGCACAGCATGCCAAAGGAGGTGTTCTTCTCCCAATCACAGACATCGTTGATGTTTCTCTGTCTGGTCCCCCCCCCCCCTCCCAGCAAAGCAGGGAGCGGAGGACGATGCTGCTGTGTGTGGAAGTGTGGAGGAGAAAGTTTGCAGGAAGCAATTTCCTCCAAGTCCAACTTCTACCTTGACAGACCTCTAGAGAGCAGGAGGAGGAGGCAGGGGAACAGCACTCCCCGATCCTGCACAAGGGATGCTGGCCCTTCTGGAAAGGGAATCCCCATTTCCAATCATGTGTGGTAAGCATGCTGGCTTGTTGGGGCAGCCTTCCCTCATGCAGTTCTGCCACCCCCTCCTCCTCTCCAGAGATCTGCAGGGGAGAAATATCTGGAGGGCAAGGCGCATCCTCCATATTGGCTACTTCTGCCTCTTCAGTCCCCCACAATTAGACATACATTATATAAATTAAAACACAGCCAAAAAAGAAAACACAGTTAAATCACTAATTGCAGCTCTTCACGCATTTTCTGGGTTAGCCACCTTTATTGATGTTAGGAAGGAAGAGCAAACCTTATTACGGAACTCTTAGCAGGAAGGGAATTCAAGTCCTCGTTCTTTCTAATCTGCCTTCCCTTCGAGTCTTTAGTTCTCATTATTTCATTATTATGTATTTAAAAAGAAGATCAAAGGCCTCCGTACAGGGGTGGGTTCCTGCCAGTTCTAACCTCTTCTATAGAAGAGGTTCCACAAATCTACAGTGCCGTTTAGAACCAGTTCCAGCTCCCTCCCCCCGCCTGTCCACACATCATCAAGATGAAGAGCGAGAGGAGGAATTCTGGGAGTTGAAGTCCACTAGTCTTAAAGCTGTCGAGTTTGAACACCCCTGGGATTTTTTTCTAAAGGGTTGACAGCTTTAAGACTTGCACACTTCAATGCCAGAGTTCCTGAGCCAACATTTTAGTTGCTAAGCAATAGTGTTGTTAAGTGAGTTTCACCACATTTTACAAGTTGGCCAAGCCCACCAGTCACATGACTGCCAAGTCACTCCCACCCAATCACATGGCCAGCAAGCCACTTCCACAAAGCAGGCCACACCTACAGAAGAGTTCTAAAAAAGTTTGAAACCCACCACTGCCTCCGTAGCTCAGAATACTCCCTTAAAATCAGAATCCTGAAGAACTTAGTCAATCCATAAATACCGGCCTATGAAGAATGAAGATAAATTTCGGGCCCTGAGAGCATGCAGGTGTCATTTCAGAATATTAGCAGTGCACCTGGAAGTGCACAAATCCATGTACTTTTCCTTTCCTATATCACAGCTCAATCCATCCTTTAATTTTCAGACATATCTTTTTCTCACAGGTCTTTAAATACCCCAAAAACAATACTGTAATTAGCAGGAAAAATAAATCTAGCACTTCTTTTAAAAAAAAAATCTTTATTTTTAAACAAACAAGTACAGACAAACATAAAACCATCTTCCAGTTTCATACAGTGTGTCGATTGGTTACAAAACTTTTGTACATTCTCACCATAGTCTTCACTTACAATTTATATAGAATCTTGTATTATCAATCTGATATATATGTATACAATTATTTTATCATTATTAAACATTTATTTGACTATAACTATCATTACTTCATTTTATATGAGATATTCTAAATTTTGAGTAAATTTATATTACGGCTGTTAGGGGTATCTCCGTTGGGAGACAGAAAATAGTGCAGCAGAATTTACAGCTAGAGAGAAAGAACGTTGCTAGTAGAAAAACACACAAATAGAGTTTCAGACACTGCTAGTAAAAAACAAGTAGCTTTACTACTACTAATTGCTTCACAAGCAGTGATAGTACATATATGTCCAAACACAATTCAAAGAACAAACAATTGCTTACAGTCGCAGTTCACATTCCAGTCATCAAGCGAGCAAGTAGTTATCAAGCATAGGACAAGCAGAGAGAGAGAGTGAGCTCTCCTGACTCCCTCTTATAGGGAGTTAATTACAGCTGATAAGTACATTCACCCATTTAAAGCAACAACGACCATTTGTTATTGTATATAGATATATGTTGCCTACCCAACACTAGGAGTATACTCCCAACAATGGCATTTCATTACATCATCCTAAATCCATCCAGTAGTAATACAACTTTACAAAATTCTTTGTCTAACCATTGATAAGCTAAGTCCCATGTTTTATAAAATTGTTTATTTTTGGTTGCAAAACTTTTGTGCATCCTCTCCATAGTCCTCACCTACAAACCATATAAAATCCCATATTATCAGTCCAATATACAACATTATCACTGTTAATCATTTCATTACGTCATCCTGTATCCATCCAATAGTAGTACAATCTTTTATCTCTTCCATTTGTGGTATTTGTATTCTAATTGCTTTTTTAGTAAATCTTGCATGGACATCTCTTGGCAATTTATATTTCACTGCATATCTTGTAAAAGATCAAAACCCCTCATCCGTTCCTTCCATCATCTTCCCTTTGGTTATCACCAATGCTTCTGTCAGCATTTCTATCATTACTTCTGCCAAATTTTCTCCCTTTTCTTCTTCTAAATTCTGAAATCTGAGGTAAAATTCTAGTCTGTCGATCTCCCATTCCAATATTCCACTCTTGTCTTTTTCAACCACACTCAATCTGCTGTCAATATCTCCAATTTTCTTATTTCTTTGTTCATCTTTTTCTTCAGTTTTTTAAAATCTGTCCTCATATTTCATCATTGTTTGGTGGATATTCTCAATTTTTCCATTTATTTTTTCTGTTCTTTGTCCAATATTCTCTATTCTTTTTTCAATGTTCTCTGTTCTTATTTGTATTTTTTTAATTTCTTGCATAAACATCTGCAATGTCACTTCCTTTTCTTTTTCCTGCTGCAACATAATCTGTATTGATCTTTTCCTTCAAATAATAAACACTGCCACTATGTAGAATCCAAGGCTCTTTTCCAAACAAAGTTAACTCTTCTCTTTCCAAGTTCAGTGCAGTCTTTTTTCTTTCAACTCCAAGCTTTACACTCTGATTGTACACAGAGAAGCACCTGTATAAACATCCGTGCTCTTCCCACTATCATTTTCAATAAACAAGCTCAGAGTCCTTGAAATGTAACCCCATCTCTTACTTTGCACAAGATTATCAAATGCTCAAACAAAGAGAACAAAAACAATATTCCCAAGCCTCCAAGCCTCTAAGTGGCAGTGTTACTCCTTTTCATCTACTTTCACTTCCCTCTTTATATTCCAGGAAAGAAAAAAAATTAACAACAAAATATTATAGGGTATTGTAAAGAGAAAACAAATGAAAGTCTTTAAAAAAAAAAGAAAAACAAAATCAGTCCAGTTTAAAAAATAAGAAGCATGTGCAGAAATTTCAGCAGTAAAAGGATTAAAGAAAAATAGCACACTAAGTTTGACTCAGGCTTCATCTCACCACTTGACCTGTTCTGTCTTCAATTTTAACTTTACTTTTAATTTTTTGGGTATTCTCTCATCTAATAATAAAAATTATCTCACCAATTTGACACACTTTCTCTCCAGCTTGCCTTCCGTTTCTGGAGCCATCCCAACTTTCAGCAGCTTTAATGGCTGCTTCTTTGTCACCGTAAAAAAGGGCTTCTCCTGGATTTACCAGGGACTTTGCGATGATCCCATTTCCCTGGGATCAGCAGGATGTGCCCTTTTCTATCACTGTCACTAAGGGAAGGTTTAGGTCCAAAAGGACCATCCAGCGAAAGAGATATCAATGGCGAACTAAGAGCTTCAAGATCGCATGTCGTACCATCACGACATCAGCCCTGCCTCTAAAATCTAGCACTTCTGAATTTTTTCCCCAAGGGTTTCCCTTGGGGAAGTTCACAGTTTGTAGGTTGCTAGCAAATATGTCAAAGTATGTAGATAGTGCTGCTATAGGCAAGAATAAATAATGGAGCAATTTTGCAGCAGTCTCCTATTACTATACCCCTTTACCTCCAGAATGTGGCCTGGGATTGCACAACAGGCTAGGTCAGGGGTGTCATACTCAAGGCCCTTGGGCCGGACCCATACATGCCTCTGATATGAGTGACATCGAGCTGGCCATGCTCACCCTAGCTACGCCTCCTCACCCCCCACCCCCAAGTCAAACATAACCTTGCTGTGGCCCTCAATGAAATCAAGTTTGACACCCCTAAAATCCAGCTGACTAGTTTGCAGCCAGGTGTTTGGTACAAACCTTACCAATGTGATTTTAATAGCCCAGGAATAGGGCTATTAAATTTGGTCTGCTGGGAATTGATAAACCATGGTGGACTATGCTTGTTTTGCCCTATTTTGATTTTTCTCCCGAGCAGCAGCCCATCAATTTTAGAACTGCATGGTCACAAAGGTAAAGGCCTTCAGCCTCTCGATCCCTGCTGATAGAGAAACTCTCTTCCATTTTGGCAGTGGTCAGGCGCCTGCAACCAAAGGAAAAAACCCCAAATCCAGCAGGCCAGAAAACAGCCCAGTCACTGTGTCCCTCCTCCTTCCTTCCTTTTCCTTGGCCCCTGGGCCCAGAGGTAGTTATTGCTCCGGGTTGGGGTGGGCCGAGATGATGGAGGCTGGCCCCTCACTGTTTCCAAGGTGTCCCAGCGGCCCAGATTTAAACACTTCACAGGATTTTAGAATGTTAAGATTCTTAATTTGCAAGTTTGTTTAAGAAATCCATTGGAAAGATTCACAGGAAAAAAGGATTCCTTGGTTTTGCAGCTCATATTTGGGGAGAAGGAATTTGGTCTGCTGAATCCAAGCCAGAGAACAGCTCTGGCCCAACAATGTGGACGGCAACTGACTGATGAACTCTGCAAACAAGCACTTTCTCTAGTTAGTGGATACAATCTGAAGAATTTAAATAAGGTATTTAAATGAAGTTGTTCAAAATGTTAAAGAAAACGAAGGTTTTTAAAGGATGTCCCCATACTTATATAGTTAAAGAGTGAAATAGTCCAAGATAAAGAGTTTGCAGAACAAAATACATTTCCTAAAAAAAGTTCCTACATGACTTAAATGAGGGACACTGGCAGAAATGTTGCAAGAGGTTTGGCGACTGTGTCCAGATTGGACTAGCCAAAGTTTAATAGACTTGTGAAACATGGTCAGAAGGAATAAAAATATATGGGAATTGTAGTTCTTTCGGCAGCATTACACAGAATGTGTCTTCAGTCTTTAATAAAGGGCATCCTTGTGATCTCTTTCAGTTTCACAATTCTATAATTCTATTAATTCAATCCTAGCCTGGAAGCTCAATTTGTATTGGGAAAGGATGCAAGGGTATGTGGATGTGTAAAGCTTTTGATTCAGCTTCTCAACAATACAGTCATACGCTTGCAAGTATTTCTATGATCTGAATCCCTGGATGAAAACAAAATGAAGAAATAATGCCAATGATGCTTATTATTATTTGGTGTGTCATACTGTATAACTCTGTTTCGATGCTCTTTCTGTCTTTAAAAAACTTTTTGGATTATTTATGATAATTTAACATAGTCTAGTGTTGTGGCCCAGCAGAAGCCGTTGGATTTCATCTGGATATCTATTCCTCCCTCCCTCCCTCCCTTCCTTCCTGTTGTGTGAAATTACTCAGTGATTAGCGCAAGATTAGCCTACATCAGTGATGGCGAACCTGAGGCACGCGTGCCACAGGTGGCACACGGAGCCATTTGTCAGGGCACGTGAGGCGCTGCCCTGTCAGCTGGCCAGCACGCATGCACGTGCTGGCCAGCTGAGTTCACCATTTTTAAAAGCCATTTTTCACTCTCCCCCACTCCAGAGGCTTTATAGGAGCCTGGGGAGGGCGAAAAGAGCCTCCCCCGCCCCCCGGAGGCCCTCCAGAGGCTTCAGGGACTGTCCAGAGGCTTCCCTGAAGCCTTCGGAGCGCTTAAAATGACCCTCCGAGCAAACCGGAAATGACTTCCAGTTTGCTCGGAGGGTCGTTTTAGGCGCTCCGAAGGCATCCGGGAAGCCTCCGGACGGTCCCTGAAGCCTTCGGAGCGCTTAAAACGACCCTCCGCGTGCCTTTTGTGCGCGCATGCGCACTGGGGGATTCGCACATTGCATTATGGGTGCGGCACCCCCGCACACGACCCCCCTGCACTCCCCTCAGTTGTGGCACGCGAGCCAAAAAAGGTTCGCCATCGCTGGCCTAGATGCTTCTCTTCTTTTATGGAGTAGAGTTCACAAAAGCCTTTTGCAGTATAAAATTCTTCTAAACAGTCTTTTCATTTCCATTTCTAGAGCCGTTCTGATGTATATATTTCGCATTTCCCAGATTATACTTCGGTGAAAAACATAATCCACTTGGGCCAGGTAAGACTCATTCTGATGATTGAATTCAACAAACGTTCTCAACTTTTAATAAAAAGACCTGCATGGTCAGATAAAAATAATCATAAAGTAGTCTGTTGAGAACCCCAATAAGAATAAGACAAAAACAAGGTAAATAAATAATTAGGACAACTTCTGGTTAAATCAATTCAGCAAATTCTTAATTGAAGACAGCATTTGCTTAAGGATGGAAAATGTCTTTCCAAATTATTGCACATCTCAGTCCTACATCCAAAGGGCTGTTAGTTAAGAAAAGAAATACTTGAACATAGATCTTTTTATCATTTATATTTTATTGTGTTTTACTAATTTAAGTGAAATGTTAATATATACTGCTAGTGCATGTATGATATGCCATATGCTAAACCACTGATGGAGAAACTTTTCGGCACTGTGGCCAAACCAGAATGCACATGCAAGCCGGCCAGCTCATCTTCATGAATGCTGGAGCACCAGAAATCTGAAGACCAGCTGACCAGCGCACACATGCCTGCTTTTTGCTTATTTCTGGGTGTTTTTCTGGGCTGCTTTAGGCTGTTGTGGGGCTGTTTTTGGTCATGTTTGGGGCTGTTTTTAGACCCCCCAAACAGCCTGAAAATGCCTCCCAAAACAGTCTGAAAGCAACCCGAAAACAGCCCAAAAATGGCCTGAAAATGCCCCCCAAACCATCTAAAAATGGCCCAGAAATTGGGCTGTGTTTTGGGCATTTTTGGCTGTTTTTTGAGCTGTTTTCAGGCCATTTTCCAGAACTCTGGTACCTGCAAAACCAGCTGGCGATGGCACACGTGCCAACAAAGAGGGCTCTACGTGCCACCTCTGCCATGTGTGACATAGGTTCACCATCGCAGCACTAAATAATAAACACATTTTGTCCAATCCAAAGCTGAATTGATTTTCTTTAGACACCTAGATGCCGCATTAATTATTAAGTTATCTTGAGTATCAAAGAGGGGGCAACTGCATGATCAAAGCCTTGATGTGTGTAAAAAAGGGGATAAAGGGAAGGGGTTTAACCTTTTTTATGCACCCACCTATTGCAGATGTCCATGGATGCATAAGGCTTACATGCCAAAGCCTGTACAAATATGGTTTTCTCATGATAACTACTTGGAAATGTTTTTTTTTTAAAAAATAAAACTTCAGAAAGGTCTTTTAAGGCAGATAATACTTGGCACACCTAATATATATCAAACATCAAGGCTAAATATTAGGTGTAAATAACTGTGTATAAGGACAGGAAGGCCTGGAGGAATGTCATCCATGGGGTTGCGTTGGGTGGGACACAATTTCGCAACTAACAACAAAACTGTGTATAAAGTATAATGTAATGGGTCAAACATTCCAGAATGCTTTGGAGTGAAAACCTGAACTTTTCATTGGCCATTTTCTACTTAGGAAAATAGAATTTATGAGTTGTTAAGATATAAGATTTATGAAAAAACGTCCACCATTTTTAACAAAATGGCTTTAGAAAGGCACATGGTGTTCTCAACTTATGACCATCATTGAGCCCAAAATTTATGTGGGTAAGTGAGACATTTGTTAAGTGAGTTTTGCCCCATTTTACGACTTTTTTTTGCCATATTTCTTAAGTGAAGCACTGCAGTTGTTAAGTTAGTAACATGGCTATTAAGTAAAATCTGGCTTCCCCATTGACTTTGCTTGTCAGAGGTTGCAAAAGGGGATCACATGACCTTAGGACACAGCAAGTGTCATAAATATGAGCCAATTGTCAAGCATCCGACTATACACCACGTGACCGTGGGAATGCTGCCACGATCATCAGTATGAAAGATGGTTATAAGTCACTTTTTTCAGTGGCATTGCAACTTCGGACAGTGACTAAGCAAACTGTTGGAAGTCGCGGACTACCTGTATGTAGGTCGAAGATCTTTACATAACATCCAGTTCTGACTGGTTTTTTGGCTGGAAATTTTAAAAACTGTGAGTTGTCTCAATGTCTTCTCATTGGAGTTAACTCTCTTTTGATTGCAAAGAAATATGATTACAGAATGTTCTGCATTATTTTTGTCTTTACACATTATTATTATTATTACATATACTTTATTCATTAAACATGAAACTCAGCCAACTGAACATTCAAATATGCCTCACAAATACCAGTGACTGGTGCTAATGGTTGATAGGGTTTGCTGCCAGCGACCTAGGTATCAACCAAGTACCTTCTTAAAATATAAGATGTTCCGAGTAGCACAGTTTTTTGCAGTTCTGCTGGTGTTATTGCAGGAAGCTGCACTTTGTTGATGTATCTTGTAAAATTCTTGGACATGGTGCCAAGTGCCCCGATGACAATGGGTATCACTGTTACATGCTTCATCCATAGCCGTGTAGTTTCGATGGCCAGGTCATGATATTTCATTATTTTTTCTAGTTCTTTTTCTTCGACTCTGGCATCTCCAGGAACAGCGATAACAATAAACTGTACACTTCAGCCTTATACAACCGTGATATATGGCGTGTTGTTGTTGTTGTTGTTATTATTATTATTATTGAAAAATATAGTTATTTATGTCTCTTTTGTGTTTCCTTTCTTATTCCAGTTAAAGAAAAGTGGGCTTTTCAGATATTTTGACTATCACTCGAAGAACATAGATATATATAACCAGGTTGGTTGTGCTGGATTTTGACACTTGTTTAATGTAGAATTTGTTATATTTTTCCATGGGAAAGAATGCAAATAATGAACATTTGATTCCTAAATCTCATAATACAATAATTGTTTTCTGCCAAGCTACCAGATCCTGGGTAACTAAAAATAAAGTATAACTAATTGAATGTATTTTTTTATTTGAAAACTTCCCATTGTTTTGGAAAATCCCCATAAGTAAATTTTTTTCTGTTTATTGGACGTGTTTTCAGGAAAGTAGTTGGGATAGAAGTGGAAGGATATGGGGAGAACATTACACCTGCTACTTTAAAGTGCAGAATTTCTGGAATGATGTATTTAGCACTGAACTGAAGTCCTTAAAAAGTACCTTTTATATACTTAGCATCTGAGGTAATTAAGCAGATCCGTGTTAAAGCAACGGGTTTATTTCCAACGGCAACCAGAACGAGATAACAACTTGCGTGCTGAGAGCTCTTTTATACTAGCAATGGCATTTGGCTTTTTTCAATTTAAGCCCCTTTTCCTTAAACTGTTGCAGAATGGTTCTAAGCTTGTGGAGTAATTCTTTTTTTGAATTGGCAGCTATTAATACGTCATCAAAATAGGGTAAAACACCAGGGATTCCCTGTAGTGTTCTCTCCATAATACTTTGGAATATTCTGGGTGCCACACAGACTCCAAATTGTAGTCTGCGGCAACAGAATGCCCCACGATGCGTGACTATCATCTGGGCATCTGCTGTAGCGTCATCTACCTTTAACTGCTGATAAGCTTGCACTAGGTCAAGCTTAGCGAAAATTTTCCCTTTCCCTAAGAAGTGCAGCAAATGCAGCACCACTGGAACAGGGTAAGGGTGTGCTTGTAGGGCTTTATTAATTGTTGCCTTATAGTCGGCGCAGATCCTAATGGAGCCATCCGACTTAATTGGGATGACTATAGGTGTTTCCCACCTGGAGTAATCAACTGGCTCTAATATACCTTTCTGCAATAATTTGTCCAGTTCCGCGTCTACTTTGGCTTGTAATGCAAAAGGGACTCTTCTTGCTTTAAGCCTGATTGGTGTTAAATTAAAAGCAATTAAATTAAAGCAATTAAGTTAAATTAAAAGCAATAGGGGCCCCCTTAAATGTCCCTAGGGAATCATTGAATACCTCACTAAATTCCTTGGTGAGTTCCTCAAATTCGTTGGCAACATCCGTAGTGTGAATTCCTGTTATTTCTAACCCCAAGGCTTCAAACCAATCAAGCCCTAATAAAGTGGCTAGGGGTTTGGATACAACGACCAGAGGTAGCTTTCCCTTAAAGTGGCCATGTTCCACATAAAATTTTCCGCTCCCTTTAAGAGGGATTGGATTATTTTGTTAATCTTTCAAGATGCATTTGCATCTTTCCAATCGGCCTTCAGGAAACCTGGGCACCAGCTGCTTGAGGGTGTCCCAGACGATGATGGATTACGCAGATCCCGTGTCGACCTCCATCTCGCAAGGTGCCCCCTTGATGCAGACAGTGATGTATTTCTTCTTGCGACTGCCTGAGGCGGCTGATGCTGTGTTGATGGCCTCGTCTTCTTCCGTTTGAGGTTACACGTCATCTTTGCCTCTAAATGGTCTGCGGTTGGCAGGTCTGTTGCTCGAACGGTTGAATGGTCTAGCAGTGGTCTCAGGAGATGGCTGAGTAGCCTTGCATACATAGGCTAGGTGCCCCATCTTTCCACAATACCAGCACACCACTGTTTTGAATTTGCAGGTGGAGCGTAAGTGGTTGCCCCCGCAGCTTAGGCAACCTGCCTGAGGTAAATCATTGGGGATTCTTCTCCTCCTGGCGCCGCTTATATTCAAGCAGCTCACCTCTTCGGGCAGCCAAAATTCTTCTTCCAATTCCACTGCTTGCTGATTTACCACAGCAGAGGGAATTGGAGGATTATGTAGGGACTGATAATGTTTAATTTCAGCAGCCGATCGATCAGACTGCTCAGCTGCTCTGGCTTCATCCATGGCTATGGACAGGTTCAAATCAGATCGAGCCAGTAACTACCGTTGTAATCGGGGGGCTTTTGTGCTGCAAATTAACTGCTCTAACAACGCGTCATCCAGATCAGGGAATTTGCAGTGGATGGCTGCGTTCCTTAAAGCAGCCACGTATTGGCTCACCGTTTCTGTTTCCCCTTGAATACATTGCCAGAAAGCATAGTGCCTTGCGAAACGGGACGGTTTTGGGGCATAGTGGCCCTTTAGTTTGGCCAGCAGCATGTCCCAAGGTACATTAAAAACTTGGGCTGGAGTAGCTAGAGCTCGAGCAGTAACAAACATCTCAGGCCCGCAAGAATTGAGGAAATACCCTTGTCGCCTTTCATCGGAAATGTCCTTAAAGTCATTCGCAAAAAGGAAACATTCAAAATGTTCGATAAATGACTCCCACGATTCTATCTCCGGCATGAAGGCAGTGAATGGGGTTGTAGTTATCATCTTTAGCTAATTCAATACGTTTGAATAAGAATATATTTGAAGCTAGTGAGTGAGATGGGTCTTGACCTCAAAATCCCATCCTCGTCGCCAGGTTTTATATACTTGGCGTCTGAGGTAATTAAGCAGATCCGTGTTAAAGCAACGGGTTTATTTCCAACTGCAACCAGAACGAGACAACAACTTGCGTGCTGACAGCTCTTTTATACTAGCAGCTGTCAGCGCATTAACCAATGGGAACACTCTAATTCTCCTGCCTAAACACAGTTGTAAAAGAACCAATTAGCTAACGCCCTGCCTGATTGACAGGCGAGGGCGGGACATGTAAGGATGTAACAGTACCCATTCACAGGTCCTCAAGGATTCAAGATCATATTGACAGCATCATCTGTTGATCAATTTGCTCAGTAGGCAAACTGCAAAGGGGTCTAACAACAGATCCGTAATGACTTTTAAAGTGGGCCATCACTAACCTCTCAAAGGTCTTCATGACTATAGATCTTAGATGGCTTATAGCAGGGGTGTCAAACTCAATTTCATTGAGGGCCACATCAAGATTGAATTTGACCTTGGGGAGGTGGGGAGGGGCATGGCCAAGGTGGACATGGTCAGCTCAACATCACTTATGTCAGGCGCACCTGTGGTGGCCTGAGCACACTGCCAGAGAAAAATGGGCTTCCGAGCTCAGTTTTCAGCAGCAACAGACTCCTGCAACCTTCTGCCAGCAAAAACAGAGCTTGAGAGGGCCACCCGCAGTCCTCCTGAGCTCTGTTTTTACTGGCAGAGGTACCGCAGGTCAGTCCTTTGCTGTTTTCAAAGTGGCCTGCAGGACAGATCTAAGCATCCTGTGGCTGCATCCAGCCTGCGAGCCTTGAGTATGACCCCTGGCTGACAAGCCACTCAGCATTCTTTTTTTTTTTAAACAAAGTTTTGTTGGTTTTTAAGAGGATAAAAAGGAAAGGGGTAGTGGAATGGGTTACAAATTTTGGCAGTTAAAATATGTAGGAGGTGTCCCCTCCCCCCGTACTCATGGTATTCGTTTAAACATAAAATTCAATACTAAATAGCAATATTTTGTCAGCGTGTAAATTCAGATAATAATTTCAATCAATTTATGTCAAGCAGATTTTCTTGCTCATTTTTGTGATCTGAGTTTTCTTGGTATTGCCCCTTCTCCCCCCGCCAGCAGGGCTCCGGCCCCTCCCGTGTCCTGTACATCTGTTGTAAAATCATCAGGTTTATCTAGGAGTGCTTTGTTTTTTTCCATAAAGGCCTGAGCCTCTGTGGTTGTGTTGATTCTAACTCTTGTGTCCTCCCAGAATATTAGCATGCCTTCAGGCATCAACCATCTGAACCACACCCCCTTCTGGTAAAGTTTCTTCGCTAATTGCGAATATTTTTCCTTTTCTCTCTCACTTTCTTAGGGATCTGTTTCAGAATGGTTATTTCTCTATCTTGGTATTTCAAAGCTTGCCCCCTTTGTGCACTCAGAATCTCATCTCTTGTGGTCTTTCTAAGAAATTTAATGTGTACCTCCCTGGGTACGTTGTGTGTTCTAGCATATGCTGAGTTTACTCTATAAACCAGGTCCAGTTCCCACCCCATCTGTTGTTTTTCTTTCTGAATGTATTCAGCCAAAATATTTATCATGATGTCCTTTAAATCTTCATCATCTGCCTCAACCACATTTTGAAATCTAAGAAAAAAGGACATTCTTTCAAATTCTGTTTTCATCTGGTGAGTCTCAAGCTCTTGGTTCCCCTTCTGCACCCCATTCATCTCCCCCCTCATCTCAGCCATCCCACCCTCCAAAAGATCCAGTCTCTGTGAGTTTTTACTCGTCTGGTCTTGGTTCTCTTTAAGCTGCTCTTTCATCTCCTTTAATTGACTTTTTATGTCCTCCTGTCCCTTTAAGATTTGTTGAAACATCTGTTGAAAGTCCGTCTCAGCAGGTTTGGGCTGCATCAGAGAAGTTAGAGTCTGTTGTCCACTGGGACTGGATACTGTAGATGTCGGGGCAGAGACAGCAAAGCTCGGCTTCCCCGGGGGTGGTCTTTTAGGTGGCATTATGTTGAGCAGAAAAAAGTTCAAAGTCAATACAGAGGAGGATTAATTAAGGAGGAAAAACCGCCAAGAGAGTTCAGGAGACTAGGGGTCCAAGCAGAAGGAATGTTCTAATTACAACTTCTGGCAATAGAGTAATAAAATCCTTTGTTCCAAGGGAATCCAGTTCAACAAGAGATTTGTCGCTCAGCATTCTGATGGAGGGTTTCTTAGGAACTGGGATGATGATGAGTGTTTAAAGCAAGAAGGGACAAATCACATCTCCAGTGATTTATTAAACAGCTGTTTGAAGATGGGGGCTAGTTGTTCAGCTCAGGCTTTCAAGCAAGAAGGAGTCACTCTGTCTGGGCCTGGTGCTTTTCTGATCTTTTGTCTAGGACCACACTTGGAATACTGCATTCAGTTTTGGTCACCACCATGTAGAAAAGATGTGCAGACGCTAGAAAGAGTGCAGAGAAGAGCAACAAAGATGATTAGGGGATTGGAGACTAAAACATATGAAGAACGGTGCCAGGAACTGGGTATGTCTAGTTTAATAGAAAGAAGGACTAGGGGAGACATGATAGAACCAATATCTCAGGTGTTGCCACAAAGAAGAGGGAGTCAAACTATTTTCCAAGGCACCTGGGGGTAGAACAAGAAGCAATGGGTGGAAACTAATCAAGGAGAGAAGCAACTTAGAACTGAGGAGAAACTTCCTGACAGTTAGAACAATTAATCAATGGAACAGCTTGCCTCCAGAAGTTGTGAATGCCCCAACACTGGAAGTCTTTAAGAAGATGTTGGATAGCCATTTGTCTGAAACTGTATAGGGTTTCCTGTCTAGGAAGGGGGTTGGACTAGAAGACGTCCAAGGTCCCTTCCAGCTCTGCTATTGTATTATACCTAGAGCTCACACATTTTTTTTCTGAGATCACTACAGGCGGGGTGCCCAGAAGGGTGGAGATAGGTGTAGGAAAATTAAGAAGAGTTCCTATATTCTCTGCAGGGTTTTGAACGTTTTTAAAATGTAAGTACAATATGGATAAATCCTCCAGTGGGTAGAATATAGAATACAAAATTTAAAAAGTGGTTGAGTCAGAGACAATATAACAAAGAGGACCAAACAGAAATGGGGATGCATAAAATATATATGTGTGATTTTTTTAAAAAAACTTTTAATTATGCTTGTCCATAGTCATTTTCTATAAGACAGCTTATTAAAAGGAACGGATCAGTGGTGGGATTCAATTTTTTTACTACCGGTTCTGTGGGCGTGGCATGATCGCCGTAGCATGGCTTTGTGGGCGTGGCAGGGGAAGGATACTGCAAAATCCCCATTCCCTCCCCACCTGATTAATCTGCTTTCCAGCTCCGTTCTCCTGTTCAGGGCAACAAAAGAAGATCCGCTGGGAGGCTGGGAGGCAGCGGGGGCAGGGGCCAGCCTATTTGCTGGTTCTCTGAACTAACTCAAAATTTCCGCTACCAGTTCTCCAGAAACTGTCAGAACTGGCTGAATACCACCTCTGGAATAGATGTCTCTGAATGCCTGATATTTTGAGGAGCACTTGCTACAACTCAGCACCTGTCTGAGTTTTTGCATGTTGGTACAACCTATAGCAAAACAAGGAATACACTGAAAGAATCTACGACATTTCACTACCCTGATTCAGAATTTATTTGAGCTTCTCTGTGTCACGATGTTAAAAAGTTTGCTAGGCCTGAACTGCCTAAACTGACATTCAAGAGTTCAACTAAGAAAGCTTTATTGCGCAGGTCATAAAACAAAAAAATCTTATCTGAAAGTGATTTATTGCGCATGCGTCACACATTCCAAAATTCCTTTCTTCTTTGTTCGGCTGCCAACTTGGCAACCGGAGCTTTCATTATCAAAATGTAACAATTAGTTATTTTCTGTTTCATTTACTTTTATTATTTTCAAATTAAAGTTTGTTTATTAATTAGAATATACTTGTCAAAGACTTTTATTTTATTTTCTTAATATCTCAAAAGATATGCGGAAGGGAATCAGCCACGGTCCATTGATCTCAGATATCAGGCGTTTTTTTTTCCCCTGACAACTTGGTATGCAGAGTTTGGTTCGATGATACCAGCTGAGATGGCTACAATTTATGGCTGTATTTTCTCTTCGCGCTATCTTAAGATAACCGACTAAGCCTAATTAGCAATGTCGGAGAAAAAGAAAAAAAAGAAAAAGAAAGATGGGGCGAGCACAGATGAATCAGCTTCCTCTGACAAGGAGGCTCCCTCGGACACAGAGAAGCAAGAACCTTCAAACGTATTCCAGGAGCAACAAAGTGCTGAGCCAGATGTGGGGGAAGGAGCTACAGGACGCGACATCCACGAAACGAGGTCAGTGGTCTCTCCTTCTAAAATATCTCCAGGAGATTATGAATTTTTGGGGGCCAAGCCAAAACTTCCCACTCTGCCAGAGCCACTCCATTCCCAGACCCTCGCAGATTATCAAACAATTGATGAATGGCCGGCAGAAAAAAAATCCTCCCACGCAGAAAGCAAAGTCTATGAAATCTCCCCAGATGATGAGCAAGAAATGCAAAGCTATCTTGATCAAATAGAACGTTTCGAAAAATATGCTAGGGACGTGAGAGAGTGCTTTAACGAAATAAAGCGAAGTAGGAGGAGCTCCCCCACTCCCAAAATGTCTGAGGACGCCATCTTGTCTTCAAAACAACAGCCTAAGACACACCCCACAGAGTTCATTGGTCAATTAGAACAAAGAGACATGTACACGTCACCGAGGTCACGTGGTCCCTTTGAGTCAACTGAACTTCCGCATACGTATAGACGACTGCAGCCAAAAAGTGAGGCTGCACTGCCATCTGCTGGCGGAGAAAAATCATTAGAGCAAAAGATGAAGCAGTTGGACCAGATTTTTAGAGATCTGTCTATGAGTTTTACAGAAGCCCAAACTTTGCCCCCAAAGGTTAAGTCTTCAACACCCCCTGGCGGTGCTGAATCCTCCCTAGATGGAAAAAGGCAAAGCCAAAGGCGAATTCGAGGAAGCCAATTTGATGTTGCCACGCAAAGGCCAATGATGCAACCCCAGCATCCCCTGGTTCAACAACCAGATTTGCAACCAGAGCAACAAATTGTTCCGATGCACATTCCTCAGCAGGTATTCACAGTCACCCCCTTGACTGGTGAGTCCAAATTAAAGGAGTCAGGAGAGAATTATAAAGCCTGGGTCAGTGAAATTGCGCTCTTGCTTCGAAGAGAAGGCACACATTCCATGGTTTTTAATCCTCCCCCTCAACCCTGGACACCTGCGATAAGAGACCTTGAAAACAGAGCAATTACGACTTTACTCATGTCAATGGAAATTGAGATCCAAGGTATCTTTCCACCTGATGCAACTGCCCAAGAAATATGGGCTATTTTGGAAGATTGCTACAGGCCCATTTCAATTGAATCTTCATGTTTGCTCATGTCTGAGTTCCATGGTTCGAAGTTGAAACCTGGTGAACGAATTGGTGGACATTTGACCAAACTGAAAAGAATGAGAAGTGAATTGAGACAAAATGGCCATGTAATCGATGATATCCAAATGATTAGCATCATCATTAACTCATTGAATTATGAATGGAAAGATGCTGTTGCAAAGATTAACTACGTGCCTATTGCTCAACGCACAGTTAACCACGTTTGCAGACTTTTAGTGGAAGACGAAGCTATCAGGTTAGCTACACCACATCTGCAACGGCCTCCAGCATCAAAGGCTCCAGCCAGACGTCCCTTCCGAGGAAGAGGCTACGCTCCAAGGATGCCAAAATGCTACACCTGCAACCGTGTGGGACATGACACCCGGGATTGTCCCCAACGAGTTCCAGCTCCCGCCACGTACCAGCCCAGAGGAACAGATTCCAGAGGCAGAGGTAGAGGCAGAAGACAAGGTCGTCGTGGTCCAAGGCGTGATTCACAAACTCCACTTGTGACACTGGCCATAACCAACGTTCCACAACCTGATCCAAAGTTCGACAGACGTCTTTTGTGGACTTTAGATAGTGGAGCAGCTGTGCACGTTACCCACAGAAGGGAACTTTTCACAGAGATGGGCGAACCAGAGCCCGAGTATCGAGAACTGTATTCCTTCACCAACCACACTTGCAAGGTCATGGGAAAAGGAACTGTTTACATTGAAGAGCTCGATACACACATCCCTGATGTTTATTACATACCTTCAGCAACCAGTAATTTGCTTAGTCAAAGTCACTTGTCTAGAGAGTTAAAGTTCCAGGTTCACCACCTCGAAAAAGCAAGTTACTTAGTTAAAGATGGTGATATTGTTGCTGAAACCATGCTGATTGGTGGTGTTTATTACTTAAAGCCAAAGCCTAAAGGGCAAGCACAGGCAAGTATGCAAACTCCAAAAAGGCACAACGTAAACCCAGAGAGAGTTGTCCCAGAGAGAGAAAGCGTTACTGTGCCAAAGGCTCCTAAAGCCAACAAACAGACAAAACAAAAACGGGTTGCTCAGAGCAAGCCTGAGGGTCCTCATGAAACTGTTAATGTTGAGAATTCACTAACTGGTAAACCTTTGCATTCCAGGTGTATTCACAAGTGGCACAGAAGATTGGGGCATGCCAGTTTCCGTGTTCTTAGAAAGATGCCGGAGTTCGCAAAAGGTTTGGATCTAAAGGGGTGTAAGGTGTTTTTGGATTGTGCCGTTTGCAAAAAGGCTAAATCTAAGGCGGCTCCAGTTCCAAAACACGCTACACGCCGGTCAACACGCATTTTTGATTTGGTACACACTGACATAGTGGGTCCTTTCCCACCAACACTTGGTGGCAGAAAGTATTTTTTAACAATTGTAGATAATCATTCTAGATATGGATTTGTATATCCTATGAAAGAGAAATCTGAGACCTTTCAGATCTTTAAAGACTTTGCAGCGTTTGTTTCTACACAATACCAAGTTTGCATCGCCAGAATCCAGAGTGACCGTGGTGCAGAATTCATGTCTCAGCGTTTCCAGGACTGGATGCGTAAGAATGGAATTCTTCATCAGACATCTGCTCCATATACACCGGCTCATAACGGAGTCGTAGAAAGAAGACAAGGGGTTCTACAAACCATGATGCGTTGTCTTCTAGAAGATGCCAATCTCAGTAACGCATACTGGGGTGAAGCAATCAAATATGCAAATTACATTGTCAACCGTACTTGGAGCAGTGTAATCAATCAAACTCCTTTCTACATGCTGTATGGCTACAAGCCCGATCTCAAGAACCTCCACATTTTTGGTTCATATGCTATGGTGAACACTCCCTTAAGTCAAAGAAGAAAGGGAGGTACAGTAGCAAAGAGACTGAGATTTATGGGTATTGATGATAATTCAAAATGGTTCAAATTCATTGATACTAAACATGTGATTGTCATTTCACAATCTGCTAATTTCGAGGAAGACATTGACTGGTCCAGGATTCATTCCAATGATCCTGAAGTTTATTTTCCTAGAGATGGTGTTCCAGATGCCACGCAGCCTGATGACAATTCGCAGGCAGATATTCCTTCTACCAGTTCTTCACAACCTGATGTTCCGTCTTCGCAAGCCGCGGATGCTGATGCTAGTGACGAACGTGAGGACAAGGATGATGATGAAGAAGAAGAAGACTGGTCTGTTGCTCCTAGACGCTCCAAGAGGGCCACAAAAGGAATCCCTCCACAACGTTATTCATGGCAACTGACAAAGTCACCATTACCTTTGATTTGCAACGTTACTCTTCCTCCAGAGACATTCACACAAATCAAACAGCTTCCTGATTCAGAACAAGACAAATGGTATGATGCAATGCAGGATGAAATGGACAGTTTAAAGAAACTTAATGTATTCACACCTGCAAAACCTCCAGCAAACAAGAAAGTCATTGGCACCCGATGGGTCTACAGAATCAAGAAGAAACCAAATGGTGAGTCTTTATACAAAGCCAGACTGGTAGCTCAGGGTTTCGCTCAACGTTATCCTGAGGACTACACAAACACTTACTCACCAACAGTCAGAACTGAAAGTGTAAAAATTGCTTTAACCACTGCAACTATTCTTGGTTTAGAAGTTTTCCAATTTGATGTGGACACAGCTTATCTACATGCAGACCTAGATGAAGAGATCTACGTGAGAAGCCCTCCAGGATTCCGAAAGCAAGAAGGGGATACCTGGTTCCTGAACAAAAGTCTTTATGGTCTGAAACAGTCAGGTTTAATGTGGTATTTATGTCTTACTGACAAACTAAATTCAATGGGCTTTATTAAGTCCGAAACTGATGAATGCGTGTTCACAAAAAGATCTAACAATGCATATGAGATAATTCTTGTTTATGTTGATGATATTGTTTATATTGGTCCAAATAAGAAAATGAGTGAGATTTTTGCCAAAAGTTTGCAGAGATACTTCACACTAAAATCTTTAGGACACATTAGCACTTATTTAGGTGTTCAAATTGAAAAGCCACAGAAGGGGTTTAGTCTTTCACAAGAAGAGAAAATTGACCACATTCTACATCATTGCAACATGAAAGATGCTAGCACAACAAAGACACCCATGCAAACAGATTTTCACAACTTAACACATAAACCAAGTCCTGAGTTCGAGGATCAAACACTTTATCGTTCAGTCATTGGTTCACTATTATACATTAGTAGTTGGACCAGACCTGACATCGCACTTAGTGTTAATCTTTTATCACGACACGTAGGTAAGGCAACACAATTTCATTGGTCATGCATTAAGAAGTTGTTGAAATACCTGAAACACACTAAACACATGAAGTTACTGCTAGAACCAACACACACTGATCAACCAAAGTTGATTTGTTTTTCTGATTCCGACTGGGCGAGCGACAAGAAGTCACGCAAAAGCACTTCTGGTTACATGATGTTCCTAAATGGTTGTCCTGTCTACTGGCAAGTGAGAAAACAGAGTTTTGTTTCATGTTCATCTACTGAAGCTGAATATGCTTGTGTTTCAGATGCTTGTAATTCTCTAACGTGGTTTGATGCTTTGATCACAGATATCTGGACACGTCCGATTCGACCAATCACCGTGATGGAAGATAATGTATCTGTGGTTTATATTTCTGAGTCACATTTCACAGGTTCTAGGTCCAGACACATTGACATTCGTTATCAAAACACAAAGCAATTAGTTAAGCAAGGTTTTGTTAAATTGCAATATGTTTCTACACATGATCAGATCGCAGACATGCTTAACAAACCTCTTGCCGCAAATCAACACGAGTATCTGCGAAAGAAGATGTGCCTTAATTGATGATTTGATGACGTCAGCCCAGACTAGCAAAAGAAGGGGTGTCACGATGTTAAAAAGTTTGCTAGGCCTGAACTGCCTAAACTGACATTGAAGAGTTAAACTAAGAAAGCTTTATTGCGCAGGTCATAAAACAAAAAATTCTTATCTGAAAGTGATTTATTGTGCATGCGTCACACATTCCAAAATTCCTTTCTTCTTTGTTCGGCTGCCAACTTGGCAACCGGAGCTTTCATTATCAAAATGTAACAATTAGTTATTTTCTGTTTCATTTACTTTTATTATTTTCGTATTAAAGTTTGTTTATTAATTAGAATATACTTGTCAAAGACTTTTATTTTATTTTCTTAATATCTCAAAAGATATGCGGAAGGGAATCAGCCACGGTCCATTGATCTCAGATATCAGGCGTTTTTTTTCCCCCTGACACTCTGGATACTTCTTGTATGGAAGAAGTCATTTGGTGCAATTCCCACCCTTGTGCTGAATTTTGTTCTAGGAGCATTTCTAATTTTCTCATGCTGTTTTCTTCCCCTCAGACAACTCCACCGTTCTACAAGATAGAAGCCATCACTGTGCCAGTTGCTATGTGGAGTGGAGGACAAGATTGGGTTTGCCAGCCAGTGGAAATTGCACAATTACGCTCTCGAACGACTAATCTTGTCTATCATAAGGAGTACCCTGATTGGACTCACTGGGATTTTATTTGGGGCATTGATGCTCACCAACGTGCATACAAGGAAATCCTTGGCCTGATAGAGAAATATCGATGAAGTCGCCTGGAATTAAAATTCCATTGTTCTCATTATACCTGTGGAAGTGCCAGATACTCAAGTGTTTTTTGTTTCCCAAGTTTATGTCAGGATTGTCTTTATTATTCTACTGATTTGTGCTCACATTTTCTTATCCTTCTATTTTATGCATGAACCATTGTGTGTTTCTTTCTACTGATAATTTAATGTCGATCCTAAAGTTAAAAACAGTGTATCTTCCTAGGCATTTATCTTTTAGGCAGGTTTACAAGTTTTCTTAAATAAATAAAGCTGATCTGAACACTGGCATAATGTTTGCTTCATTCATTGGCCTAGTCAGTAGTAAGATAATAGAAAGATTCCCATAAAATAGGATGATTCCAGTGGTGGGTTCCTACCGGTTCAGACTGGTTCGGCTGAACCGATAATGGTTTGGCAGCCTGGGTCGCTGTGACCCAGGCTTGCCATGCCCCTGACCTGGTTTTCCGGGCGCCACCGTAGGTGCCACCATCTTTTTTTTCCGTTTCTATGCATGCGCAGAACAATTTCTATTGTACTGTGCATGTGTGCTCAGTGGACACACGAACGAACCAGCAGTGGAATCGTCCACCCCTGGATGATTCCAATAGTAGTTCTATACCATACATGCCAGGGTCTCTCTCCCAAATGATGTAAGGGCATATTTACTCATCCAATGGAACTTCTCTCTGTATTCCTCATTTTTTGTCTGCCCATAATGCTGCATAATTTCCTTTACAGGAGTTAGGCATCTCCTAACTTTCCAGGGGAAACTAGAGATTGTTGAAGGATAAAGAAAGCATCCATATGAAAATCTCCCCATAAATCTAGACTGCAATTAACAGCTGATACAATGGGAGCTTATATTTTATATTGAACCTGGTTGAGTGTCATTATTGAACTGATTAATGTTCAAATTTGGTTACTACTATCATAAAAGGCATTCATTTGAGAAGGAGATCTTCCTGTTGGATTCTTCAAGAGAATGTAAAACAGGGGTGTCAAACTCAAGGCCCGCGGGCCGCATCCAGCCCGGGTCGTGGGGCGCTTAAATCTGGCTCACGGGGCCGCCCTGGAAACAGTGAAGGACCGGTCCATCGTGCCTCTACCAGCGAAAATGGAGTTTGGGAGAGCCACAGGCAGCACTCCCGAGTTCCATTTTCATTGGCAGTGGGTTGCAGGAGGCTGCGCAGCAGAAAATGGAGCTCAGGAAGGCAACAGGCAGCCCTCCCGAACTCCATTTTCATTGGCAGAAGGTTGCAGGATGCCATTGCAGCTGAAAATGGATCCCAGGAGCCTGTTTTTGCTGGCAGAATGCCCAGGCCACTACAGGCGTCCTTGACACAAATGATGACAAGCTGGCCACACTGGCGATGCCCACACTGGCCCGTCGAGGTCAAGCACAACCCTGATGTGGCCCTCAATGAAATCAAGTTTGACACCCCTGATGTAGAGAGAGAACACCAAGGATCCCACCATGTATTATCAAAATAAGCAGAGCAAAGAAGCTGTTTTGAAAAGTTGGAAATCTAATCCAGAAATATTGGTCATCACATAAAGAAAGGGAGATCTAATGATAGGGTGGCAAACTTTTTCCTGAAGCACTATTTGCATATTGAAAACAAAAGTATATAATGGTTTAAAGACAGGCATACCCGGTCTTTAATTATAATAATCTTTGTTCTGATCCTTCGCTGGAGGCAGTAAGTTAACGTTTTGTAATGAATGGATTAAATTCAAATTTGCTTTTTATCAATTATATAATCTGACCTTAATTTGTTACCAGAAAAAAAAAGTGAAAAAGATAAAGTTAGGAAGATTTATCGTTTAGGGAGCTTTCTGGAAGACCATTGGTGACTGCTTATGCATTATTGGGATTTAAAAGCTGACATAAATCTCAACCTGAATCCCCTCACTGAGGGAGCAGAAATGACTAATGCTGGGATAATTGAAAAGAAACATTTTACATCATTAGTAGAATAATCAGCCATACAAAAATCTGCATCCCATGAAAAAAGTGAAGTTAATAAGATATATAATAATGGAGTTTTCTGGAAGATTAATCTTTCTGATTGGGTGTGCCTGGTATGAAGTCAGTTGCAAGATTCTATGTTTTTCTCCAGAGCTAATTATTCCATTGTTTTATACCTGTTCCGCCATGTGGATGTTGACAGCTGTACAAGAAATTGTGAGTTCAGAAAAGCTGAACAGTTAAACATTTATGAATCCTGAATAATTTATGAATATAGTAAGTTGAGCTCTTAGAATCAATAATCATTGCAGCTATGTCAGTGTAATCCAATACATGTGTCCTCCAAATCTAGAAAGATGACATTGATGGAGATATATAGAAGTGTTGTCTAGGGAAAAGGGGCTAAAGCTTTTTTAAAGACCAGAATGTCCTGATAACAGACATCTCCCTATTTAACCCAACTATAAAAGAGGAAAGGACGTCCAACGTAATTAGACTTTCAAGATTTAGTTATTATGGCCATTCTCAATAAGCACAGTTTCAGCCTTACTATGGAGTTGATTTCCTGGTTTGGTCTACCCAGTGGGGCTGACACAAAATTAAGCACAGTGCTCCTATTGAATTGATGTCGGTTTGAAACTTGAGTGACATAATATCATCAAATCGAGTTATACAAATTTTATCAGAAGCAAGGTGATGTGATGATACTTCCTTAACCCAAAGATTGAATAGGATAGAATTCTTTATTGGCCAAGTATGATTGGACAAACAAGGAATTTGTCTTTGGTGCATATGCTCTCAGTGTACATAAAAGGACAAGATACATTCGTCAAGAATCATAAGGTACAGCAGTTAATGATAGTCATAGGGTACAAATATGAAACCAGGAAACAATTAATATCAATATAAATCGTAAGGATACAAGCAACAACATTACAGTCCTGCACTCATAAGTGGGAGGAGATGGGTGATAGGAACGACGAGAACATTAATAGTAATGCAGCCTTAGTGAAGAGTTTGACAGTGGTGAGGGAATTATTTGTTAAGTAGAATGATGGCATTCGGGAAAAAACTGTTCTTATGGCTAATTGTCTTGGTGTATAGTGCTCTATACTGTTGTTTCGAGGGCAGACTGATAGATTCATTTTCTGTTCCATGTGCAAGTGAGATGAGATGGAGGTTTTAGACTATCTTAAATATTCTGTTTCATGCTAAATATCCTTGGATAAGCATAATCCATTACCTCAGGAGGTACTGTTTAAGTGCTTCTAGGTCTTGAAATTAAACCAAGTTTCGAGGGTAGACTACTGAGGTTAGAGGCAGACTGAGAAATAAAAAAATCTCAGAAGAAGACAACAGCAGGTACTTTTAAAATTGCTGTCAGGATTGTTTACAGGGTGTAATCAAACAGTCAACCAGAAAAATGTATCAAAGCTCTGCCATGCAACATTCATTAAGATAAAATCAGTCAGAACATCCTGGCTTTTTAAGATAGTCTCTTAGGTGACTCCAAGTGCTACCAAGAAAAATCTATATACAGCACATATCCGTATCATCACCAGGAGTTGATCTTTACTCAATAACATCTGCTTTTTAAATTTTTTTTCTAAATCTACCTTTGATTAATTCAGTCAGCCTACAGCCATGATGGTGGGACACAGAGCCATATCTAAGGGCATGAAAAGTGTTGCCCTATGTCAGCCAGCTGATTTTCGGCCTTCCGGAGGGCGCGGGAAGGCTGTTTTCGCCCTCCCCAGGCTTCAGGAAAGCCTCTGGAGCCTGGGGAGGGCGAAAAACGGCCCAATAGGCCTACTGAAAGTCCAGAGGCTTCAGTGAGGCCTGCACACATGCTTGGGGGGGGGGGGAGTTAGCACATGGGGGGTTGTGAGCACATGTGCAGGGAGAGGGCATTGCATTATGGATGGCACCCGAGCAGAAAAACATTCACCATCACTGGCCTACAGCATATGATTTAAGTCTTTCTCTGATGAAATCATTTCCCAGATAACTTATTCTTCATGGACTGTCCTAACATATGTCCGGGGCCATATTCATTACCTGAGTCCATTCCATATTATAGATTTGTTTTTCAATCTTCATAGAGTGAAAGAATCAGACACTGAGGATATTGTTGTGAAGAATACAGGCTCTTACAGAAAATGGCTATTACCTAAGTGTGAACAGAATTCCATGAGGTAAAACAAAAGCAGAAATCATAACACGTGATCCGGGTACTCCTTGGGAAATAGGCAGGGCAACTGTTCGTTTTTTTTTAAAAGCACGCCTTGATTTTTGACTTCACGTTTTGAATTCCTTTTTAAAATTTTGATCTTTCTCTTAAACATTAGACTGGTTGAGTGCTGATTTACTGTAACCTCTTACTGGATTTTAACGGGAATTCTTTAGTGTTTTTTCCACTGTTTTACTCTACCGATCTGAACTATTTTTGCTTTCTCTGTATGGAAGTTGACCTGTTTGGATTTACATTTGTGTGAGATATTCATACAGAGACTTCACATTTTTTAAATATTTTTAGAAAACTCTGGTCTTAATTTTTAAATTTTTGATGGAAATTTCCTCTTTCTTTTTTATCCATCCTTCTTTATTGTGAGGAATATCTGTAGGTGGATGTTTTGTTATAGTATACATAATTTCCCTGAATTGAACTGTTTATGTCTAGTTGTGAATGTTTAGTTACAGGATTATATTAAAAATACAAACAATGGACCAACTGAAACATAAAGCCTTCTGGGGAAAATTTTTCTTTTAAAAATGTTTTTTAATTTACAAGTTCAAATTGAAAACTTTGAATTTGTAGATTAAAGTTCAATATACCCAAAGAGGATATCCAGATATAAACAACTGCAGCCAAACCAAACTCTCAGTTAAATGGATCGGAATTTAAATTGCTGCTTACAGATTTAAAGGAGAAGGACCTTTATTTGGAAGCTGCAGATTCATTGGAAAAGGCTGAAAGATAACATGGTGTCTACGGATTTGGAGTGAAAAGAATTGATGAGGAATCAATTGAACTTTTTAAAAAGGTCTTTGGGGAATGGACCTACTGTATCTAACTGGAAAACATTTTGGACTGGACTTTCTTGGGAAGATGGATGAACAAAAGAGATTTCTAATTCTGGGGAATATGAGACACGTGTTGGGAAAACTCCCAACCAAAATCTTATGGCAAAATTTTATTATTAAGAATCAAATAAAAATATTTGATCATAGATGGATCAGAGATAAAGATAGTGGTGATATATGGTAGATAAGTTGTTGTTGACCCAAAGGTTTTTTTCAAGAGGCAACTGGACTTTCTGGTTTTTCTTTGAAGACATTTCGCTTCTCATTCAAGAAGCTTCTTCAGCTTTTCTTCAGCTCAGAAAGTGCAGTTGCCTCTTGAAAAAAGCACCTTTGGGACAACCATGACATTGATGACTGAGAATCTCCATAGACAAGTTGTTCTAGACTGTCTACAAGTTAAATACAATAATTGATTGTTAACAGAGGGCTTTGAAGTTTAATTTTGCTATTAACTACCTTGGTTTTATAGGCAGATGACTTGGTTGCAAATTGGTTGCAAATAGATGTAGAAGTTTATAAATGTTGGGCCTGCTTCCCAAGGGATGGGGGAGCAAATACTGTTGTAATATATTTACCAATATTCAGATAGGAGGATATGTATGTATGTATGTATGTATGTATGTATGTATGTATGTATGTATTGTATCACAACCCCTGGTATGCCCAAATATGGGAGGGAACACACTGCTTCCCCTTTCTGTCCTTCGGCTCACTCCAGGAGACCATCCAGGCAGAAAACCATATTTTTAATGTTGCCTTTGTTATATTTGTGTTGTATAGTCTCCCTTTATTTATTTATCAGCACAAATACAACACACACACACACACACATATATATAATTGTTTTTAATGCATATGCTTTTCATTTTTTTTAAAAAAAATGTCTATTTTGGTTTTGTCTTTGTAAAATTTATTTTTCTTTTTTCTTGAAGTTTGTATTTTATCATAACTTTTTGAATAAAGTACAAATTTATTAAAAAAAAAAACCAAGTTTGTTTACCCTGAATTATAGGCCCATAGTCATAACAGCCACATGGTACCTAATCAAACGTACCTTCCAACATTGGCTAAGGGTGACCATTGCATCAGGCTAGGCTGAAAGCTCTTCTGTTTTCTGGATCATCTATTTTAATGAGACATGCAGCTGGTGCCATTGTGGATACCACCAGCTGGAGGTTATTGCCATCATCAGTTTGATATTCTATGTGTAATAAGTTCTGCTTATTAAGAGGGAATGTCTCCTGAATGTAACACCTCTTGGGGAAATACATGTGGGCCAGATGCCAGACCTTTTTGGTAATAGATCTTCCCACATTTCCTTCTGGAGATTCCAGTTTGCTGAGAACAGCATAAACAGACTATTTTGCTATATTAAATTGTGGGCACTAAACATTTAGGGATGAGATTAAAGTAAAAGTGATGAAATAAATAAGACTCAAGAATGGAAAATTACACTTTATAATTAAGGAACACGTTGAGCAGAAATGACACAGAGCATAAGATGGATTTCTACATTCTTTAAGCTATCAGAAACCCTGTCTTCTTGTTCTCAGGAATGACACTGGGAAAACCACACAATTCAGACTGTTAGACAGCACCAATTTAGGATCAAGGCTATGCTAAGGTTCCATCATTTACACCTATCTGTAATATACCAGGCCTGTCAAACTAGCAGCCCATGGGCCGGATTCATCACACATAGGCCATACCCACCCCAGCCCTGCAAAAGCAAAAAACATCGTGAGATGTCACGATTCGTGATCAAGTTTGACATCAGTGATATAGACCAGAGGTGGGTTTCTGCTGGTTTGGCCTGGATCGGGCGAACCGGTAGTGGTGGTGGCGGGAGGCTCTGCCCACACGCCCAAACACTTTTGCGCATGCACAGAAGCATCTCGCACATGTGCGAGCGAGTGCATGCACATGAGCGAACTGGTAGTAAAAAAAATGGAAACCCACCACTGATTTAGATGGCATCATAGTATACATTTTGTGAATTCTAATTAGGCATCCCTTTTTATTTATATTCATTTTAATCAAAAATTTCTCTGATATCAACTTTGCACACTCATATTCTCCAAAGCACCTGAGGGTAGAACAAGAAGCAATTAGATTACCAAGTAATCAAGGAGAAAAGCAACTTAGAACTGAGGAGAAATGTCCTGACAGTTAGAACAATTAATCAGTGGAACAACTTGCCTCCAGAAATTGTAAATGCTCCAACACTGAAGTCTGAGGTGGTGTAGGGTTTCCTGCTATGATATTTCAATTTTTTGAGAAAGATCTCTCAAATATCTCTCTAATATCTATATAATATTATAGTATTCATTTCATGAATCTGATTAGGCATGCCTTTTATTTATATTCATATTTAATTAATCAAAACTGTTCTTTAATTATTGATCATACATCTCATTTTATTCTCAAGTTCCTTTCTTGAGATTTTCTTTTACCATACTGTACAGAAATATCCAAATCTAGTCTTCATGTTAAAAAAAAAATCACAAATAAGGAAATTCAGTCAGCTCTCAACATGCGCACTTTCACAAAGATAGAAAAAGGAATTAGAAAGTTACTCAGAGATCATTTATATCCATGTATGATTAGAAAATCACCATCTAAATCACCATCCATATGAATGTATAAATATTGCACAACTAATATGACAAAGATACAATAACAGCTGTCTGCATCTAAACACAATAGCATTTATACCAATAATAGTGCACCAGATAAATCCTTATCCTTTATTCATTTTTTTTGTTCCTATTATGGGAAGCCCCCCCCCCCCCCCCCGCCTCCGAAGAATGAAATATTTTGAGGAATATTAAAAGGCAGAATATGATATTTCCCTAGATAAGAAAAACATGGAGAAACATGTTTTTTGGGGGGTCAGGAAGCACACACAATTTTAATACCCGGAAACAGAAACTGAGGAGGCCTCCTTTCAGGAATGCAGATTTGGTAATCCATTCAAGACAGGATATTTTGAAACAAAAGCAGAATGGTAGAAGAAGAAAAGCCCAGAGCAGTTCAAACTTCAACCAAACTGGGAACTCAGACAAACACCTAGGATTTGCATTTCCTCCTTTGCCTATAGACCAGATATGACCCCTACATAACCCTTACATGACCCCATAGGAATCTGACAACAGCTAATGGAATACATGTTCTTGCACAGGAACAGGAAGCTCAAATACAAAGCCCAAAGAAGATACAAAAACCCCTCACTCTCGGCTCCATTTTGTCAGCTGCCCAGAACCACAAACCCATGTGGTTGTGCTTCATCAATAAACCATCTTCCCAATCAGCCTCCATGTTTCCAGTGGAGTCCCAACTTGGAACTAAACTGGGTGGGTATTTCTTCCCACACTATATTCCAATTTCTTGTCCAAGGTGGTTCCGCTGAATGTGCATATGCTTCTCTAAATATGTAGACGTTTCTATTTTAATGTAAGAAGCCCCATTCAAGATAATTGCAATGAAAACTTCTTTTAAGACCAAACCCAAACTATAAGTTGCTTTTCTAGATCCTGTCAAAATGAAGTACATATATTAATATTATAGAGGGTGGTTTATAATTAAGTCAACCTATGAAATATGGCACATGTGAAAAAGGCGGGACTGAATCCAATACATCTAGGATTTGTTAAATAAAAGTTGCAAACACGTTTTTTTAGTCTTGATTAACAAGAAGACACAGCAAAACTTATCTTCAAATCACTTTTATAGAGCAGCAGAGAAATATTATTGTTTGATATCTAAAAGGAGAACAATGGAACAATTTAAAGGATTGTTGAGGTGAGTTTTGGTTTGCATATTGACAAGATTACACTGATTATATCTAATCCAAAATGTCTGAAAATTCAGAATAATTAGACTATCTACATTCTGACATGTTCGGTTGAAGGAAACTGACTGACAAGGTCTTATTCAAATCTTATTCTAGCAATCTCCTTTCCCCACCAACTTTTCTCATTTAAATATTTGAATCAATGTTTTCTAAATATTTACTATGACAGGTTTGATGATGAAAAGGCTCCTGTTGTCCTTCTCTCTCCTGTTATCCTAGAAAAATAATGGGAAAAGAGATAAAGATTTGCAGAATTCTTTCATCTTTAAAGAATAGAGTAGAATAGAATAAAATTCTTTATTGGCCAAGAGTGATATGCTCTCAGTGTATATAAGCTTTAAAGTGGTTGAAGGCTATTATTTTAGCTTCTTGATGAGTACATATTTTTTCACGCTAATATATATCAGAAATATATCATATTACAAATTGTTTTTGGAAAGGCTGCACATTGTCAAGCAACGGAGTGTGAGGTTTTTTGTTTGTTTTTGTGTGTGTATGTGTGGTTTCCCTGAATGTGCTCAGGTTTTGGCTCCTGGCTATGTGTAATTGTACACCTGCCAAAGAGCTTCTGAATATATAAAACTTCAGCTTGTAAAGAATAAGCTGAATTAAGTAATGACTGAATTATCAAATTTAATTAACAGATGAATTCTGCCAGGGAACTCAGCAGTGTTATAACTTTTTTTTTTTTTTTAAAAAATGATTTCCTCTCCTTGCATAGGATATATTGACTCATTTACTTTTAAATACATTATAGTTCATCCAAATACTCCCCCCCCATTTAATTGTTGCAACAGTGCTTACAATAGAATGCAATTCTTTGAACCCGGATAGGCATTTTCCAAATTGAACTGGATCTCTTCCTTAAAAAATTTAATTGTTTTCCTGTGCTCCAGGATAGGGCTATTGCTGCTTATGATTCACTTCAACGAAAATGTGAGGTCAGAAGTAGAAATCATCAGAAAAATGAATCCTGAATCCCACATTAATATTGTGAGTTGAGCTTAAAAAGTATTTTACTAATTGTGTTCAATGGGACTTTCTTCTATGTATATATGTTTTTGTGTGTATGTGTGTGTGTGTGTGTGTGTATCAAGCCTTTTCTAGAGCTTTTGTATTCAGGCTGCAGATAGCAAGAAGATCCACTAGATGGCAGACATTGACTTCCCTTTCCTCTTGTCTAGTGGTTGTCTGAATATCCCCTCTCCCCCAAATAAAGAAGCATTTGATTTTACAGGTCAATCATGATATAAAATGTTGTGTTGGGGAATCCTCCTATTTGGGGATTCAAACTTACTCATTTCTCTAATAGTGCATCCTGACTTCCTTTCAGGATTTATATCCAGCCCACAACAATCAGGAAGCATTTTGTGGTACATAAATGCAGTGGTGGATTTAAATAATTTAACAACCGGTTCTCTGCCCTTATGACCAGCTGGGTAGGTGGGGCTCCTTAGTCATGTGACCATGTGGGTGTGGCCAACTCAACGTCACTCAGGTCGGTGGGCGCTTCGCCTTAGCTGTTACAATGGAATAAGGATTAATGGAGAAGCAGTTTCTGTAAGCAGGGCAATAAAGATTAGGCTAGAAACAACACCAGAATGTTTCCTTCCTGCCTTGCTTAAGGATTAGTCCTGTAAAGTAGAAAACAAAAAACAAAATGAGATTTCTTCCAACAACCAGTTCTCCGAACTGCTTAGAATAGGTGTGAACTGGCTGAATCCCACCACTGCATGACTGGGATCAGAAATGACTATGTTGATTTATTTTCCCCTTAGCATTCTCCCCCCCCCCCAAGGCCTGTATGTACTTCTGAAAGCCTTTGTTCTCACAGTTATGCTGATACCAACTTGTTGTATGTGACAGATGCTGCTTTGACTATGTGACAATAAACCTTTGGACAATGACTTTGATATTTTAAGGTTCAGCAGTAAAGCTTTTCGTGAACTTTATATTTCTGCTTTGGAAGAAGGTGGTGGTAGATTTTTCTCTTTGCCTCCTTACAGAGTGAGATAATTCAGTTCTGGGGATATCCAGCAGAAGAACATGAAGTTCTGACAGAAGATGGCTACTACTTGACCCTGAACAGGATCCCAGGACATGCAAAGAGTAAGAAAAAAAAATATTCCCCAACCCCAATTTGTATTGATCTTCCACGATTTGGGTCAGTATGTATGTATGTGTATATACGTATATGTGTTGGGGTATACCTATAGGCAGGGGATGAGGTGGCTCAGTGACGCTGAGGTTGTCAATCAGAAAGGTCGGCAGTTCAGGGGTCCGAATCCCTAGCCCCACATAATGGAATGAGCTCCCGTTAGTTGTCCCAGTTTCTGCCAACCTAGGAACCACCTTTGGTGGGAAGGTAATAACATCCTGTGTGCCTTTGGTGTTTAGTCATGCCAGCCACATGATCACAGAGAGGTCTTAGGACAGCGCTGGCTCTTCGAATTTGAAATGAAGATGAGCATCCCCTAGAGTCAGGAAAGACTAGCGCATATGTGCGAGGGAAACCTTTACCTATACCTACAGGCATACAAAAACACCAGTGACATGCAGTCAGGTGAGGCAGGGGAGGCACAGCCTCACCACTGTCATCATGAAAAGAAAAAAAATGTAAAAGGAAAAAGGTGAGAGCTGAGGTCAGGCTGAGCTAGTTGCTGCCTCACCATGGATGACTCTGCTTAACTGTTTAAAAAAGCCTCTAAAAAGCGCCCTCTACTATGAGGCAGGAGAACTGCATGCCTCATCTAGTCTGACTTTAGGCGTTTTATGATCACTCGAGCAGAGTTAAGCAAGGGTTAAAAGCCTAAAAATTCCTGACGTAGGTGAGGCACGCAGTTCTCCTGCCTCATAGTAGAGGGTGCTTGTTTGGGCGGGGCTTCTTCAGAGGACCCAAGGCAAGAACAGAGTTGAAATCCTCTCTGAAGCAGCTGGAAAAGGTACGCGTGGGTCAGAGGGAGGTGGAGGAATTCAAACTTCATCCTCCTGGTGCGGGGTTTTGGGCAAAGTCTGGAGGGAAGGACTCTGGCTCAATTGTGCTCTCCCTGGGGTGTAGTTTGATTGCAGGCAGAGCCACGTTGCCTTTTCCAACCTGTAATCAGTGAAGCTGGGCTGGATCCTTCCAGGGCTGGGGAAAGTGTGTGTGCTCCAGTATGGCTCTTTGACTGGCTTCCTGCCTTCTCCTGTGCTCTCCTCATGCTGCTATTCCCTCCAATCCAACTTTGTGTGTGTGTGTGTGTGTGTGTTTGTTTGAGAGAGAGTGAGTGAGTGAGTGAGTGAGAGTGAGGGAAGTGGGTAGGAGAGATAGTCCAATCCAACTTCTCTCTCTCTCTCTCTGTGTGTGTGTTTGAGAGAGGGGGGGAGGGAGAGAGGGAGGAAGGAGGGGAAGGGAGAAGAAAAAGAAAAAGAAAGAAGGAAATTTCTTTCGCAAATGAGAAAAACAAATGCTGTCACTTTAAATCAGAACTGAGCATGCCTGGCTGTGGAATTCTGGGAGTTGAAGTCCACAAGTCTAAAAAAATTTGAAACCCACCACTGTGTCAGTGCCTCATCAGCCATAAACCTCACCACACGTCACTGAAAAACACACAAATAAAACCAAGCTATTATTTAAGGCTAAAACAATGCACAGAACTGATGCATCTTAAACATGTTGTTGCATTTGCTTATTTCTTAGATATACATGACTATTGGAAAGCAAATCCTCACAAATTAGTGAAGATATATTCTCTTTTGAGATGTCAACGATTTGTTTTTAGAACAGAAATCAAACTGTAAGAATGGTATACTATGTAGACTTAAGAAATACAAATACATTTTAAAGAGTTATTGTGTACAGATCAGGTGAGATCCTCTATGAAGAAGTGACATAATTTGAATTATCAAATCAAACTGATTCAAATACCTGATTGAATTTGCCTTTAACTTTAATAAGGTTTTGTCAGAGTTTTCTGCAGGAAAATCCAATCCTGAAAGCACACACAGATAACTGATTCAGCTGGATTAATTAACTTATTTATATACATTAGAATAGATGAATAAATGTACAATACCAACAGGTGGTTCTTCCAAGTAAACACAAGGCAGGAGAGTTACAGGAACACACCAGCAGTTAGTTTCATTTAAGCAGACAAGCCCAGAAATACTGCTAGTTTACTTCTCAGAGCAGCAGACTGCTTATGTTTCTGTTTCAATTCTTTGTACAGACTCAGAACTGTCCCAGTGTTTGGAAGCCATCCGGGTCTGGATGGGGGACAACAGACTTAAACTCAACCCCTCCAAGACTGAGTGGCTGTGGCTACCGATGCCCCGGTTCAACCAGTGGATGCCATCGCTGGCCATAGGGGGCGAACAACTGCCCCCCGTGGAACGGGCGCACAATTTGGGCGTCCTCCTTGATGCCCGGCTGTCGATGGATGACCATGTGACAGCCATGGCGAGGGGGGCATTCCACCAGGTTCGCCTGGTGCGCCAATTGCGCCCCCTATTGGATCGGGACGCCCTACGCACAGTCACTCATGCGCTGGTGACGTCTTGCCTGGACTACTGCAATGCTCTCTACATGGGGCTCCCCTTGAGATGCACCCGAAGACTACAGCTAGTTCAGAATGCGGCCGCACGGGCCATCATGGGAGGAACAAGATACTCCCATATAACACCACTCCTACGCGAGCTGCACTGGCTACCTGTGGTTTTTCGGGTGCGTTTCAAGGTGTTGGTTACTATCTTTAAAGCGCTCCATGGCATGGGACCTAGTTACCTGCGGGATCGCATCTCACCTCACACATCTCTACGACCTATCCGCTCTCACAGGGAGGGACTCCTCCAGGTGCCATCCGCCAAGCAGTGCCAACGGGTGGCGCCTAAGAGTAGAGCCTTCTCTGTGATGGGCCCAACCCTCTGGAATGACCTCCCCCCCAATATTAGAACTATTAACGACCTCCGCTCCTTCCGACAGAAGCTTAAGACCCACCTGTTCCAATTAGCTGGCTTAGCCGATTTATAGCTCCATCTTTCACCTCCTGGCAAACATCTTATCGTGGAATTTTTAAGGGAATTTTAATCTTATTTGTATTTTAATTAAATATGGTACAGTATATTTTCTACCTCCTCCGTCTATGTCTAAGTTTATGTATATGTATTCTATTTTGATATGTATATGGTTTTTAATAATGACTATACACCGCCCCGAGTCCTGTTTAGGAAAGGGTGCGGTTTATAAATAAAAGTTTGATTGATTGATTGATTTGTTTAAGCTCCCATTGGCTGACTTAGTTGCTATGCCTATTCACTGGCTGACCTTGTACTCATGTCTCTCCCAGTCATGAATATTTTAACAGTTTTCCAGTTAAATAATCATTTGGACAAAAGGAATAGATGCCTATGTAAAAAAAAATCATCTCGTTGGAGGTCTTTCTCTCTTACTGGGAACAAAGTTCCAGCAAAAGAGGAAAAGGACTGTTTTGATTTGTTATAATTCCATGAAACAGTCATCTCTGAACCTAACAGTTAAACATCAGCAGTTCAAATGTAGTAAATGAACAGCCCTATATTAGTAGCTATATTGTTACATATTGTAATTAATGAATGTTTTCATTTCCATAACTTCACAAGGTTCTAAATCTTCTGTACTCTTGCTTCATTGTGCGACTATGGAAGGCAGCATTTGGATAGCAAACCTTCCACATCAAAGCCTGGGTTTCATACTAGCAGATGCTGGATATGATGTGTGGCTTGTTAATATCAGAGGAACTACTTGGTCCAGGAGGCACCAAAACTTTTTACTTGATGAAGAAGAATTTTTGAATTTCAGGTATGCTCAGTTGGCATGTAACTGACTGGAATTCATTTTGCAAGATGATATTTTAATGATATATTTCTTTGCAATGCGAAGCATTCTCACTCTGTGTTGATCTAGATTACTACCTATTTAATAGGCCGATAGTTGATTTGAATGAAGTTACATTTACAACTTTATATTTGGCAAAGTCTGGCAAATTTTGCACTGTTTTCCTAGACGCCCAAGCATTTTCTCAACTTTTTTGATTGTTTGTATATCTACACAAGGATCAAATTCAACCAAATTTGCATCTTTAATAAGTAAGTTTTAAATTTGTGAAATAAAGGGATAAAATGATAAAGCTGTACACTAGGGGTCCCCAATCCCCAGTCCGTCGACCAGCACTGTTCCATGGCACCCCAGAAACTGGGCTGGGCAAACAAACTAAGCCCCACCCATGGGATGCAGGCAGCACACAATACCATCCAGTGGTGGGATTCAAATAATTTAACAAGTGCTTCTCTGCCCTGATGACTGGCTTGGTAGGTGTGGCTGGGTGGGCATATGACTGGGGGGCAGGAATGGGCAACTTGATGTCACTCTCATTGAGGGGCCCAACACCTTGCCCAGCCTCTTGTGACTGTGGGGATGCTGCAACAGTCGTAAGTGTGAAAAATGGTCATAAGTCACTTTTTCAGTGCCATTGTAACGTTGAATGGTCACTAAATGAGCTGTTGTAAGTCAAGGATTACCTATACAAAAATACAAAAAAACTTCTTTGCTTGCAAAAAGCTGCCCTAAATATCAATCATTAGATGAGAAAGCCTTATTATGATGAGAGAAAACTAAAACAAATTGGAAGGAGGATCCACTTACTAACAGTGAGCAATCATCTGCCTTGGCCACTCTGAAGCAATGCAAGAGACTCCTGTTCCAAAGGTGCTTTTTCAAGAGGCAACCAGTCTTTCTGGAAACCAAGAAAGTCCAGTTGTCTCTTGAAAAAAGCACCTTTGGGACAACCATGACCTGGATGACTGAAGAATCCCCATAGACAAGTCCTGTGCTCAGTGAACTGACAAAGTGCCCAGGAGAAGTAATCCTTAGATCCATTCACACGACTTAAAGATATCAGCTGGTCTCACTCATCTCACAAGATATCCTAAGGAAATCGTCCGGATTTAAGGAAAGATCACATGTCCCCAGAAAGGCAGTAAAAAAATCAGACAGAGTGCCAAGCTTGCATTGGAAGTACACCCCAAAAGAACACCCAAGCTTTTAAAAAAGTCAAGCCCCTAATAAAAGATATCAGCAAAAAAACAAAACAAAACCCCTTCAGAGAAGTGGCTTCAGCTTGTATGGGGGTACTGCCAAGAACCATTAACAATGTAACAATGCTTAACTGGAGAGGCAGTTTCTGAAAACACTTAAAGATAAACAGGATTAGGCTAGAAACAACACAGAGGCACACCAGAATGTCCTGCTTCCTGACAGGATTAGCCCTGGAAAGTGGGAAAAACAAAAGGCTGTTGGAAGGAGGTTTCTTCCAACAACAGGTTCTCTGAACTGCTCAGAAAGTTAACAAATGGTTCTCCCTAACCAGTGCAAGCTGGCTGTTTCCCACCACTGACCACGCGCCCTCCTGTCTGCAGAAAAACCTCTATCCATGGAGCTGGCCCCTGGTGCCCAAAAGGTTGGGAGCTGCTGATGTATACTATAGAATCATAGGCTGGGAGGGACCTTGGAGGTCTTCTAGTCCAACCACCTACTCAAGTCAGGAGTCTTATATCATCCCAGCTAAATTAAGTCCAAAAGATCATGCGCAAATACTGGAACTAATCTTTATATTTAATGCATATAATTATCTCTTAATTCACTAGATTAGTACTTTACCTTTCCAATCTGAAAATGTATTGTACCACTTAAAAAATATTGAGATGGATTGGGAAAAATTTCATTTCTGAACATTAATGTCAGGCCTGTCCCAGCTTGAGCATTTAGGAAAGAAAGACTTTCAACTCCATTTGTAGCAAAAGCCTTACTTTTATTAAAGCGATTACAGTGTAAGCAAAGCCAGATCTGAATATTCTTGTGTAAGCCGTCTGATTTTCCCTTCTCCTGGACTCTCTTCCCTTTGGCCATTTCGTTAATGTATAATGATATTCAAACTAAGTGTTTTGGTAACAGTACTTTCTCTGTATTGCATTTCGTTCTCACACCTGTGTCCTTGGATCTTTCAACCATTGGCTCTTGTCTCAGGATGGCACCTCTGGTTCCTGTCAAGCTCCCCTCCCTATTGTCCCCTTATTGCTGTCCCCGCTTTTTATGGCAGGATGCCAGAAAATTGAAGCAGTGTCATGGCAGATCTGACAATTTCTTAATTGTGCTTGACTGTAATCCAAGAAAACATACAATTATTTAACATGTCCACAATGGGCATCGTTAGAGTCAAAATTGCAAACAACATATAACAATAACAGCTATAATAATAGCAATAGAAAAAAAAAATTCAGCAAAACAACAATCAAAATATAAGGAAAAAAGCTACAGTTAAATGTAAATGTTTAAAACAAGTAACTAACCATCATTATGGAAAAATTCCATTTTAGTAGCTTTCAGTAAGTTATTGTAATTCTGTAAGGCTGGAGGACCAACTGAAAATCTTTGCCTTTTAGTCTCTGTTTCCATAACCTCACTGAAACGCAGAAAAAAACAGCATACTAATAAGAAAGAAAGGGAATAGCAACAACAGCGAATGAATCCAAGGAATCAATTAATTAACATTATGAGAAAAGGTTCCTCAGAATCTACCACTAATTATAGCTTTTGCTTCCCTCTTGCCTAACAATTAACAATGTATTACAGTGAATGTCTAAATTCAACTCCAGTTCTTCACCCGAGTTTAAACTTTTCAAACAATTCTGTTGAATTTGTTGGGCATATTTTACTCCTAAATCAAGTAAGCTGCCATCAAATTATTTTCCTGCTGGATTGTTCTGCTCACTCAGACATTCTGCTAAGAAGGAGTTTATACTTCAACTCCCTGAAGGATTAAAAATTATGCACTTTTTTTTGGTGGCCGAAGACTATGTTCCCTCTAAGCTGCGCGGGTGCGCGGCCGCGCAGGTGGCAACAAAACACAGCGCAGCAGTTTCCAACTGCCGCGCAGTGATCTTTAGCATGATGGACTTTAAGCTGCAGGCGGCTCGGAGGCTTCTGTCAGCTGGGCCGGGATATTATAGTGCTTGGACACACCCAGAGGAGGGCGGGCCTTTGGCCAACAGAAATGTGGCCGCCTAGGGTTATGATTGGGCTCCCTCCGCCGGCGCGTGGCTGATTGACAGGGAGGCCGGTCCCTCCTGGATCAAAGTTACTGAGGGGGGAAGCAGCGGCAACAGCCAACTCTCCACGGGATGTGTGGAGCATGTTTCCATCACGGTTTGTCGGCTAAGTCCCCATGGCTGGGCTCCCCGCTGTTGGCTCTGCTTCCGAGATGCGGATGTGTGGTAGGCGCTTGCTACGTGAGCAAGTGGAAACCCATGCCAGGTGTGCACATGTCTGAATCCAGCCTCTGCGTTCGGAGCATTGGGGCTCGAGGTTTTTTTCGCAGGAAGGGGGAGTTGAGCTGGTGCTCCATGGATTTTATTTGATTTTATTGCTCGAAAAGAAAAAGAAAACAGAGGCTTCTTGGTCCTCCTAGACCAGAAACTCAAAATCTGGAAAATTAGCCTTGTTTAGGAAAGTTTTGCGATGATGGAAAAAAAGTGTTTTCCAGTGAAAGTTTTTCCTACTTTTCCTTGTTTGCTTTTTTGGCCTCTATTCCTTCTCTTCTCTCCTCTTTTCTTTCTTCCTTTTTTCTTTCTTTTTTTCTTTCCTTCCTTCTTTCTTTCTTCCTTTCCTCTTTCTCTCTCTTTCTTTTTTCTGCCTCTTTTTCTTATCCTCCCTCCCTCCTCTCCCCTTTCTTTTTCTCTTTCTCCTCTTCCCTTTTCTCTCTCTCTCTCTCTCTCTCTCTCTCTCTCTCTCTCTCTCTGTGTGTGTGTGTGTGTGTGTGTGTCTCCCTTCCTTCCTTCCTCCCCCTCCCTCCTCTTCCCTCTTTGTTTGTTTCTTTATGTACCCCAATTGCTAATCTACATCAATTGGTAATTTATTCATAACTTGCTAATATCACTGCAGACTATTGGATAGTAAGAGGGAAAGTATAAAGCATATAAAGTAATTCATAGTATGGAAAATGTGGATAGAGGGAAGTTTTGATCCTTTTCCCATAGAGAGTCATCCATTGAACTTGAATGCAAGTAGTCCTCAACTTACAACAGTTCACTTAATGACAAAAGTTACATCAGCACTGAAAAAAGTGACTTACGGCTGTTCTTCACACTTATGATCACTGCAGCATCCCCATGGCCACATGATCAAAATTTGGATCTTTGGCAACTGCCTCATATTGATGATGGTTGCAGTGTCCTGGGGTCACCTTTTGCAACCTTCTGCCAAGCAAAGTCAGTAGGAAAGTCAGATTGACTTAACAACCAGGTTACTGATTTAACCTCAGTGATTCACTTAACTGTATGTAGCAAGAAAGGTTGTAAAATGGGGCAAAACTCACTTAACAAATGTCTCACTTAGCAATAGAAACTTTGGGCTCAATTAGGGTCGTAGATTGAGGACTACCTGTATAGGGAGATTTCTTTACTTAATGGATATTTACATGGTAGAATTGAGTTTCAAATAACACTGAATTCGTTGTCTTGGGTGACATCTATGAAAAAAATTCAGATGCTCAGGCATGAAAATGTGCTGCTCAAACACTATACTTTTCCGCTCACACTGAAAAAAAGTTAGAGGGAACATTGGCCGAAGAAAATGTTCCTATATTCAATCACTTCACTGCTATTCTCTCCTATGGTCCAGTTGTGCATAATTTCAGTTTCAAGAGAAGCTGATTTATATGAGGGGTGTCAAGGTACCCACAAGGTACTTAGATCTGGCCTGTGGGGCTACTCTGGAAAAAGGGAAGGATTGGCTCACGGTGCTTCTGCCAGTGAAAACAGAGCTGCATTTTCACTATCAGAGGGTTGCAGGAGGCTATGGCAGCTGCAAACAGAGCTCGGGAGCCTGTTTTTACTGGCAGAGCACTTGGGCCACCACAGGCACCCCTGACACAAGTAACTTGAGCTGGCCACGCCCGCCCTGGTCACATCCACCCCAGCCCATAGAGGTCAAACACAACCCTGGTGCGGCCCTCAATAAAATTGAGTTTGATATCACTGATTTACATAATCTTTTTCTTGAATGGAAGCACTACATTATTTTTGCATTGGATTGAATAAAATTTCTTTGAACTGGTTTACCTTTACACAGATTTGGTAATTCAGAAGTCTTCTGCATATATGCTTACTTTTTATTAAATCAGTTCCATTCATTGAAACCTTTCAATCGATTGAATGGAATGAACTGTTGAAACTAATTTGAACTTTTGATTAAGGTTGAAGCTACAATTCATATCAAATTGAATCAAACATGCCTAAATCTTAAAATGCTCTAAGTTTTATTCTAGCTATAGGTTTTGTCCTGAACTAGAATCAAATGACCCAAGGACATTTCTGTTTTTTCTCTTTTCCTGGACAAACATATACATATTTGAGGGGTGCTAATTTTGATTTTTTTTGTTAGTTAAATACACTTAGTATTAATTTAGGAAAAGGACCAATACATGGAATTAATAATTAAAAATTCTCTTCATTCTCAATTATATGTGTTTGGTTTCAGTTTTCACGAAGTTGGCATATATGACCTTTCTGCCACAATAAACTTTATTCTTCACAAAAGGGGATAGGAGGATCTCTATTTTGTCTGCCATTCACAAGGTTGCAGTGAAGGTACGTTGAGAATGAAGCTATTATACAAAGCACCATTTTGTGCATTTTTGGTGATGTCTGAAATCAGACAAGGAGGAGAGGGAGGGGGGACCTGGGCAAGCTTCTGAGCCTTTGGAAGGCTAAGATGAGGAAGCAGAATCAGAGGCAGATGCAGAACCAGGGCCACGGCCATCTGTTTGCCTCCAGATGGAGAGGCAGCTGTGTTAAGGGCCTGAGCTGAGTGAGGGGGAGGAACAGATGGGCCCCATACCAGATGCGCGTATGTGTAGAAAGGAGAGGAGAGCAATGGAAGTCAATAAGCCAGCTCTCAGGGAAAAGAAGATGTAGACACTAGCCAGCCTCTCCCTGGCTGGGAAATAAATAATAGGGGTTTGGGAGCGGCCTGGTTATTGTAAACAATTGTTTGTTTTCAAGTGTACATCAATCAGGTCAGATTCCTTTGCTAGAACTAGGTTTGTCAGGACTAATTGCTCTGTATTTGAAGTGTCAACTGAGTCTCCCTGCTGGGAAATAACAGGGAGTGAATTTGCCTCAGCCTCAGGGACTGTTTCTGCTTGGCTTAATCATTGAAGGACTTTTAATCTTGAGTTCTCATCTAATCAGAGATGGATCTTGTCTGGTTTCAGAAGCTGGAAAGACTTTCATTTGTGACTAATTACTTTTGGTTTTGTTTATCCAATATGAACTGTTCCTCCCCTGTTTTTAAAAGGGGGTTGTTTTACTGGTGAGTAAGCAGTTTCTCATTACTTGCGAAAGCTGAGTCAGAACACATGGGTGCACTCGCCTATCGCTTGAGTGGCCTAGTTCTAAAGGGACCATGGGCCACTAGTGGGCCACAGCTTGGAGGTTGGAGACCCCTGCAATACACAAAACTGGGTCTCATATCAGATACTTCTAAGATAAATGTTTCACAGATGAGAATACTTTGCAAGCAAATTGGGACCCACAGAGATCCTTTCGAGACATTTGCTGACCTTGTGGAAACTGAGCACACAATCTCTCTCATGTTCCTTTGTACATTGATAATTGAACTGGACACCATTCTTCAACCATTGCAATGGGTGCTCAGAATTGAATATTTATTCAGCAAATTCAACTATAAAGCATTAAGACAAAGGACTTTCCATTTCCCACATCAAAACATCTTTTGATTTATATGTTACCAGTAGATAACCAATTGGAAAAAAAAGACTTCCTGCGGTGACATCACTTGCATGAGGGCGAAGAAATAGTACCTCTACTAGCTTTGCTCGAGTTTCTGTGGTGAAGATCCTGAAAAGGGACGAGTTGAAAATAAACTCATTCACATGCAGAGTTGTTGCTTATAGGTCATGGTTCCAAGTAATACACCCATAATAAAGAGAATTCTGCGGCAAGTAGATTCCTCAAAGAACTTGGATATATCATATTGGCACAGACTGGTATAAACCAACTGAATATTTCTGCAGTTTTCACCTATTTAAACCACTTCTATGGAAATTGCTTTCTATTTATTATATCCATTCTGATACTTTGTTCACTTCATTTAAAAATAAATACTTAAAGACAAGATCTAGCTAGGTGGCAGAATTCAATTGACCGATTCTGAATCTGAAATTTCCCAGGAAAAAGGAAAAACCTAAGCTTGATCTGGAAGATGAAAACTACTTTCTGGAACAAATCAAGGACAAACCCCTCTTGCGTTGTTGCTAAATAAACCATATCCAATGAGCCAAGCTTAATTCAAAATGTAATCAGCATTCCTACAATTATTGCAATAAAAGTCAAATTAAAGGACACTAATGGAAATCTTTATCTCCAGGCTTTGTAGGATTTTCAGTAATACCTCAACTGGCTGCTAAGGTCAAGATGTTTCTTGCCTTGGCCCCTTTATATACCCTTCAGGATACGAAAAGTGTGCTATTGCAACTCACACGTTTGCCAGAGTCGTTGTTGAAGGTAAGCCTGTAAGCCTTTTATTTTCCTGGGGAGGGTTGTTAGTATTCTGGGAGAATAGAGCACTAGGGGAGGGATCGAAAAAGGCAAGGTGGCACCTGCAAGTACTATAGGTCATGGTTCCAAGTAATACACCCATAATAAAGAGAATTGTGAGGCAAGTAGATTCCTCGAAGAACTTGGATATATCATATTGGCACAGACTGGTATAAACCAACTCTGAATATTCCTGCAGTTTTCACCTATTTAAAAGTAAAAGTTTTCCCCTCTTCCCCAAACAATCGGTCCCATGGTCCAATTATTGTATTTTCCAGTTGCATGGTAACTTCACTTTTCCTCTCTCCGGCCACCTGTGGCAATGTCCTTGGTTCCCAGGAGAAAGTATTTTGTTTTGGCTACAACCCCATCTATCTCTATATCCCACTCCCTATCCCTCAGCTCCAGTGCGGCAACACTGAAGCTCAGAAAATGGTTCAGGCCAGCTTCAGGGTTGACATTGTATGTGATTTGAGTCCTACCCTTTTATATATTCATAGATGGCATAAGCACATAGAAAGGGGAAGGACTCAATTTATGGATATGGTGTCCATCCTGATTGCTTTTATATACCCTGTGTGGGTGGGTGGGTTGCTTACTTATGTGTTCTTTAGGTAAGAATTTATGTAAAACTGTACTGAAATAGAAGCTGTGGTGGACAAGGTGGAGTTTATTTTAATCGTTATTTATATATCAAATTGGAGACTGCTCAATGTATTCAGACAGTGCTTTCAAAATAATGCTATAGTGCAGGGGTATAAAACTCAAGGCCCGTGAGCCACATCTGACCCTCAGGGTGCTTAGATCTGACCCATGGAGCTGCCCTGGAAACAATAAAGGAGCGGCCTGTGCTGCCTCTGCCAGCAAAAATGGAGTTTGGGAGGAGAAATGTTTTCCTTTTTGCATTTGAGCATGCAAGAAGGAACAGGAAAGGAGAAAGGGAAAGAGGAACGATTTAAAAAATGGAAGGGAAGATGGGAAGAGACCAATGAAGGAAAAAAGAAAGATGGGAAGGAAGAAGAAAGGAGAATGAAGAGGGAAAGAATAAAAGGAATGAATGAATGAATGAATGAATGAATGAAGGAAGGAAGGAAGGAAGGAAGGAAGGAAGGAAGGAGATTATAATGAGAGTGAGTGAAGGTCTGAGGGAAGTCCTCCCTTAGCACTTAGCCACCATAGATGACCCCACACAAATGACGTTGAGCTGGCCCTGCCACATGGCTCTGCTCCCCCCCCCCACCTCCGGCTCAAACACAACCCTATGCGGCCCTCAATGAAATTGAGTTTTACACCCCTGCTATAGTGTGAAACAATCAGCAGAAACAAATTGAGAAAATGAATGTACACAGCACTCCTGAATTAACACAACACACTGATCTTAGAAATATGTGTAATTAATATTCAAAATGTGAACTGTGTTTGTGATGGATGTACAGCTTATATTTGGTACAAAAGAATTCTGCTTGCTGAGCCCCGAACTGAGAGCACTGCTGGCCCAAATGTGCAGTTACCAACCATTAAGCATGATCTGCAAGCAAGGTCTTTTTCTGGTTGGTGGTTTCAGTGAGAGAAGTCTGAATGTGGTAAGTACAAAAGGAATATAATACTTAACATTCAGCAATTCCTATGTTCTTTTTCCTACCTGGCAGCCCCAAGATGTGTGAGGAATACAACTTTTGGAATCCATCAGTGTTGCCTAACACATCTGGAGGGTGTTAAATTGGGGAGGTTCAGTATTAGTTCATAGAAGCTATAAGTCTTGTTGTGTGGTTTGTAGATGTTGTTATTGTACAAGAAAACCCTTTGCATTACCTAGATTTGTGAGAAAATTTGACCTTGCAATTCCCATGTGCATCATGGGATCTAAAACAGATCTCAGCTAACCAATTGATGCACTGTGGGCAGGAGGCACAAGGGAAGGCATGTGACATTATGCATAATATGAGGTCATTGTTCAAAGGATTGCGCAACCATTGCGCAATTTGCATTGTTTGCATGATGACCTCATGACACACATGACACAGTGGTCACTTACTGTGGGGAAGGCACGCAGCTGGATAACTTCAGGCATCTATGATCTATGCATGTCAGTGTTTGCGTCTAGCTTGTCCAATAGGATGCTTTTACTGACTTCTCATGTGGCCATACTGCTACAGAAGTCAATGGCAGCATTGAAGTTGCTGTCTATAACTATCTCAATGAAAGATTTCTCTGTGGAATGAAATGAATTCTCAATAATTCACCATTCTCTTACAGAGTCGGGTTGATGTGTATCTATCACGATATCCAGATTATACCTCTGTGAAAACTATAGCCCATTGGAGTCAGGTACAGTAACTGCAAGTGAAAGGAAAGTATTTCAATATATCTCCCTTTGATGATAGTGTGGTAGTGTTTTGCTTGATTGGAAGACACCAGCTTGATCCACAACTAGAATTTGGTGGACCAGGACTTCCAACCAAGTAGAATATTAGGATTATGAACATGTTCTGGAGTGGCATTTCTCAGTCTTGGCAGTTTAAGTTGGTTGGACTTCAAATCCTGGAATTCTCTCAGCCAGAATTGGAAGGTTGGGAAAATTCTGGGAATTGAAGTCCAGAGAGCTTAAAGCTGCCAAGGTTGTGAAACATTGCTCTAGTGGACATTTTTGTAAGATCCCAGAATTTTGAGGATCACCATTTGCCAGTTCGGTGTTAGCTGGAGACTGAGAAACCGGTACATTGAGAGTTGTAGTCTCACCTTAGGCACCAACGTTGGCTAGGTGACTTTGGGTCAATGACTCTCTGTCACTACAATCATTTCATAGGGTGGTTGTTTTGGGGAAAAAAAATATGCTTATGACCTTGAAAATATGTGTGTGTATCAGAATAGATAAATATACGTAAGCATGGTATAGCTTTACACGTTTTCACATAAAAGAGAAACAGATTAAAATAAAAATATTAGATTGTTGCAAGGAATTATTTCACCAATTTTACCATAACCACCTACTGAATCCCAAAATACAATATATCTCCAAAGTGATCAATCCACACAATTTGGAATGGATTTGGAATGATAAAAAAAGAGTAAAGAGCAATAGATGGATAATCTCTTTTTTGATGTCCCTAATTCTTCTGTGAGTTCAGTGATGACCTTTTTGTGAATGATTTCTCTTTGTTTCTCTCCCCCGCTTTTTGTTTTATTACTCTGCCCTATAAATTTTTGGAGCCCTCCCACACGTGGGTGGATTGCAGTCAGCATTACTGCATGCTCGATGCGCACACAATTTTGTTCCACGCGCATGTGCTGTTGCCCATAAATAGGTCTGTGCATGCACAGAACATTAAAAAATGGGGAAAAAACATGCCACGCCAACCCGGGGAGCCAGTTTGGCAGGCCTGCCAGTTCCGGCGACCCAGGCTGGCAAACCACAACCAGTTCGGCTGAACCGGTCTGAATTGGTAGGAACCCACCTCTATCCCACAAGACATTGATTGGTTGACTTAATTGTTATTTCAATAGTAACCACAAAAGGGAGCTAATTTTTATCAGAAGACTACTAAAGAGTTAACACTTCTTAAAAAGATCTTATTTGCTGATTTCCACATAATTTATAAAGCCTCTATCGGCCTACTTCCTATGAAATATAAATGGTGCCCACCAATTTTTAGATAGGCTTTGTTTTTTTACATATTTTAACATATATGCTTTTAAATTTTAAATTATTTTTCCAAATGTATTTTTACAAGCTTTTTCTCTTTTTATACTTTTTAAAAACTTTATATATATATATATATATATATATATATATATATATATATATATATATATATATATATATATATATATATATATATATATATATATATATATATATATATATATATATATATATATATATATAAAGACTCTTCTATTTCTTAAGGAATTATAAACAGGGACATAAGAGAAAAAAAACAATGTCTATTTCTTGTGGCGTTATATACAAACTACAGAGTGAAATTTTGCATGAAGAAAAACAAAGAGTCTAACTACAATGTTACATGAAGAAAAAGTGAAAACTTTCGAAGCAGGTCAAACTATTATAACTTCAGACACTCCCACACAATAATGAAGATGACAAACATGACAAACTCCTATTAAAACCAGAAGTGTCTATCCCAATAGAGCACAGGAAGGAAGGAAGGAAGGAAGGAAGGAAGGAAAGAAAGAAGGAAAGAAGGAAAGAAGGAAGGGGAAGGACAAGGTCAATGGCAGTTCGACACACAAAGAACAAAAAAAGTCTGAGAAGGCAGCCCCCTGCTCTCTCTGGAACTGATCCCAGGAAGGAAACATACAGACATGAAAGCTAAGACGTTGTCAAATGTACAATATCGTACAATAAAATGTACAATAGGGCAAGTACAATATTGTAGCCAATACTGGAATTTGGTGGGAGGGGCTCCCTGATTGGAATACACAACAAGTAGGATATAAATTATTCAAAAGGAACAGATCCAAAAAATGGGGGGAGGGGGGATGTTGCATTGTATGTAAGGAATTGATATACCTTCACAGAAATACACAATACTAAGGATATAAGCCTTCTTAAAAATATTAAAGTAAATATCAGAGGAAAAAGAAATGATTTTGCTACAGGTATGTACTACAGGTCACCCAACAAACCAAAGGACTTTTTGATAACTAGTTAGCTGTGCAGGAAACACACTGCAGTAATAATGGAGGACTTTAACTAACCTGACATCAACTGGGAAGCAAAGTCTGCAGAGAGTGGGAGATCAAACAGGTTCCTGATTTGCCTAGTTGACAACTTTGTCATACAAAGGGTAGAGAGAGAAACTAGAGGGACAGCTTCACTGGACTTATTTCATACATTGCATGAAGCATAGGGATTGCAATGGTTGAGGGAGTAGAAAGGACAGGAACTTTAGGGGAGAGTGAACATGTCATACTTGAATTCACCACAATGAAACCCTAGGTCGCCCCGAGTCCCTTGGTGGAGAGGGAGCGGCCTATAAATTGGATTAATAATAATAATAAAATAAATTGAACCAAGTCAGAATTGAAGAGATTTGACTTCAACAATCTGAGAGATTAAGAAGGATTCCATGGATGGAAATCCTGAAAGGAAAAACAGTTCAAAATGCTTATGAAACTTTGAAAAATGAGATAATGTAGGCCCAAGAAAAAAATAATACCACAGGAAAAACCACCACCACAACAAAAGAAACCAGATGAGACTAGCGTGATTGTACAAAAATCTCTCTGACAAATTGAGGGACAAAAGGTCAACTATATAAAATGGAAAGAGGAACATATAACTAAAATAGAATACCAGCAAATAGCCCAAATCTGCAAAGAGGGTGTCAGGAAAGCTAAAGCTAAAATCATGGAAAAGATAATCAAATGAAGAATTTGGGAGCACCTAGAAATGAACGTGATTAGTAGAAACCAGCATGGGTTTATTAAAACAGATCTTGCCAGACAAATCTTATTACTTCATTGATAAAGTGACTAAATTAGTGGACCAGTGAAATGTTGTGGCCGTTGTGTACTCTTCAGTAAGGTATTTGACAAAGTAGCCTACAGCTTAATACTTGGTAAAGTAGAACAATGTGGGATAGACAGTATCATCATAAGATGAATTCGCAATTGGCAACAGCAACCAGTGCGTAGTCCTCAGTGAAACTACATCTACATGGAGGGAAGCATGCAACTGAGTACCTTGAGATTTTGCCTTGGGATCAGTGCTGTTCAGAATCTTCATAAATGATCAAGATGAGGGGATAGAATGGGAATGCATGAAATTTGCAGATGGCATCAAGGTGGGGGAAACACTATGGAAAATAAATTCAAGATTCAGAAAGATCTTGACAGACATGAGACATGAGACATGAGGCCTATCCAAAAAGATGCAGTTCCTTGGTGAGAAAAGTAAGGTCTTGCACTTAGGGCGGAAAAACCAAAAATATAGGTACTGAATTGATAATACTTGGCTCAACACTAGTAACTGTGAGAGAGATCTAGATGTCCTAGTGGATCACCATTTAAGTATGAGTCAGCAATATATCACAGCTGCAAAAAAAGAAGAAGAAAGAATACCATCCTGGAGTGCATCAACAGATGGATAGCATCAAGATGAGAAGAAATGCTAATACCTCTTTATACTGCACTAGTGAGGCCACAATTAGAATACTATGTACAGTTTGTACTTAGTTTTGCACAAACCTTTATTGTGGTCAGTACAATACAAAAAAAGAAGCTGAGACCTTATAAAATAAGCAAAGAAGAGCAAACAAAGATGATAAATTGTATGATGAATGGTGGAGGGAACTAGCTATGTCTAGCCTATCAAAGAGAAGGATTGAAGGGACATCATAGCTGTGTTCTAATACTTGAAGGGCTGTAATAAAGAAGAGGGCATTGACTTATTTTCCAAAGCCCCAGAGGGCAGGACAAGAAGTAATAGGTGGAAAGAGAAATCCAGCCTAGAAGTAAGAATACATTTTCTGACAATGAGAATATTACTCAATAGAATAGCTTGTCCCTCAAATGTGTGAGAACCCCATCACTGGAAGTTTAAGGTTTCCTGCCTTATCTTGAGGATGGGTTGGACTAGAAGACTTCTGACATCCCGTCTGGCCCTGTGGTTCTGTCTTTTGTGTTCTATTTTTGAAGGATGTCCTTCTCCTAGATACCCATATTTTCCTTGGAGACATTACACGGGACATCTGATCTGGACCAATTTGCACATTGAGTCCAGCAGCAGTGTTCTGGTCCCTGATACACATAAGCACTCTTTCACCCATTGCATTATTAAAGGTAAAAATAACACAATTAAAAAAAAAACTAAATCAAGAACTCTCTGAGATTCACAACCTTTCACTCATTGGAATTTAAATCTAATTAAACATTCTGCCATGTAAAAAGACCTATGACCTATACCTGTGGGTGTATGGTGAGGTAGGTCAAAGATTATTACTAAGATAATATACAACAAATCTAAGGTTGAACATGTAAGCATCCCTGTTTCTCTCATCAATTGTCATTAGTACAAAAGTTATGGTTTTGGAGTGCAAGTTTATGTTCTGTTGAAAGGTCTGTATAAATATCCAAACATTGTTTTCTTTTGTTTTCTAGACATCTCGCTCAGGTCAATTTGCATATTATGATTATGGCTCAAAGAACAAAGATATATACAACCAGGTAGGAATTTAATGGATTTTGGATATAATTGTGAAGTAGAATTGTTGAAAAACCCCTTTCAGGATATAGATATTAGTCCATTTAAAGGTTAGGGTTAGGGTCATCACATTCTCTGACGGCTTATAAAACAAACTGGGAAATATACAACAGAAAAACAGGGAATTAAAAGTCATGTGTGGAAGGGAAAAATATTAAATATATAATGAATAATCATATTAATTGCATTTGATTACTCTACTGATTTTAGTTTCAATTACAATGGATCAGCTTTTTTGTTTTGGCTTTATTATCAATTTTAGCTTTTGTTTTTGATTAATTCATTTAGACTTAGATTTAGAAAGTAAAGGAAAATAAAGTGAAGTGAAACAAAATGGAAATTGTGCTCAGCTGTACTATGGAAAAAGGATAAGGGCTCAGCTCATAATGTATTTGTACATCAATATACCACATCAGTCCATTGCTATAAATGTTCACTGTACTGGAAGAATACTTCACCAAACTTTGCTGATCTTAGTTTGCTAACCAGGATTAATGTGGGTTGTTATGGTAAGCAACAAGGAAATCCACAAGTCAAATAAACAAATAATTAAAATATATTTACATACTGCATCCAAGGAGCCACAAAAAGTTGAAGTTGACTTAAGGGAATAGATGAATAATAAACAGATATCTATTGGACTGAATTTTTAATCAATTAATTTTCTTTCTCATCTTGTTTTTTTAAAACCGAGTCTCCGCATTAATTTAACATATCAATGACCATGAATTAAAGTGCATGTGAAGATATTGTCTTGTTGATTACTATGTTATTTATTTTTTCTCAGACAATTCCTCCGTGCAACATAGAAGCATTAAAAACTAATTTAATTACCATGAATTTAAATATATGTGAATGATTACTTCATTATTCAATTTTTTCCCACAGACAACTCCTCCTCTGTATGACATTGAAGCAATCACCATCCCAATAGCCTTGTGGAGTGGAGGTCAGCACTGGGTTTCCCAATCCTCTGAGATTGCACAATTGCAACATTGAATTACTAATCTCATTCACGAGAAGAAGTTTCCTGAGTGGAACCACTGGGATTTCATTTGGGGTCTTGATGCTCCTTCCTGCTTGTATAGAGAAATACTTATTTTGGTGGCAACGATGTAGGATTGGGAGATTAGCAGGGTAGGTTATGGTAGCCAAAACGCAGAAGTCTGGTAGCATTTTTTATGACCAGAAATTTTATTATATTTTATCAGCTTTGGTGAACTATAACTGACTTCATCAGGTGCACAAAGTGACTACATTTTGTGGGATTTAAATCAGGAAAGGGAAATAGAGGGAAAGACAGGTTGTTTATGCAGCTATGGGTTCCATGTGAGGCAAATGGCAAATATATTATCAGTTTAGTCTTTAAAGCCCATTGTGTTTGTTGATACCTTCAGAGATAGCCTGGAATCATGTTGCTCTAATATGAGATTTCTTAATGTGATTTCCATTTTAAACACAGATATCATATAAAAATGCTTAATACAGCATGAGATCAAGGATTTGGGGACATGTATGGGAGAATTTCTATAGGTAAATTTCCTTGCACTATCAAAGCAGCTCTTTGACTTTCTCTTTATCCTCTCAAGTGGTGATTGGAATATTTATTATTAAGTTGGTTGCACAGACAAGCAAATTTTAGACTGGGTGTGGCATTGTCCAAACTGTTGCCGATTGTGAAAATTAACCTGAAGCTACAGGAGAGAAGGAGGAGGAGAAGGAGAGGAAGAGGAAGAGGAGGAGGAAGAGGAGGAGGAGGAGGAGGAGGAGGAGGAGGAAGAAGAAGAAGAAGAAGAAGAAGAAGAAGAAGAAGAAGAAGAAGAAGAAGAAGAAGAAGAAGAAGAAGAAGAAGCAGCAAAAAAGAGTGGGACATCCTTATCCTAAAATAGTATTTTGGGATATAAATTCCAGAACTTGAAAGGAGTTGAAAAATGTAAGAAAAACCTAAGAACAACCACATTAGATTATGTGGCTTAATCTGAAGAGGGCATATCAGGCCAACCAGGTAATAGAGATGGTTTTAATAATTGAATTGAGATAGTTGAAAATCTGTAGGCAGCACTTCGACTGGTGCACAATGGATGGGACAATGGTGGCTATGCTGGAAGAGGACTGAGAATCCCAAAGCAGTTGAGTGCCCAGTGCTAGGGTAGGTGGGGACCAGTTTGCTCGTAGTGTCGTTTTTTGCCTCCGGAGCCTTCAGGGAAGCCTCCGGAGGGCGAAAAATGGCCTCAAAAGAAGGCCGAAGTCAGCTGGCCAGTGCATGCATGCCTCGTGTGTCCTGACAAATGGCTCTGCATGCCACCACGGCTCCCATTCATCATCATGGGTCTAGACTCTTCTTAAAGACATCCAGTGATGGAGCTCCAACAATTTCTGGGCTACGCTGAAAGCTCTTCTCTTTTATGGGCTGTCTATTTTAATGAGATATGCAGCTGGTGCCACTTTGTATCTCATGAACAGCTGGAGGCTATTGCCAGTACCAATTTGATATTCTAATAAGTTCTGCTTATCAAGAGGGAATGTCTCCTGAGTGTAACGCCTCTTGGGGAAATACATGTGGGCCAGACGCCAGACCTTTTCAGTAATAGTTCTTCAGTAATAGTTCTGCTTCTGGAGATTCAAGTTTGCTGAGAACAGCATAAACAGGCATTTTGCTACATTAAATTGTGAGCACTAAACATTTAGGGATGAGATTAAAGCAAAAGTAATGAATTAAATAAGACTCAGGAATGGAAAATTACAGTTTATACTTAAGGAACACGTTGAATAGAAATGACGCAGCGCATAAGATAGATGTCTACATTCTTTAAAGTATCAGAAATCCTGTATTTTTCTTCCACAGAATTCCCACTGTTACACAACACCACTCTAGGACCAACGCTATACTAAGGTTCTATCATTTACACCTATCTATAATACCAGGCCTGTCTAACTGGCGGCCTGAGGGTTGGATACATCACACGCAGGCCACACTCGCCCCAGCTCTGCAAAGGCACAAAACAATTTGATACATCAAGTTTGACACCCGTGATATTGACGGTACTATAGTATACATTTCGTGAATTCCAATTAGGCATCCCTTTTTATTTATATTCGTTTTAATCAAAATCTTTCTCTGACATCAACTTTACACACTGCTATCCTCCATTCGTCTTCCTCCTCCTGTTGGGCTTGAAGCTTGTCTAGCCTTACTTTATGTAGGCTTAAAGCCTGAGAGTTTTATACAGAGAAACACAGAACCCAGAGAAAAGTGGTATTATATTTCCTCACTGTGAGAAACATATTTAGCATTACAAACACAGTGATATGCTTCAATTTTTTGAGAAAATGCTTTCAATTATCTCTCAAATATCTATAGAATATTATAGTATTCATTTCATGAATCTAATTAGGCATGTCTTTTATTTATATTCATATTTAAGTAATCAACTGTTCTTTAATTATTGATTATCCATCTCATTTTATTCTCACGTTCCTTTCTTGAGATTTTCCTTTACCATTCTGTACAACAGGGCTGTCCAACCTGCGGCCCGTAGGTTGGATACGTCATGCTCTGGCCACACCCATACCCAGTTTAGCGAAGGGGAAAAAGTCCAGATATGTGACGCTGCCGTGACACTGCGAGTTTGACACCCCTGCTGTACAAAAATATTCAAATCTAGCCTTCATGTAAAAAAAAATCACAAAAAAGGAAATTCGGCCACCTCTCATCAAACACACTTGCGCAAAGTTGTTAAAATAATTAGAAAGTTATTCAGAGATAATTTTTTTCCATGTGTGACTAGAAAACCACCATCCAAATGAATGTATATATATTGCACCACTAATATGACGAAAATGCAATAACAGCTGTCTGGATCTAAACACAATAGCATTTATATCAATAATAATGCACCAGATAAATCCTTATCCTGTATTCATTTTTTTTTGTTCCTATTGTGGGAAGCCACCCCTCTCCTAGAAGAATGAAATATTTTGAGGAATATTTAAAAAGGCGGAATAGTATATTTCTCTAAATGAGAAATGGAGAAACATGTCTTTTGGGGGGCAGGAAACAGATTCCATCTTTCTCAATAGCCCCCAAGCAGAAACTGAGGGGGCCACCTTTTACAAATGCAGATTTGGTAATCCATTCAAGACAGGGTATTTTGAAACAAAAGCCAGAATAGTAGGATTAAAAGAGCCCAGAGCAGTCCAACTTCAACCAAACCTGGAAGCTCAGACAAACACCTAAGTTTTGCATTTCCCCTTTTGCATATAGAGCCAACTATGACCCCTACATAACCCTTACATCAGTGGTGGGTTTCAAAAATTTTCGCTACTGGTTCGGTGGGTATGGCTAGGTGGGGGGGGTCATGTGACTGAGTGGGCATGGCCAACTTGACATCACTCACACCCATGCCCATGCCCTCTCAGTCGCATGACTCCCCCCCCACCAAGCCATTCCCACAGGAAAAGGTAGGAATTTTTTTGGGATGTCTACCTATCCACCCCTGCCTTCCTGATGCCAGTCACCCTTGTTTCCTCTCCTTTAGTGGCTCTGGCCCTAGCCCTGCTTCCACCCCCCACAACTGCCTCTTTATTCAGGCTGCTTACCTTCTGCAGCAGCTGGTTCAGATTCCAGAAGGCAAGCTGACCAGAGTTTTCGGCGGCCCCCAGCCAGCCACGAGTACTGGGAAGTGGCTGGCAGGCAAAAAAGCCTCCTCTTTGAGAGCCACTTTGCAAAGTAGTAGGGTGAGTGAGTGGTAACCGGGCAGGCAGGATGAGCGAGTGGCATTTGGGTGGGCGGGGCGAGCAAGCGGCAACAGGGGGACTGGTTCAGAGGCATGGCCAGCCAGCCATCGCTACCGATTCGCCAAACTCGGCCAAATTTCCGTCACGGGTTCAAACGAACTGGTGTGAACCAGTTGAATGCCACCTCTGCCTTACATGACCCCATAGGAATTTGACAATAACTAATAGAAGACTTGTTCTTGCACAGGAACAGATAGTTCAAATACAAAACTCAAAGAAGGTTTAAAAAGCCCTCACTCTCGACTCCATTTTGTTAACTGCCCACAACAACAAACCCATGTGGTTCTTCTTCATCAATAAACCATCTTCCCAATCAGCCTCCATATTTCCAGTATATTTCTCCCAGCTTGGATATTTCTTTTCACACCCTATTCCATTTTCTTGTCCAAGGTGGTTCCGCTGAATGTGTAGAAGTAAAATCCTCTGAGAAGCAGATGCTACTGTAAATATGTAGACATTTCTATTTTAATGTAAAGAGCCCCATTAAAGATAATTGCAATGAAAACTTCTTTTAAGACCAAACCCAAACTATAAATTGCTTTTCTAAATCCTGTCAAAATGAAGTACATAGATTAATATTATAGAGGGTGGTTTATAATTAAGTCAACCTATGAAATATGGCACATGTGAAAAAGGTGGGACTGAATCCAATACATGTACCATTTGTTAAATAAAAGTTGCAGACTCATTTTTAGTCTTGATTAACAAGAAGACACAGCAAAACCTATCTTCAAATCACTTTTATATAGCAGCAGAGAAATATTATTGTTTGACATCTAAAAGGAGAACAATGGAACAATTTAAAGGACTGTTGAGGTAAGTTTTTGTTTGCTTATTGACAAGGTTGCACTGATAATATTTAATCTAAAATGTCTTAAAATTCAGAATATTTAGATTATCTACTTTCTGACATGTTCGGTTGAAGGAAGTTGACTGAGATGATTTTATTCAAATCTCATTCCAGCTTTTAAAAAAAATAGCAATCTCCTTTCTCTACCCACTTTTCTCATTTTAATTTTTTTTGTTTCCATTATACTCAACATAGAAAGTTGGTAATATTTGAATCAATGTTTTCTAAATATTGAATATGACAGGTTTGATGATGAAAAGGCCTGAGAAATTTTGAGGAATTTTAACTATTATTTTGAAGAGGTGTCTCCCCCACCTCCTCTTGCCCTTCTGTCTCTTGTTATCCTAGAAAAAATAATGGGAAAAGAGATAAAGATTTGCAGAATTCTTTCATCCTTAAAATGCTTGAAGGCTATTATTTTAATAGCCTTCTTGATGGGTAAATATTTTTCACGCTAATGTATATCAGAAAATTTATCATATTACAAATTGTTTTTGGAAGGGCTATACATTGCCAAGCAACAGAGAATGAAGTTTTTAATTTTTTGGGGTGTATGCTTGGTTTCACTGAATATGTACAGGTTTTGGCTCCTGGCTATACTGCAATTGTACACCTGCCAAAGAGCTTCTAAAAAAATGATTTCCTCTCCTTCCATAGGATATATTGACTCATTTACCTTTAAATACATTATAGTTCATCCAAATACTCCCCCCACTTTATTGTTGCAACAGTGCTTACAATAGAATGCAACTCTTTGAACCCAGGTATGCATTTTCCAAATTGAACTGGATCACTTCCCTAAAATTTTTTAATTGTTTTTAGGTGCTCGAGGATATGGCTATTGCTGCTTATGATTCACTTCAATGAATATGTGAGGTCAGAAGAAATAGAAATCATCGGAAAAATGAATCCTGAATCCCAAATGAATATTGTGAGTTGCAGTGACGTGCGGTGAGGGTTATGGCTGGTGAGGCTGGTGACGTCATCAGGAAGGCGGAGCCTCAGCCTCCTGCTCACGTGGTCCCATTCCCCGCCTTCCTGAGTGAACATTAAGGGGACCGCGGAGTGCACTGTAGCATTGCTTCCTCCACCGGCCCCAGTCCCTTCCCCCCCCCTCCTTCAAGGTCTCCTACGAACCCAAAGCCCGATCCCCAGCTCTCTCGGGCAAGTCTTGAGCGGGGTGAATGGGAAAGCAACAAAAGGGGCTGCGCTTTTACCCCGCTCAAGCCTTGCCGCCTGCAGCCACCGCCCGCTCTCGCTGCCTCTTTCGTTGCTTTCCCACCTGCTGCCTCTTTCGTTGCTTTCCCACCCGCCCTCCCTTTCGTTGCTTTCACACCCACCCTCGCTGCCTTTCGTTGCTTTCCCGTGCCCACTCTCGCTGCCTCTCGCTGCCTCTTTCGTTGCTTTCCCACCCACCCTCGCTGCCTTTCGTTGCTTTCCCGTGCCCGCTCTCGCTGCCTCTCGCTGCCTCTTTCGTTGCTTTCACACCCACCCTCGCTGCCTTTCGTTGCTTTCCCGTGCCCGCTCTCGCTGCCTCTCGCTGCCTCTTTCGTTGCTTCCCCACCCACCCTCGCTGCCTTTCGTTGCTTTCCCGTGCCCGCTCTCGCTGCCTCTCGCTGCTTCTTTCGTTGCTTTCCCACCCACCTTCGCTGCCTTTCGTTGCTTTCCCGTGCCAGCTCTCGCTGCCTCTCGCTGCCTCTCGCTGCCTCTCGCTGCCTCTTTCGTTGCTTTCCCACCCACCCTCGCTGCCTTTCGTTGCTTTCCCGTGCCCGCTCTCGCTGCCTCTTTCGTTGCTTTCCCACCCGCTGCCTCTTTCGTTGCTTTCCCACCCGCCCTCCCTTTCGTTGCTTTCACACCCACCCTCGCTGCCTTTCGTTGCTTTCCCGTGCCCGCTCTCGCTGCCTCTCTCTGCCTCTTTCGTTGCTTTCACACCCACCCTCGCTGCCTTTCGTTGCTTTCCCGTGCCCGCTCTCGCTGCCTCTCGCTGCCTCTCGCTGCCTCTTTCGTTGCTTTCCCACCCACCCTCGCTGCCTTTCGTTGCTTTCCCGTGCCCGCTCTCGCTGCCTCTTTCGTTGCTTTCCCACCCGCCCTCCCTTTCGTTGCTTTCACACCCACCCTCGCTGCCTTTCGTTGCTTTCCCGTGCCCACTCTCGCTGCCTCTTGCTGCCTCTTTCGTTGCTTTCCCACCCACCCTCGCTGCCTTTCGTTGCTTTCCCGTGCCCGCTCTCGCTGCCTCTCGCTGCCTCTTTCGTTGCTTTCACACCCACCCTCGCTGCCTTTCGTTGCTTTCCCGTGCCCGCTCTCGCTGCCTCTCGCTGCCTCTTTCGTTGCTTTCCCACCCACCCTCGCTGCCTTTCGTTGCTTTCCCGTGCCCGCTCTCGCTGCCTCTTTCGTTGCTTTCCCACCCGCCCTCCCTTTCGTTGCTTTCCCACCCACCCTCGCTGCCTTTCGTTGCTTTCCCGTGCCCGCTCTCGCTGCCTCTTTCGTTGCTTTCCCACCCGCCCTCCCTTTCGTTGCTTTCACACCCACCCTCGCTGCCTTTCGTTGCTTTCCCGTGCCCACTCTCGCTGCCTCTCGCTGCCTCTTTCGTTGCTTTCCCACCCACCTTCGCTGCCTTTCGTTGCTTTCCCGTGCCCACTCTCGCTGCCTCTCGCTGCCTCTCGCTGCCTCTTTCGTTGCTTTCCCACCCACCCTTGCTGCCTTTCGTTGCTTTCCCGTGCCCGCTCTCGCTGCCTCTCGCTGCCTCTTTCGTTGCTTTCCCACCCACCCTCGCTGCCTTTCGTTGCTTTCCCGTGCCCGCTCTCGCTGCCTCTCGCTGCCTCTTTCGTTGCTTTCCCACCCACCCTTGCTGCCTTTCGTTGCTTTCCCGTGCCCCCTCTCGCTGCCTCTTTCGTTGCTTTCCCACCCGCTCTTGCTGCCTCTTTTGTTGCTTTCCCACCCGCCCTCCCTTTTGTTGCTTTCACACCCGCCTCTAAAGTGCGCCAAAGCCTCCTTCGTCCCCCCCAGCGCGCGCCCTTTTTATTTCCCGCAACACCCCCCCCCCATTTCGGGAAAGCTTTCCCCATTGCCTGGGGGGTGAGGGGGGCGGCTCCTCTCCCCCCACTCCCTCCGTCCCTGCCTCTCTCCTCAGCCCCAAAGCTCCGTCCGCGAGACTCACTTCCAAGGTGAAGCCCTTGTGGCAGCGAAGCCCTTGTCGCCCCGAGCTCTTGTTTGCACTTCCGCCCCTTATCTTTGCTCTTCCCCGCTCTCTCCCGCCAACCTCACCAGCTGCTTCTTTTGCCCTGACGTTTCCCGGCAAGGCAAAAGACTTTTGCATTGCAACAAACTTTTGCAACATCATTTGCAGCTTGGCCCGGAGCTCAGGCATTCTAAAACGCTTCCTTTCGCCCGTGGAAGAGCTCATGCGGGCGAAAGGAAGCCCACATCCCGCGGACTAAAACGCTTCCTTTCGCCCGCATGAGCTCTTCCACGGGCGAAAGGAAGCACTTTAGTCCGCGGGGTGCGTGTGAGAGGAGAGAATATTCAGGCATTCTCTCCTCCTCTCGTAAGCACCCCGCGGACTAAAAACGCTTCCTTTCGCCCGCATGAGCTCTTCCACGGGCGAAAGGAAGCGTTTTAGTCAGCGGCAGAGCTCAGAGCTTTAGAGGCTTTTTTAAAGAGGCAGTCATTCACGGTGAGCTAGCTAAGCTCACTTCAGCACTCGCCTTTTCCCCGTTTACATTTTTTTCCTTTTCATGATTGACAGTGGTGAGGCTCTGCCTCCCCTGCCTCCCCTGACCGCACGTCCCTGGTGAGTTGAACTCTCAGAAAATATTTTTACCAATTGTGTTCAATGGGACTTTCTCCCAAGTATGTTTATATACAATCACTTTTCTTTGTTTATATACCAAGGCCTTTTCTATGCAGATAGCAAGAAGATCCACTAGATGTCAGACATTGATTTCCCTTTCCTCTTATCCAGGGGTTGTCTGAATGTTTCTCCTTCCCCCCCCCCTGCAACTAAAGCAGCCTTCGATTTTACAGGTCAATCATGAAATAAGATACTGCATTGGGGACTGCTCCTATTTTGGGATTCAGAGGTACACATTTCTCTAATAGTGCATTCTGATTTGCACCCAGTCTCCAACAGTCAGATAGCATTTTGTGGCACATGAATGGGATCAGAAATGACTATGTTGATTTATTTTCCCCTTAGTATTGTTTTACCCACTGAAGCGCAAATGTACTTCTGAAAGCCTTTGGTATTATGCTGATACCAATTTCTTGTGTGTAACTAATGCTGCTTTGACTATGTGACAATAAATCTTTGGAAGTTCAAACCCAACCCTCTCCTAGAGAAATGAAATATTTTAAGAAATATTAAAAGGGCAAAATATTTCCCCTAAAAAGAGATGTAGAAACTCAAGAGAGGCAGAAACTCAGCGCCCCCACCTTTGTGAATGAGTCATTAAGGCCTAAGTCAGTCTATTCTACATAACAAAGACCTCCCCACTTCAGCTCCAGGGTGATGAAATTAAGGCATGGGCCTCAGGACATGACAGTCTAAGCACGTAATGGCGAACCTGTGGCATGTGGAGCCATTTGTCAGGGGATGTGAGGTGATGCCCTGTCAGCTGGCCAGCGCACATGCCTTCTTTTGAGGCCGTTATTCGCCCTGCGGAGGCTTCTGGGAACGGACTTCCAGTTTGCTCGTAGGGCTGGTTTTTGAAGGCTCCGGAGGTCGAAAATCGGCCCTATGGACAAACCGGAAGTCACCATTCCTGAACATCTGGACTCCCTGTAGGTCAGTTTTTTGCCCTCCAGAGGCTTCAGGGAAACTCCTGAGGCTTCTGAAGGGTGCCCGGGGGTGACAGGTAGGCTGTTTTTGCCCTCCCCAGGCTCCTAGAAAATGTGGCAAAAGCAGGGGGGCATAGCATTATGGGTGTGGCACACCAACGCATAACCGCCCTGTGCTCCCCCCCCCCCGCTTTTGGCACGGCAGCCAAAAACGGTTTACTATCACTGGTATAAGCCCTTTACCCATCTCACCACATGGCACCTGGGAAGATTACATCATCACCCAGCAAGTCAAGCAAGCTACAGCCTATAGAGCAGCCCCTGCACCGCCCCCTGGAAGTCTGACCACCAATCAGAATGCATTTCTTACACAGGAACGGGAAGTGAGTGGGGCCCGGAGAGGGCATAAAACGAGGGACTTACAGCATCTCTTCCCTTTTCTGCTCAAGAACTCCCATAGATCTCAGGCTATGGGATCCTGTCCACTATTAAACCATCTTTCCAAGAAGCCTCCATGTTTCCAGTGTCTTTTTCCCCACTTGGAACTGAACCCCAAAGGACATGTCTTCCAATAGGACAATGACTTTGATATTTTAAGGTTTAGCAATAAAGCCTTTCGTGAATTCTAGCTTCAACTGTTAGAAGAAGGTGGTGGTAGGTTTTTCTCTTTGCTTTCTTATAGAGTGGAATAATTCAGTTCTGGGGATATCCAGCAGAAGAACATGAAGTTCTGACAGAAGATGGCTACTACTTGACCCTGAACAGGATCCCAGGGCATACAAAGAGTAAGAAAAAAATTGTTCCCCAACCCCAATTTGTGTTGATCTTCTACAATTTGGGTCAGTATGTATGTATGTATGTGTATATGCGTATATGTGTTGGGGAATACCTACAGGCAGGGGACGCAGTGGCTCAGTGGCTAAGACGCTGAGGTTGTCAATCAGAAAGGTCGGCGTACAGAAAGTTAGCACCCACCCCTCTCCTAGAAAAATGAAATGTTTTGAGAAATATTTAAAAAGGCAAAATAATATATTTTCCTGGATGAGAAAAGGAGAAATATGTTGTTTTAAACAGAAAGTATTCCCCCACCTTTTCTTAATAGCCCACAGAAGATGTCAGTACTTAAGAGATAAAGAGATAGATAGCTCTATACATAAGCAAATACAGTACCCTCACCCAAGATCCAACAAAGGTAGGATTAGCCCTCAGCCACAATAGGAATTGCCCAACATCCATTCAGAACACAAGCCTCTTCATTGCATCCTCTCAGCAGTTCAAACTTCAACCAAACCAGGGACAACCTATAGAGCCAGCTATAACATGGCCACATGGGAGTCTGACAACAGCCAATAGAATACATGTTCTTGGCACAGGAACAGGAAGCTCATGTGCAAAGCTGAAGAGAAAGTATAACCCCCCCCCCCCCCAACTCCATGTGATCAGCTGCATCTGAACCACAACCCATGTTTCCTTTCCAATCAGCCTCCAGTCTCCATTTTGTCTCCAGTGCCTTTCTCCCGGCTTGGAACTGAACCACATGGATATTTCTTCACACACATGCATACAAAAACACACAAACAAAATAAAGCCATTATTTAAGGTTAAAACACTGCACAGAACTGATGCATCTTAAACATGTTATTGCATTTGTTTGTTCCTTAGACATGCCTGACTATTGAAAAGCAAATCCTCCCAGGGTAATGAAGATATATTCTCTTTTGAGATGTCAACAATTTGTTTTTAGAACAGAAATCAAACTGTAAGAATGGGTATACTATTTAGACTCAAGGAAATACAAATAAATTTTAAAGAGTAATGGTGTATAGATCAGGTGAGATCAGTGGTGGGATTCAGCGGGTTCACACCATTTCAGAAGAACTGGTTGTTAACTTTCTGAGCAGTGTGCTGAACTGATTATTGGAAGAAATCATTAGGGCAGAGAATTGTTGTTAAATTATTTGAATCCCACTACTGGTCCTCTTTGAAGAGGATCTGGATTATCATAACAAATTGATTCAAATACATGACCGAATTTGTCTTTAACTTTAATAAGTTTTCCAGTTAAATAATCATTTGGGCAAAAGGCCTATGTAAATATTTTTCATCTCATTGGAGGTCTTTCTGTCTTACCTGGGAACAAAATTCCCGCAAGAGAAGAAAAGAGCTTTTTTGATTTTTCATCAGCGGTCCAAATCACATGTTCAACTAAACAGCCCTATATTGGTAGCTATATTGTTACATATTGCAATTGATGAATGTTTTCATTTCCATAACTTCACAAGGTTCCAAATCTTCTGTACTCTTGCTTCATTGTTTGAGTATGGAAGGCAGCGTTTGGATAGCAAACCTTCCACACCAGAGCCTGGGCTTTATACTAGCAGATGCTGGATATGATGTGTGGATTGCCAATATCAGAGGAACTACTTGGTCCAGGAGGCACCAGCATTTCTCAATTGATGAAGAAGAGTTTTGGAATTTCAGGTATGCTCAGTTGGCATGTAAGTGATTGGAATTCATTTTGCAAGATGACATTTTAATGATATATATATATATATTTGCAATGCAAAGCCTTTGAACTCTATGTTGATCTAGATTACTATCTATTTAATATGCTGATAGTTGATTTGAATGATGCTACAATTATATATTTGGCAAATTTCTGGCAAATTTTACAAACACTTCCTAGATCTCCAAGCATTCTTTCTTGATTGGATTGTCTTTCCACTCAAGGACCAAATTTGCATCTTTAATAAGTAAAATTTAAATTTATGAAATAGAGGATTAGAGTGATAAACCTGTATACTAGGGGTCATCAACCCCCCCAGTCCATGAACTAACATCGGTCCATGGCATGCCAGAAACTGGTTCATGTAAATTAGCGAAGCCCCCATCCTTAGGATGCAGGCAGCATGCAAAACCATGGACCCTGTGGTCCGCAGAAAAACCTCTCTCCATGGAACTGGTTCCTGGTGCCCAAAAGGCTGAGGACCGCTAATGTGTACTATAGAAACATAGGCTGGAAGGGACCTTGGAGGTCTTCTAGTCCAACCACCTACTCAAGTCAGCCTTATATCATCCCAGCCAAATTAAGCCTAAGAGATCATGTGCAAATACTGGGACTAATAATATTTAATGTATGTAGTTATTTCTTAATTCACTAGATTTGTACTTTACCTTTCCAATCTGAAAATGTATTTACGCACTGCACCAGTTAAAAAAAGGCTGAGATAGATTAGGCAAATTTTCATTTCTGAACATTAATGACAGGCCTGTCCCAACTTGGGCATTTAGGAAATAAAGACCTTCAACTCCATGTGTAGCGAAAGGTATATTTTTACTAAAGCCAAGTGGTTAAAGCGCAAGCAAAGCCAGATCTGAATATTCCTGTGCAAACCCAGTGATTTTCCCTTCTCCTGGACTCTCCCCCCCCCCCCTTTGGTCATTTTGTTAATGTCCAATAGTATTCAAACTAGGTGTTTTGGTAACAGTTCTAAAGTTGGGTGCCTCTTTGGTGGGCATTTGAATTCCATTCTCTGGTACCTGTCAATCCCCCCTCCCCATATTCCCCTGCTTCCCTGCCACCACCACCACCCCTTTTAAGGCAGGATGACAGCAAAGTGAAGCAAGGCTGAAACAGTGTCGTGGCAGATGTGACAATTTCTTAATTCTGCTTTATTGCAATCCAAGAAAACATACAATTATTTAACATGTCCACAATGAGTATCATTAGAGTCAAAATTGTAAACAATAACAGCTATAATGATATCAATAGAAAACAATAAATAATTCAACAAAAGAACACAGTCAAAATATAAGGGAAAAAATAATGCTACAATTAAATGTAAATGTTTTAAAGGTAACAATTAACTAACTACCATTTATGGAAAAATTCGCTGTGCATAGTTTCAGTTTTAAGATAAATTGATTGATATAATCTTTTTTCTTTAGCTAGCACTAAATTGTTTTTGCACTGGATTGACTAATGTTTCTTTGAACTGTGTACGTTTACACTGATTTGGTAATTCAGCAGTCTTCATGTGTGCTTAGTTTTTATTAAATCAATTCCATTCATTGAAATCTTTCAATCAATTGAATGGAATCAACTCTTGAATCTAATTTGAACTTTGATTAAGGTTGAAGTTACAATTCATATCAGATCAAATCAAGCATGTCTAAACCTTAATGCTATAAGTTTTATTCCACCTACAAATTTTATTCCAAACCAGAACCAAATGAGTCAAGGAAATTTCTGTTTTTTCTCTTTTCCTGGGCAAACATATACATATCTGAGGGATGCTAATTTTGGTTTTTGTTAGTTAAATACACTTATAAGTAATTTAGGAAAAGGACCAATACATGGAATTAATAACTAAAAATTCTTTTCATTCTCAATTATATGTGTTTGGTTTCAGTTTTCACGAAGTTGGTATATATGACCTTTCAGCCACAATAAACTTTATCCTTCAGAAAAGTGGACAGGAGCATCTCTATTTTGTCTGCCATTCACAAGGCTGCAATATAGGTATGTTGAGAATGAAGCTATTGTACAAGGCAACATTTTGTGCATTCTTGGTGATGTCTAAAATCTTCAGAAATCAAATGAAATCATTGATATGTGAAGAAGGTCTACCTTAGGTATCAAAATTAATAGAATCACAGAATGGAAGGATCAAAAAATATTTCTGAGATCATTTAGTCCAGCTGACTTCCTAGTCCTCGCTGGACGGGGTTCATTGATGTAATTACCTTCTACCTGTTTGTAGAATCAAAACATTAATTGACAAATCTCATCAACTGTCATTCAACGTAGAATAGTTGACTCATGGATATGCAATTACAAACCAAGAATAAAGAAAAGTTGGGGAAAATGTTTACCCGTGCATCCCTATCTCCCTTTTTCCTATCTCCATTGATTTTCCATTTGTTTGTTTGTTTCCCACTTTCATTACTTTTCAAATGACTCAAGGCAGCAAACATACCCAATACCCCTTTCTCCTCCTATTTTCTCTACAAAAACAACCCTATGAGGTGAGTTGGGCTGTTAGAAAATGCCTGGACCAAAGTCATTAAAGTCATGGCTTTAATGGCCAAGGTGGGAGTTGAACTCATGGCCACTTGCTTTCAAACCAGTTGCTTTAACCACTAGACCAGTGGTCCTCAACTTTGGCGGCTGGCAGGGAGAGAGAGGGGTGGTGATGGTTCTGTGTGAGTGGCAGGCACGTGCTGTTGTGGCCCGCTGGCTGTCAGCAGAGCTAGCAGAAGAGTCAGATGAGGAGGAGGGAGAGGTAACGGGAGAGCCTGGGCCAGCTTCGTATCCTTTGGAACGCTCTGATGAGGAAACAGAATCAGAGGCAGAGGCAGATCCAGGTCCATCTGTCTTCCCCCAGGTGGAGAGGCAGCTGTCTTCGGGGCCTGAGTGAAGGGGAGGAACAGATGGAGCCCATCCCAGATGCGGGTATGCGTAGAGAGGAGAGCAACGGAAGGCAATAAGCCAGCTCTCAGGGAAAAGAAGATGTAGACACTAGCCAGCGCCTCCCTGGTTGGGAAATAAATAATAGGGGTTTGGGAGTGGCCTGTTATTGCAAACAACAGTTCATTTTCCACTATACATCAATCAGGTCAAATTCCTTTGCCAGAACTAGGTTTGCCAGGACTAATTGCCTTGTATTTGAGGTGCCAACTGAGTCTTCCTACTAGGAAATAACAGGAGGTGAATTTGCCTCAGCCGGTGTGAACAGGGACTGTTTCTGCTTGGCTTAATTATTGAAAGGCCTTTTTACCTTGAGTTCTCATGTAAACAGAGACTGATCCTGTCTGGTTTCAGAAGGTGGAAACGCTTTCCTTTGGGACTAATTACTTTTGGTTTTGTTTATCCAATGTGAACTGTTCGTCCCGCCCCCCCCTTTTTTTTTACTTGTGAGGAAGTAGTTTCTCATTGCTTGTGAAGCAAGAGAACACATGTGTGCAACTGCCTGTCGCTTGAGCGGCCTGGTTCTGAAGGGCCCACGGCCCACTAGTGGACCGCAGCTTGGGGCTTGGAGAACCCTGCAATACACAAAATGAGGTCTCATATAAGACACTTCTAAGATAAATGTTTCACAAATGAGAATACTTTGCAAGCAAATTGAGACCCACAGAGATCCTTTCGAGACATTTGCTGATCTTGTGGAAACTGAGCACAATCTCTCTCATGTTCCTTCGTACAGTGATAGCACAACTGAATTTGGACTCCATTCTTCTTCAACCATTGCAATCGGTGCTCATAATTGAATGTTTATTCAGCAAATTCAACTATAAAGCAACAAGACAGAGGCCTTTCCATTTCCCACATCAAAACATCTTTTGAGTTATATGTTACCAATAGATAACCAGTTGAAAATAAACTCATTCACATGCAGAGTTGTTGCTCAGGAGAAAACCACTTCTATGGAAATGGCTTTCTATTTATTGCATCCATTCTGATACTTCGTTCACTTCATTTTAAAATAAATGCTTAGTGATAAAACCTAGCTAGGTGGCAGAACTCAATTGACCGATTCTGAATCTGAAATTTCCCAGGAAAAAGCAAAAACCTAAGCTTGATCTGGAAGGTGAAAACTACTTTCTGGAACCAATCAAGGATAAACCCCTCATGCGTTGTTGCTAAATAAACCATATCCAATGAGCCAAGCTTAATTCAAAATGTAATCAGCATTCCTACAATTATTGCAATAAAAGTCAAATTAAAGGACACTAATGGAAATCTTTATCTCCAGGCTTTGTAGGATTTTCAATAATACCTCAACTGGCTGCTAAGGTCAAGATGTTTCTTGCCTTGGCCCCTTTATATACCCTTCAGGATACGAAAAGTGTGCTATTGCAACTCACACGTTTGCCAGAGTCGTTGTTGAAGGTAAGCCTGTAAGCCTTTTATTTTCCTGGGGAGGGTTGTTAGTATTCTGGGAGAATAGAGCATTAGGTTTGGGATCGAAAAAGGCAAGGTGGCACCTGCAAGTACTATAGGTCATGGTTCCAAGTAATACACCCATAATAAAGAGAATTGTGAGGCAAGTAGTTTTCTCGAAGAACTTGGAGAAAACCAACTCTGAGTATTCCTGCATTTTTCACCTATTTAAAAGTAAAAGTTTTCCCCTCTTCCCCAAACAATCAGTCCCATGGTCCAATCATCGCGCCTTCTAGTTGCATGGTAACTTCACTTTTCCTCTCTCTGACCACCTGTGGCAATGTCCTTGGTTCCCAGGAGAAAGTATTATGTTTTGGCTACAACCCCATCTATCTCTATATCCCCCTCCCAATCCCTCAGCTCCAGTGCGGCAGCAATTAAGCTCAAAAAATGGCACCGCTGAGGCCAGCTTCAGGGTTGACATTGTATGTAATTGGAGCCCTACCCTTTTGTATACTCATAGATGGCATAAGCACATAGAAAGGGGAAGGATTCAATTTATGGATATAGTCTCCATTCTGACTGCTTATACTTTACTTTACTTTATTGTCATTTTACGTATATACACAGTATACGCATACAACGGAATTCACATAACACCCAGAGACCAGAGACCAGGCCCAACACACATAACAATCCCCAAACACCCCCCACCCCCCCACCCAAAAAAATTCCCCACACAACAGACTAAGTAGTGCTGTCCAACAGCTCACTGATGGTGGCCCTTTAGTTCATTGTTGAGTGCAATTATAGCTCTGGGATAAAAGCTATTCAGAAGATGTGTGGTCCAAGTTTTAATTGTTCTGTATCTTCTGCCAGAAGGCAAAAGTCTAAAAAGATTGTAAGCAGGATGGGAAGAATTATGATCACAATTGAACCGCAAATTTTTGTTGCTAAGTGAAATGTTTAAGTGACTTTTGCCCCGTTTTATGACCTTTTGTGCCACAGTTGTTAAGCATATCACTGCAGCACTGTTCCCTCTAAGGTGCATGGCTGCGCGGCCACGCCAGTTCAGGAAAGCAAGCCCGGGGAGGTCCTTTGTGGGCGGCCAATCCTAGCTGCTTGCGCCCAGCGCTGCAGCTAAAGTAAACCCCCAAAGCCCCTGCCACTACCGGAATATCTGCTGCCGCCTCCTCCTCCTCTAACAGCACCACCACATTTGCTGCCCGACGCTGTGGCTGAGGTGAAGCCGCCAAAGCTCCTGCCGGCGCCCCCGCCCGTGGCAGCATCGCCTCCCCCTCTGTTCGGAGCACCTGAGCTGAGCCCCGCATTACCCCTGCCCCCTCCTCCTCTGCTGTGCTTTTGAGGAGCTATGAGGCCGCGGGAGCCAGTAGGAAGGCGGCGGAGGGGGTGGGGGCAGGGGAAAAAGGCCTCATGGCTTCTCAAAAGCACGGCGGAGAAGGAGAAGGCAGCAGGTGTAACGCGGTGCCCAGCTCAGGTGCTCCGATTGGATGGGGGCGCCAGTGGGAGCTTTGGCGGCTTCACTCCAAATGTGGTAGTGCTGTTGGAGGAGGAGGAGGAGGCAGCTGTTATTCTGGTGGCGGCAGGGGCTCGTCGTCGTCATCATCTTCAGCAGCAGCCCTGCCCCCTGTGAAAAAAGCCAAAGATGGAGCAGATCCAGGCAGATGACGTCGCTGCAACATGACTGGAGGAGGAATTCTGGGAGTTGAAGTCCACAAGTCTTCAAGCTGTCAGGTTTGAAGACCCTGGGTTTTTTTCTAAAGGGTTAGGGGTGCAAGGGTCTTGCAACTTGACAGCTTTAAGACTTGCATGCTTCAATGCCAGAGTTCCTGAGCCAACATGACTGGAGGAGGAATTCTGGGAGTTGAAGTCCACAAGTCTTCAAGCTGTCAGGTTTGAAGACCCTGGGTTTTTTTCTAAAGGGTTAGGGGTGCAAGGGTCTTGCAACTTGACAGCTTTAAGACTTGCATGCTTCAATGCCAGAGTTCCTGAGCCAACATGACTGGAGGAGGAATTCTGGGAGTTGAAGTCCACAAGTCTTCAAGCTGTCAGGTTTGAAGACCCTGGGTTTTTTTTTCTAAAGGGTTAGAGGTGCAAGGGTCTTGCAACTTGACAGCTTTAAGACTTGCATGCTTCAATGCCAGAGTTCCTGAGCCAACATGACTGGAGGAGGAATTCTGGGAGTTGAAGTCCACAAGTCTTCAAGCTGTCAGGTTTGAAGACCCTGGGTTTTTTTTTTCTAAAGGGTTAGGGGTGCAAGGGTCTTGCAACTTGACAGCTTTAAGACTTGCATGCTTCAATGCCAGAGTTCCTGAGCCAACATGACTGGAGGAGGAATTCTGGGAGTTGAAGTCCACAAGTCTTCAAGCTGTCAGGTTTGAAGACCCTGGGTTTTTTTTTCTAAAGGGTTAGAGGTGCAAGGGTCTTGCAACTTGACAGCTTTAAGACTTGCATGCTTCAAATGCCAGAGTTTCTGACCCAACATTTTGGTTGCTAAGCAGGAGCGTTGTTAAGTGATACTATATAATACTTTTAATTAAGCGGGTACCTTGAATAAACATAACTTTGAGTTTCAAATAATACTGATTTTGTTGTTGTCTTAGGTGACACCTGTGAAAAAAATTCAGGTGCTGCTCAGGCATAAAAATGTGCCGCTCAAACACTATACTTTTCTGCTCACACTGAAAAAAAATTAGAGGGAACATTGCACTGCAGTTGTTAAGTTAGCAACACAGTTGTTGAGTGAATCTGGCTTCCCCATTGACTTTACTTGTAATATGGTCACAAAAGGTGATCACATGGCCCAGGGACACTGCAACCGTCATAAATATGTGTCAATTGCCAAGCATCCACATTTTGATCATGTGACTATGAGGATATTGCAATGGTCGTAAACATGAAAATTGATCATGTTACTTTTTTCAGCATTGTTGCAACTTTGAAAGGTTACTTATCGAACTGTTTATAAGCTGTGCTCATAATAACAATCATTTTGGGAACATCCAGTTTCTCCAGCAATTATTTTCTGTGAGCATTCATAATATGCTGAGTGCGAGAGATTGTATATAGATAGGAAAGTAATGGAAGATTAGACATTTGCAGTCAAGAGTCTGGTGATAGCTTATTTTATCAACAGCAACTTGGGCTCCAATGGCAAGAAGCCTTTAAAATCCTTCAAACAAATTTCACTGTGATGAATTCCTTATGAATGAGAATTGGAAATCCCTCTTGTGGTTTCCAAGATTCTGTATTTACGCAAAGATCACAGTAACCATATTTAATGAAGTCTTATACTGCTTTATCTTTTGATCTGGCCCAACTGACACCTTCAAAATATGTATGCTGTCCAAATGCTAAAAAAAAAACCACACACACACACACACACACACAGAATAGAAAAGCACAAATAACATGGGTGGGTTGCTTACTTACAGGTTCATAAAACTGTACTGAAATAGAGGCTGTTGCGGATTGAGTGGAGTTTATTTTTATCGTTATTTATATATCAAATTTGGAAACTGCCCAATGTATTCATACAGCACTTTCAAAATAATGCTATAGTGTGAAACAATCAGCAGAAACAATTTGAGAAAATGAATGTACTCTGTGTCCCTGAATTAGGCCAACAAAGTAATCTTAGAAATGCGTGTAATTAATATTCAAAATGTGAACTGTCTTTGTGATGGATGTACAGATTATATTTGGTACAAAAGAATTCTGCTTGATGAGCCCCGAACTGAGAGCACAGCTGGCCAGAATGTGCAGTTACCAACCATTAAGCATGATCTGCAAGCAAGGTCTTTTTCTGGTTGGTGGTTTCAGTGAGAGAAGTCTGAATGTGGTAAGTACAAAAGGAATATAATATTTAAAATTCAACAATTCCTATGTTCTTTTTCCTGCCTGGCTGCCCCAATGAGGAATACAATCAGAATCCATCGGAGTTGCCTAACACATCTGGAGGGTGTTAAATGGGGGAAGTTCAGCATTAGTTCATAGAAGCTATAGAAGTCTTGTCGTGAGGTTTGTAGATGTTGTTATTGTTTAGGTGTTCTGGCCTGTCAGCTGCCGCCCCCTCCAGCAGCCGAATCAGATGAGGAGGTGGGTTGGGAGTCAGGGCCAACATCAAGGCAACCGGAGAGCTCCAAGGGGGAAGAGGGAATGGAGCTGTCAGAGATAGAGACAGAGGCGGAGCTTGGGCCGTGCATCAGCCCTCAGATGGAGAGTCCATAGCCCCCAGGTCTGGAGATGGCTGATGAGAAAGAAGAGGAAAAGCTGGATCCAGTGCCTGATGCACAGATGCGCAGAAAGCAGAGGAGAGGAAAGCAATGGAAATCTATGGGCCAATCCTTGGGATGGAAGAGCAATCGCTGCTAGCGAAGCTCTGGGGTTAAAAGGCAGGGGGCAGAGATGAATAGGTGTGGCAGACAACTGACTGCTGCTAACTGACTTGTTAGCCTGCTGTGTATGTGTGTGAGAGACAGAGTGTTTGCTGGGGCTGCTGGGGCTCCTAATAAAGGGAACATTTAACTACAAAGGATTTATCGTTTTGGGGAGCCGGGTCAGAACAACAGGAAAACCCTTTGCATGTCTAGATTGGTGAGAAAATTTGACCTTGCAATTTCCATACACGTCATGGGACCTAAAATAGATCTCCTCTAGCCAATTGATGCACTGTGGGCAGGAGGCACAAGGGAAGGCATGCGACATCATGCATAATATGAGGTCATTGCTCAAAGGATTGCACAACCATTGCATAATTTGCATTGTTTGCATGATGACTTCATGAGACACATGATGCAGTGGTCACTTATTGGATTCCTTATCATTTGTGGTTGATCCTTTGAGAGCCTACTTGAATTTTCAGCTAAAGCACAAGCAGTTGAGTCACTGTGTAAAAGGCACGTAGCTGGATAACTTCAGGCCTTTATGATCTATCCATGTCAGTGTTTGCATCTAGCTTGTCCAATGGGATGCTTTTGCTGACTTTTCATGTGGCCATACTGCTACAGAAGTCAATGGCAACATTGAAGTTGCTGTCTATAACTGTCTCAATGCAGGATTTCTCTGGGGAATGAAATGAATTCTCAAAAATTCACAATTCTCTTACAGAGTCGGGTTGATGTGTATCTATCACGATTCCCAGATTATACTTCTGTGAAAAATATAGTCCATTGGAGTCAGGTACAGTAACTGCAAGTGAAAGAAAAGTATTTCAACATATCTCCCTTTGATGATAGTGTGGTAGTGTTTTGCTTGATTGGAAGACACCAGCTTGATCCACAACTAGAATTTGGTGGACCAGGACTTCCAACCAAGTAGAATATTAGGATTACGAAGATGTTCTGGAGTGGCATGACCTCTAATGCAGCATTTCTCAATCTTGGCAGTTTAAGTTGGTTGGACTTCAAATCCTGGAATTCTCTCAGCCAGAATTGGGAGGTTGGGAAAATTCTGGGAATTGAAGTCCAGAGAGCTTAAAGCTGCCAAGGTTGAGAAACATCGCTCTAGTGGAAATTTTTGTAAGATCCCAGAATTTTGAGGATCACCATTTGCCAGTTTGGTGTGAGCTGGTGGCCTAGAAACCAGTACATTATGAGTTGTAGTCCCACCTTATAGCCATTTACACTTTTCCACATGCAAACAGAAACAGATTAAAATAAAAATATTAGGTTGTTGTCAGGAATTATTTCCGCAATTTTACCACAACCACCTACTGAATCCCAAAATATAATATACTTCCAAAGTGATCAGTCCACATTATATCATTATTAATGCTTCCTACAATCCTTGATCACAAAAAACTCTTACTTAAAAAAAGCCCCTACAGCTAAAAATCAGAAAGCAGTTGTCCAGGGTGGGGATAAAAAAGGAATTTAAGTGCAGTTGTACAGTTGAGGCTCGACAGCATCTCGGGGCTGGCATTCCTGGTTCCCACAACCTGTCACTCATTGCAATTTAAATCTAATAAAACATTCTCCCATGTAAAAAGACCTATGACCTAATCTTAATTCTGACCCTAAATGGAAGTGCTTTGATTACAGTGTAAGGAAGAGTTCTAAAGGTTGGGAGGCAATGAAAATTTGTCTTGGGGACCTGCGGGTATATGGTGAGATAGGTCAAAGATTGCTACATAGATAATATACAGCAAATCTATTGTTGAAGAAGCATCTTTATTTCATCAATTGTCCTTGGTGTGAAAGTTATGGCTGCATTTTTGTTTTGGAAGCACAAGTTTGTGTTTTGTTGAAGGGTCTGTATACATATCCAAACATTGTTTGCTTTTGTTTTCCAGACGTCTCACTCAGGTCAATTTGCATATTATGATTATGGCTCAAAGAACAAAGATATATACAACCAGGTAGGAATTTATAGATTGTGGATACAATTTTGGAATAGAATTTTTGGAAAGTCCTTTTCAGTATATAGATATTGGTCCATTTAAAAATTTATAGTCCTGTCACATTCTCTGATGGCTTGTAAAACAAACTGGGAAATGTACAACAGGAAAAAAGGGAAGAAAAAGTCACCCCATAAAGATGTTTCTGTCCCAATAGTAAACTACAGCGTATAGATCATGAATAGGCAATGCCTTTACTCTAAAACTGGCACTGGTTTCACTGAACAGTGAAATGAAGATCTCACATCTCCAGAATCTCAAATGAAGAAGGTATCTTCTACACTTTGATTCCCAGGAAGTGATCAGAAAATATAAAGACATCAGATAGCTATTCAGAACTAGCTATAATTTCTCATCTATATGTAGGGTAGATGTTCAGCTTCATTCAACAATGACTAAAAGCAACTGCTACCCTATCAAGTATATTCTCCACTGAAGGATTTGCCTTGTAACCTGTCCACATGCCATTGAGAATGAGAAATTGATGTTGTTCTGGAAACTCTTAAGACCGACAAATGCTTTTATTTTAGCACAACCAACATGGATAATGATAAAAGCACCTTTTATTTTCCAAATTAAATGGAATTTCCATTGATTGCTACCATGTATAGATGAAAATCTTACTGTGATCATGTGCAACTTTATAATAGTTTTTTCTTCTGATGAGAAATAGCTAATTTGACATCAAGACCTCCTGATATCATATTTGACCTGAGACCCTTGAGTATTATCTGTCATACTCCCTCTGTAAGTTGCCACACTGAAATCTATCAACATGTTGGAAGGGAAAAAGTATTAAATATATAAGGAATAGTCATATTAATTAATTAATGTAAGAATAATTTTAATTTCAATTACATTTGATCAATTTTATCTTTTGTTTTGGCTTTATCATCAATTTTAACTTTCGAGTGGTGCGGTGGCCTGAGAGATGGAGCTCTGGCCTCACAATCTGTAGGCTGTGAGTTCAATCCTAGGTAAAGACAGATATTTCTCTCTCTGGGCACACTGAGAATATATCTGCTGAAAATAATTCTGCTTTGGCAACGGGAAGGGCAACTGGCCACTAAACAGCTGCATTCAGTTGTCCAGCATCATTCCACAAGGGATTATGGTGTTCATTAAAAGAGGGTGATAATTATCCCCATGCTGGCTGGGGAATTCTGGGAGTTGAAGTCCACAAGTCTTAAAGTTCCCAAGTTTGGACACCCCTGACTTAGACTGATCCAAAGAAATTAAAGAAAACTAAAGTGAAGTGAAACAAAATGAAAATTGTGCACAGCTGTACTATGAAAAAAGGACAAGGGCTGAGATCATAATGCATTTGTACTTCAATACACCATATCATTGCTATAAAAGTTCACTGTACCTGAAGAGTACTTAACCAAACTTCACTGATCTTAGATTGCTAACCAGGATTAATGTGGGTTGTTCTTAGATGGTAAGTGGCAAGAAAATCCACAAATATATTTACACACTGCATCCAAGAAACCACCAAAAGTAGAGGTTGACTTAAGGGAATAGATAAATAATAAGCGGATTCAATTGGATTGAATTTTTAATCAATTAATTTTCTTTCTCACCTTGTTTTTTTTTTAAACCAAGTCTCCAGATTAATTTACCATATCAATTACCATGAATTAAAGTGTATGTGAAGATATTGTCTCATTGATTACTATATTATTTATTTTTCCCCAGACAATTCTTCCGTGCAACATAGAAGCCTTAAAAACTAATTTAATTACCATAAAATTAAATATATGTGAATGATTACTTCATTATTCATTTTTTTCCCACAGACAACTCCTCCTCTGTATGACATTGAAGCAATCACCATCCCAATAGCCATGTGGAGTGGAGGTCAGGATTGGGTTTCCCAACCCTCTGAAATTGCACAATTGCAACATCGAATTACTAATCTCATTCACGAGAAGAAGTTTCCCAAATGGAACCACTGGGATTTCATTTGGGGTCTTGATGCTCCTTCCTGCTTGTATAGAGAAATACTTGCTTTGATGGCAACGATGTAGGAGGGGGAGACGAACAGGGTATGTTATGGTAGCCAAAACTCAGGAGTCTGGTAGCATTTTTTAATGACTAGAAATTTTATTATAGGCATCAGCCTTGGTGAACTGTAACTGACTTCATCAGGTGCACAAAGTTGCTAAATTTTGTAGGATTTAAATTAGGAAAGACATGTAGATTTATGCAGCTATAGGTTCCGTGTGAGACAAACGGCAAATATATTATCAGTTTAGTCTTTAAAACCCATTGTGTTTGTTGATACCTTAAGAGACAGCCTGAAACCATGTTCCTGTTGTATAAGATTTCTTAGTGTGAATTCCATTTTAAACACAAATATCAGACTAAGGATTATGCAGCATAACTATTAATAAAAACTGCTTAATACAGCACGAGTTCAAAGTTAAGTTCATTTTTACACTTGTCAAAACATTTTCCATAGGCATTCCTGGGGATTTGGGGACATGTATAGGGGAAGTTCTATAGGTGAATTTTTATGCACCACCACAGCAGTTCTGTCACTTTCTTTTTATCCCCTCAAGTGGTGATTGCAATATTTATTATTAAGGTCGGTTGCACAGGCAAACAGATTTTAGACTGGGTGTGGCATTTTTATTCATATATTTTTATCAACCTGTCAAGATCTTCCCAAGGACCTAGGATAGAGGTTGATATTTGTTGGTGTTAAAAGTATTGTCACAGGATGTAAACCACTTCCAAAATCTTGTCAAGAAAATGGCCAGGACAAGCTGTTGCTAGGTGTGAAAATTAACCTAAAGCTACAGAAGGAGGAGGAAGAGGAGGAGGAGAAAGAGGACGAGGAGAGGAGGAGGAGAAGAAGAGAAAGAGAGGAGGAGGAGGAAGAAGAAGAGGAGGAGGAGGTGGAGGTGGTGGTGGTAGAGGAGGAGGGGGAGGAAGAAGAAGAAGAAGACAACGACAACAAAAGCAATAAAGAGTGCGACATCCTTATTCTGAAATAATCTTTTGGGGTATAAATTCCAGAACTTGAAATGAGTTGAAAAATGTAAGAGACATGCAAAACCTAAGAACAATCACATTAGATTATGTGGCTTAATTTGAAGAGGGCATATCAGCCCAGGTAATACAGATGTTTTTGATGTTGGAGACAGCACTGAGAGTCAGTTGGAGGGTTTGAGTGAGTCTGCCCTTTCCTGGGCCGGCTTGGGGAGGATGCTGTGAAATGGGGGTTATGGAGAGGTGGAAGCCTGTTGAAGCAGAGAGCTGTAGTAATGTGCCATGGGGCCTCCTGTCCTTATCCATCTACCCAGGGTGCTTGATTGAGTGAATGTAACAATGGTTGGAGGGGGGGATGGCAGAGCCCTTTATCTTAAAGAAAGTTGGTCAGGGTGTTAAGGGGAGGATCCCCTCAGGAGATCTAGGGTAGGACATTACATATAGGTGGTAATGGACATGGGCAGGCTCAGCTCTTCCTGAAACTTGTCACCTATAGATACTTTCCTTGGATTTTTGTTGAGCCCAAATTTTGTTGAACTTTTCAACATTGATGAAGGGATAGGACCTTATCAGGCTTGGCTGAAAGCTCTTCTCTTTTCAGAGACATCTAAGATCCATCACTGTATATCTCATACTACTATCTATGAAGAGCTGGAGGCTACTGGTACTGACAGCATCGATTTCATATTCAATGCCAAAAAATGCTGCTTGTCCAGAGAGAACATCTCCTGAATATAATGTTTCTTGGGGAAATACATGTGGGCCAGATGGCAGACCTTTTTGGTAATAGCTCCTCTCACACATGCTTCCAGAGATCCTAGTTTGAGTTCCTGAGAACAGCATAAACAGGCTGTTAAATTGCATGAAATTGTGGACACTAGAGATTTATGGAGGAGATTAAAACTAAAGTAATCAAGATTTGGCAATAGAAAATTACAGTTTGTACTTAAGGAACACCTTGAACAGAAATGACACAGAGCATAAAATAGAATTCTATCTCCTTTAAGCTATCAGAAATAGTAAATATCACAAATAGTAGAAATATCAATAGAAATATCACAATAGTAATGGGGGACTTTGACTACCCTTATTTAATCAACTGGGAGACAAACTATGCACCTAGTGGAAGATCAAACAGATTCTCAACAAACTTAGCAGAGAACTTTGTCTCCCAAAAAGTAGAGAAGGGAACAAGAGGGTCAGCCATATTGAACTTCATTCTCACCAACAGAGATGAAATGATATACGGCAGTGGTTCTCAGCCATCCCAATGCCGCAACCCTTTAATACAGTTCCTCATGTTGTGGTGACCCCCAACCATAAAATTGGTGTCTTGGTTTCTAAGACCATCGAAAATATGTGTTTTCCGATGGTCTTAGGTGACCCCTGTGAAAGGGTCGTTTGACCTCCAAAGGAGTCCCGACCCACAAGTTGAGAACCACTGATATACAGCATTGATGCTGCAGGAACCTTGAGGGGGAATGACCATTACATTTTGGAATTCAACGTTATACAAGCACAAGGAAAGGAACGTGAAACTAGACCCTTGAAATTTAAGAGAGACGATTTCAATAAATTTAGAGACAACTTGGGAAAGATTCCATGGATGAAAATCCTCAAGGGGAAAAGAACCCAAGGAACTTGAGAAACTTTGAAAACCGAGGTTATAAATGCCCAGTCTAGCACAATTCCAATGAAAAAGAAAAATAAGAAATGTCAAAAGAAATCAGCATGGCAATGCTCCAGAAGATAGGCTCAAGATACAAAAGGATCTTGACAGACTTGAATGCTGGGCCTTATCTAACAAAATGAAATTTAATGGTGAGGAAAGTAAGTTTCTACATTTAGACAAGAAGAACCAAATACACAGGTACAGAATAGGTGGAACCTTGCTTAATGGTAGTAACTGCGAGAGGGATCTTGAGGACCTAGTAGACAATCACTCCACTAGGAAGTGTGCTGCCAAATTTGCCAAGACACAGCCATAGGCTGCATGAACAGAAGGATAGAATCAAGATCATGTGAAGTGTTAATACCACTTTATAATGCCTTGGTAAGGCCACACTTGGAATACTGCATCCAGTTTTGGTTGCCACAATATAAAAAATGTTGAGATGGTGCAAAGAAGAGCAACAAAGATGATTAGGGGACTGAAAGCTAAAGCATATGAAAAATGGTTGCAGGAATTGGGTATGCAAAAAGAAGATTAGGGGTGACATGATGGCAGTGTTTCAATATCTAAAGGGCTGTCACAAAGAAGAGGGGGGGGGGTCAACTGATTCTCTAAAGCACCTGAAGGCAGGACAAGAAGCAATGCATGGAAACTAATCAAGGAGAGAAGCAACCTAGAACTAAGAAGAAATTTCCTGACAATTGATAACAATTAATTACTGGAATGACTTGCCTTCAGAAGTTATGGGTGCTCCAACATTGGAGGTTTTTAAGAAGAGATTAGAATAGACTAACAGAGTTGGAAGGGTCCTTAGAGGTCTTCTAGTTCAAGCCCCCGGTTAGGCAGGAATCCATACACCACTTCAGACAAATGGTTATCCAATCTGTTCTTAAAATTTTTCCAGCATTGGAGCATTCACAACTTCTGGAGGCAAGCTGTTCCACTGATTAATTGTTCTAACTGTCAGGAAATTTCTCCTCAGTTCTAAGTTGCTTCTCTCCTTGATTAGTTTCCACCCATTGCTTCTTGTTCTGCCCTCAGGTGCTTTGGAGAATAGCTTGACTCCTTCTTCTTTGTGGCAACCCCTGAGATATTGGAACACTGCTATCATGTCTCCCCTAGTCCTTTTTTTCATCCAACTAGACATACCCAGTTCTGCAACCGTTCTTTTGATCTTTTAGCCTTCAGTCCTCTAATCATCTCAATTCTGTTGTTAAATGAGACATTTGTTCAAGTTTTGCCCTATTTTATAACCTCTCTTGCCACAATTGTTAATTGAATCACAGCAATTGTTAAATTAGTAACAAGGTTGTTAAGTGAATCTGGCTTCCCCATTGACTTTGCTTGGTCACAAAAAGTGATCATGTGACCGCAGGAAACTGCAACCGTCATATATATGAGTCAGTTGCCAAGCATCTAAGTTTGATCATGTGACCATGAGGATGCTACAACAATAATAAGTGTGAAATATGTTCATTAGTTTTTTTTCCAGTGCCGTTGTCACTTTGAACAGTCACTAAATGGACTGTTGTAAGTCCAGAACTACGGTACCTGTCCACAAGTAATAAAGGCTAGTACTCATAACTTACTATGCCACTCATCCACAGTTCTACTACAACTCCTGTTCCTCCTGCGTTTTTGCATGTGCATGTGAATCTTTCTTCTGAAGAATAGTAACTCTTCTATTTGCCTTAGGCTGCTACTGGCTTTTTAAATTCCCCAAACAAACACAAACCGCTTTCACTCCCACATCCCCACCACATTAACACCACCACACCCAACTACTTTTCTGTTCAGCTTTTGTAGCCACACATTGCTGGGATGGCTAGGAGGAGGTTTTAAAGGGAGAAGGCACCATCAGCTCAGGTGCTGCCCATTTTTTTGGCAGCCTGTCCTCTCACATGGCTTAGGCCCAGGGTACCTGCGAGACCACCTACTGCCACCAGTAGCCTCCCACCATCCAGTGCGATCCCACAGAGTTGGTCTCCTCAGGGTGTCATCGGCCAGACAGTGTCGGCTAGCGACCCCCACGGGGAGAACCTTCTCTGTGGGATCGCCTTCCCTTTGGAATGAGCTGCCCCCGGAGCTTTGCATAATCCCTGACCTCCAGTCCTTCCGACGCGCCCTAAAAAGTTGGCTTTTCCAGCAAGCCGGCCTGGCCTGAACAAAATAAAATAAATGATTGATTTAATTGTTAATTTTAATCTAATTTTTAAAATGTTATTGTTAATATTAATTGGGTTTGTTTTTGGATACTCTATCTAATTTCCTTTTTAACTTTTGAAATATGTGTTTTATTTAATGTTGTATGCCGCCCTGAGTCCTTTGGGAGAAGGGCGGCATATAAATCCAATAAACAAACAAATAAACAAACACCACATATGATTAGAAAATCACAGTCCAGATACGAATGCAATAGTGGCAAATATCTGTAGCTCGGGTGTAGGATGAGAGTGGGGGTTCATTCTTCCAAGCTTGTGGGTTGGTTTCCAAATGTTTCCTTACCAGGCTAGGTAACATCTTTAGCGGAATTTAGGGAATGTTGGTGTTGGTATTCTTCTGATTATAAGGGTTTAGTGTGGTCAGTAGGTCTTGTGATGGGGCGGACATGTCAGCTGAGGGTTCAGTGATGGGTCATGTCAGGTGATGGTCTTGTGATGAACCTTGTAATGGGTCTTATGAGGGGTCAGGGGTGGGTCACGTCAAGTGAAGGTTGGCAACCCTGAAGATTGACAAAGATCTTGTGATGGGTCTTGTGATGGGGAGGTTACATTAGGTGAGGGTCATTGGAAGTGCTGATTGGGCGGGGTGGGGTTGTGGGCAGAGGTGGGCTGCACTTACATTCACAATGGGTTTACTGTTTGCGTGCACCCTTTGGGACTGAAATGGAGCTTCAAACATGCCGCTAATCAACTCAGGCAGCTCCAGTGAGTACAGCAGGGGAGGCGCAGAACTCAGGTGGGCAGTATGGATGGGGGGGACAAGAAAATTAGTTCTATATGGAAAGCATAGCACAAGGACGGGTGTGCAGGCCCAGCCAATGATCATACCTAAGAGTTTGCCTGAACCCACGCAACCATGTAGCAGCCCACAGCTGGCTGTGGGTTGGTTGAAATTTGGTCCTTTTGGTAACTGGTTGTGCAGTTGATTTGAATTCTCAGACATTTATAGGCTGGTTGCAGATATAAATGTAGGAATATTGTATGTCTGATATGAGAGAAGATGCAATAACGTCTGTCTGGATTGAAGCACAATAACATTTGTACCAACTGATAATCCCCCACCCCCCCAAAAAAATCTGTTATCCACAATTTTTGCTCCAGTATTCCCATTTCTTATTCAAGGTGATTCTTCTGTAGAAGGGAAATCCTATGAGAAGCAGATGCTTTTCTAAATATGCAGAAGTTTCTATTTCTTTTCAGTGTAAGGAAGCACAAATAAGATAATTGCAATGAAAACCTCTTTTAAGACCAAACCCAAATGTAAATTGTTTTTCTAAATCCTGTCAAAATGATGTACATTTATTAATATCATAGGTTTATAGTGAATAATGAAGCTGTTAGATTCGGGCAACGAGAGAACAGACTCCAGACGATAGTGACAACAACAGCTCTTTATTTAGTAGTAGTAGTGATCCAGCTTGCTATGGGGTCGAGTAGCTCCCCTTTTATAGGGATCTGGCAGACCTCCCGTCCAATCAGAACAACCCCTTGTTCCCGCCCTAGTGGCAGACCTGAGTGGAGACTTACAGCGGTTTATGCTAATATCTAACACCCCTCCCCTCTTAGATGGAGTGTTCTGGTTAGTGACAAAGCCCTGTAAGTATGCCGGTTTCTGCCTTGCTCGGGTGGACCTACGAAGTTCGGGTTGTGTTGGAGCAGGCGTGAGATCGGAGAGTCTCTCTTGTTCCGTTGCGCTGGCTGGGGATGGTAGGTTCCCCTCGCTGGGAGGCTGCTCCGCTCTATCGTTGATCTCGGGTTCCACCCCAGGCTCCGTGGTGCCGTAGTCATCTGTGCTCGGATATTCGGGTTGTTGCATCGGCTGACTTTCCGACGGGATGAAGTCTTCATTTGCTGATCGTAGGTTGGAGTGCGTTAGGCGACCTCGGAGTTGGTCAATGTGTCTTTTCCAATTCCTACCGTCCTCTAATTCTAACAAGTATGATCGAGGACCCGTGATACCAATTACCTTTGCCGGAATCCACAGTGTCCCCCCTGCATAGTTGTGGGCGTATACTGAATCCCCTATGCTAAAGTTCCGAATTTTGCTTGTGGAGTCTGGGGGCGATGTGGCAGAGTAATTTGGGTGAAGACGGTCCAGGTGAGACCTTAAGCGGCGACCCATGAGGAGTTCAGCGGGGCTCCTTCCCGTTGTGGCACTAGGGGTAATGTGTTGGATTAATAGGTAATGGTCGATTCGTGTTTGCCAATCACCCGGGCCCATCCTAGCGAGAGCTTCTTTTGCAGATCGCACCATTCTTTCCGCCTGTCCGTTCGATGCCGGATGGAATGGCGCGACGAGGGCATGCCGAATTCCCTGACTCGCTAAGTATGTTTCGAATTGCATGGCCGTGAATTGGGGCCTGTTATCAGAAACCAGGAAGTCGGGCAGGCCGTGAGTGGCGAAAAGTCGCCGTAGTACCTTGATGACTGCCTCTGCCATGATTGAAGTCATTAGGACTACTTCTAACCATTTGGAGTATGTGTCCACAACTATCAGAAACGTTTGCCCTTGCACTGGCCCTGCGAAATTGATGTGTATTCACGACCAGGGTGCTTTCGGTTTGTCCCATTCCGTAGCGGGCGCTTCAGGGGGGGCTGGTCTGGACTCTTGGCACGGATTACAAGTGGCTACCCATTCCTCTATCTCCTTGTCCATGTTTGGCCACCAAACATAACTCCTAGCTAATGCTTTCATCCTTACGATCCCTGGATGCCCAACATGCAAAGCCTCTAATACATTTCTCCGCAGTTTGTATGGTACAACAACTCGATCCCCCCACAATAAACAACCTTTTAAAACTGACAGTTCATCCCGCTTAGACCAAAACAGTTTGAATTCGGGTCCCACAATCCCTTTGGGCCACCCCCTCCATACCCAAGTTTGTACTTGTCTGATTACATTGTCCTTAGCAGAAAACCTAGCAACGTCCACAGAAGAAACCGGCCCAGAGTCCAAACAGTCAATCAAAAGGACCGGTATTTCTGGAGTGGGGTCTGTTAATAGTTCCGGTAGTGGGCAACGGCTGAGTGCGTCTGCATGCCCTAATGTGGAACCCGGTCGATATATCAGTTTGTAGGAATACGCAGCCAGGAAAACAGTCCACCTGGTCATGCACGGGGAGAGGGAGACCGGAGTGGGGCGGTTTCCCGCCAGAAGACCCATCAATGGTTTGTGGTCTGTTATCAGTTCGAAATCACGCCCGTAGAGATATTCATGAAAACGCTTGACTCCAGCCACAGCGGCTAACGCTTCCCTGTCCAGTTGGCTGTAGTTGCATTCCACCGATGAAAAGGTCCTTGAGTAGAACGCGATGGGGGCTTCGTTCCCGTTTGGCATTCTGTGGCTGAGTACTGCGCCGACGCCGAAAGGTGATGCATCGCAGGTCAATACCAGTGGTAGGGTTTGGCTGTACTGGATGAGTAGAGAGTCGGTCGTGAGCAGGCGCTTGACTGCGGCGAAGGTGGCCACCTTGGAACGTCCCCAGGTCCATTTCACGTTCTTGGCTAGGAGTCGGTGTAGCGGCTCAGCGACGGTAGCTTTCTGTCTTAGGAAAACGCTGTAGAAGTTAAGAAGTCCGAGGAATGCCTGCAACTCGGTCTGATTTCGTGGTGTGGGGGCGTCCTGGATTGCCTTAATTTTCTGCGATGTCGGGTGTATACTCAGTCCATCGATTCTATAACCCAGGAATTCTACGCTAGGCACGTTAATTTGGCATTTTTCCTTTTTTAGGCGGAGACCCTTGTCTCTAATTCTGGCCAAAACAGTTCTAACACGTTTTAATAGTTGCTCCTCATTTGCAGCCGACACCAAGATGTCGTCGAAATACGGGACGACTCCTGGTATGCCCTGCAACAACCGTTCCATGACGCTTTGAGAAACTTTGAAAACCGAGGTTATAAATGCCCAGTCTAGCACAATTCCAATGAAAAAGAAAAATGAGAAATTTCAAAAGAAATCAGCATGGCAATGCTCCAGAAGATAGGCTCAAGATACAAAAGGATCTTGACAGACTTGAATGCTTATGCCGAATTGTAACCGGTTGCATTTAAAAGCACCCCTGTGCGTCACTATAGTTTGGGCCTCCGCCGTGGCACTATCCACAGGCAGCTGCTGATATGCTTGTGCCATGTCTAATTTTGCAAAAAAATTTCCTGGCCCCAACGAGTGCAATAGGTGTTGCACTACGGGCACAGGATATGCGCTTTGTTGTAGGGCGACATTAATTGTGCATTTATAGTCCGCGCAGATGCGGACTGACCCGTCTGGCTTAACTGGGGTCACGATTGGGGTTTCCCAGCGCGCGTGATCCACCGGTTCAAGGATCCCTTGCTCTACGAGCTTATCGATTTCTTTGTCAATTTTGGGACGGAGCGCAAAAGGCACTCTTCTAGGTTTGAGTCGGATTGGCGCCACTTTTGGATCCAAATTGAATGATATTGGCTTTCCCACATACTTACCAAGGCCGGGGCTGAACACATCCTCGAACTCCTTAAAGTTTTCTTCAGTGCTGCTGTTACCCACGGCGTTGATTCCGGTGACTTCTAGCCCCAGGGCTTCGAACCAGTCCAGTCCCAGGAGGCTCTGTAATGGCGCGCTGGCGACGGTCAAGGGCAGCTGGGCTATGATGTCTTTGAACTGGACTCGAAACGTGCCTTGACCCACGATGGGGACCCTGTTCCCCTGGTAGTCTCGCAGCAGGATGTCTGGCGTTCGCAGTTGGCGCTTCTTAAGGCTTGGAATCGCCTTTTCTATGGCTGACCACGAGATGATTGTCAAGGACGATCCCGTGTCGACTTCAAGCTCGCAAGGGGAGTCCTCCAGGAGGACAGTGGGTTTCAGCTTTTTAGGCCGCTTTGTGCGGACCTGACCTATCGTTGTGAGATAGGTTCTCATGGGTTCTCTCTGGGTATACTCTCTCTCGGCTCCCTGGAAATACTCTCTCTCAGCTCTCTGGGAATACTCCCTTTCAGCTCTTTGGGGATACTCTCTCTCGGCTGACTCCCTCGGTTCTCTCTCTGGGCGCCCTTTGTTTTTTCGCCAGGCCCCTGGGTTGGGCTTCTGTCGGCGATACATTGGAGGCTGCCATTGTGTGGCAGGGACTTCGCTCCGGCACACTCTTGCGATGTGCCCAAGTTTGTCGCAATGTGAGCAAACAATGTTTCTGAAATGGCAGGTAGACCGGGGGTGGTTCCCTCCGCAGCTTGCGCAGGGCGGCAAACGGAATTCAGATTTCCGCGCCTGTCTTGTGTGACTGCTCCGCATGCGATGGCTGTCTTCGTATTCGCTGTCCTCGGTCTCTTGATCGGCCGCCTCGTAATGCACTCTGGCTTGTCTGGCTCCGGTCTGGATTTCGCTGTACCCGCGTTGTATAGTTTCTGAAGATCTGTCCGCTGATTCAGAAGCTCTCGCCTCGTCTAGCGCAATTTGCAGGCTTAGGTTGGGTTTGGCCAACAATCTTTTTTGTAACGAAATGTCTTTTAACCCGCATATGAGGCGTGCCAGGATTTGCTCGTCCAGGTCCCTGAACTCTCAATGCGTTGCTGCTTTTCGAAGTGCTGCAACGTACTGGTTGATGGATTCGCCCGCCTTCTGGTTCCTCGTGTTGAATTCCTGGCGGCGAACGTGGCGGGAAGGTTTTGGCGCGTAATGCATCTGCAGCGTCTGTTGGAGCGCCCTCCATGTTGCCGCCTGGATGGGGGTTGGCTCAGAGAGATCCCTGGCCGTCTCGAAGACCTCTCGACTGCAGTAGCTCAGGAACATATTCTTTTTCCGGGAGTCCCGTACTCCCGTGAGATCGTTTGCCTCGAGGAAGCATTCGAATCTCAGCATGTAGGATTCCCAATGCTCGGCGATTGGGTCGTATGGAGTTGGTGGAGCTTGCATCGACATCTTGTCTGGGTTTGAATTTGCCGCGCTGAGATGGCTGCCGGAATTTCCGCCGAATTCCGGGGCTGGATCGGATCCGTAGATTCTGGAGGTAGCTTCTTCGTCCTATTTGTCTCTCGATCCCACCTTTGTCGCCAATGTTAGATTCGGGCAACGAGAGAACAGACTCCAGACGATAGTGACAACGACAGCTCTTTATTTAGTAGTAGTAGTGATCCAGCTTGCTATGTGGTCGAGTAGCTCCCCTTTTATAGGGATCTGGCAGACCTCCCGTCCAATCAGAACAACCCCTTGTTCCCGCCCTAGTGGCGGACCTGAGTGGAGACTTACAGCGGTTTATGCTAATATCTAACAGAAGCCAACCTAAGATGTAGCAAACATTTAAAAGGCGAGGCTAAGTCTAATCAGATGGACATCTAGCATTTATTAAACAAATGTTGCAAACTCGTTTTTTTTAGTTTTGGTTAACAAAAAGGCGCATCAAAACTTCTCTTCAGATACGTTTTATATAGCAACAGAGAAATATTATTGTTTGATACCCAAAAGGAGAACAATGGAACAATTTAAAGGATTGTTGAGGTGAGTTTTGATTTGTTTATTGACAAGATTATATTGATAATATCCAATGTAGAATATCTTAAAATTCAGAATAATTAGACTATCCACTTTCTGAAAAAGGAATTTGACTGAGAAGATCTTATTCAAATCTTATTCTATCTCTTTAAAAAATAGCAATCTCCTTTCCCCACCCACTTTTCTCACTTTAATTTTTGTTGTTTTCATTATACTCAACATAGAAAGTGGTAATATTTGAATCAATGTTTTCTAAATATTGAATGTGGCAGGTTTGATGATGAAAAGGCTCCTCTTGCCCTTCTTTCTCCTGTATCCTAGAAAAAATAATGGGAAAAGAGATAAAGATTTGCAGAATTCTTTCATCTTTAAAGACTAGAATAGAATTCTTTATTGGCCAAGTGTGATTGGACACACAAGGAATTTGTCTTTGGTGCATATGCTCTCAGTGTACATACGCTTTAAAGTGGTTGAAAGCTATTATTTTAGCTTCTTGATGAGTACATATTTTTCACACTAATATATATCAGAAATATATCATATTACAAATTGTTTTTGGAAAGGGTGTACATTGCCAAGCAACAGAGCGTGAGAGTTTTATTTTTATTTTTTGGGGATGTATGCATGATTTCCCTGAATATGCTCAGGTTTTGCCTCCTGGCTATACTGCAATTGTACATCTGCCAAAGAGCTTCTGAATATATAAAACTTCAGCTTGTAAAGAATAAGCTGAATTAAGTAATGATTGAATTATCGAATTTAATTAACAGAGAAATTTTGCCAGGGAACTCAGCAGTGTTATAAACTTTTTTAAAAAAATGATTTCCTCTCCTTCCAAAGGATATATTGCCTCGTTTACCTTTAAATACTTTTACCTTTACTTTCTGACATGCTGTTAAAGGAAATTGACAGAGACAATTTTACTCAAATATCCTCTCATTCTAATTCTTAAAAAATAAGAACTGTTTCTTCATGGTTTCAAATATCAGTTGGTTTCCTTATGAAAAATAGAAGGTGATTTTTCTGTATACTCAACACAGAAAGTTGGTAATATTTTTTATCAATGTTTTCTGAATACTGAATAAGATAAGCCTCAAGAGAAAAAGTTCTGAGAAAATTTGAAAAATGTAACTATTAATTAAAAGGTGGCTCAGTGCTAAGACGCCGAGCTTGTCAATCAGAAAGGTCGGCTGTTCGGCGATTTGAATCCCTAGCACCACGTAACTGAGTGAGCCCCCGTTACTTGTCCCAGCTTCTGCCAACCTAGTAGTTCGAAACCATGTAAAAATGCAAGTAGAAAAATAGGAACCACCTTTGGTGGGAAGATACTAGCGTTCCATACGTTTTCGGCATTTAGTCAAGCCGGCCACATGACCACCAAGACATCTTTGGACAGCGCTGGCTCTTCAGCTTTGAAACGGAGATGAGCACCACACCCTAGAGTAGGGAATGACTAGCACATATGTGCCAGGGGAACATTTACCACTTTAACTATTAATTGGAGTAAGTGGCTTTAATTCTTGAATCACCACCTCCCCCTCCCCCTTCCAATCCCCTCCCCTTCTGTTATCCTAGAAAAGATAATGGGAAAAGAAATAAAAATAATTGTTTGCCGAATTCTTCAATCTTTAAATGCTTGACGATTATTTTAGCTTCTTGATGAGTAAATACACTTTCATGCTAATGTATTATGAAAATACATCAAATCACAAATTATTTTGGAAAGGCCTTGCATTGCCAAATGAGAATTTTTTTATGTGGTTTCTTTGAATATGTAGTGACTTGTTCTTTTGTCTCTTGGTTACACTGTAAATGTATAGCTGCTAAAGAGCTTTTGAAATATAATCCTTCATCTTGTAATGAATAAGCTAAATTCAGTAATTGGTGATTTAATTGAATTCAATTAACAGATAAAATCTGCCAGGGAACTTAGCAGTATTATGAGCTTTAAAAAAAGGTGATTTCCTCTCCCTCAGTAGGATATATTGACTACCTTACCTTTAAATCAGGGGTAGGCTACTGGGGGTTTGCAGGGGTTCAGCAGAACCTCTATCTAAGGTTTTGTGTAGTTCGGAGAATCCTCAAATCCCACTCCTGGCTGGCCCCGCTCAGGAGTCCCCATGCAGCCTGTTTTGGATGCAGGTAAGTGCAGGGCACATGGAGGCCTGGGGAGGGAAAAATGGGCCTACCAGAAGTTCAGGAAGGCCAGAAATGGGCCCATTTCTGGCCTCCAGAGCCTGGGGAGTCCATTTTTGCCCTCCCGGAGGCTCAAAGAAGGCCTCTGGAGCCCAGGGAGGGAAAAAAAAACACACACCCCCATGGTGCATTGATAAATGCTACCATGACACGCCCACCCAGCAACCGGGCAGAGAACCCCTTGCTAAATTTTTTGAAGGCCCATCCCTGCTTTAAATACATTATAGTTCAACCAAATGCTTCCACCCTGCCTTGTTTTTGCAACAGTGCTTATAGTGGAATACAACTCTTTGAACCCAGGTATGTATTTTCTGAATTGAACTGGATATCTCTTCCCTAAAATATTTAACTATTTTCAGGTGCTCCAGGATATGGCTATTGCTGCTTATGATTCACATCTATAAAAATGTGAGGTCAGAAGAAGTAGAAACCAGCAGAAGAATCAATCCTGAATCCCACATGAATATAGTGAGTTGAGCTCTCAACAGGTGTTTGTACCAATTGTGTTCAATGGGACTTTCTCCTACATACGTTTATATACAACCACAGCCTTTTCTAGGGTCTTTGTATCCAGGCTGCAGATGGCAAGAAGATCCATTTGGATGGAAAAAGTCAATTTTCCCTTTCCTCTTATCTAGTGGTTGTCTGAATGTTTGCAGCCCAGATAAAGCAGCCTTTGACGTTACAGGTCCCATGTGAAATAAGATATTGTATTGGGGAGTGCTCCAATTTTGGGATTCAGACATACTCATTTTTTAACAATGTGTTCTAACTGCCTTTCAGGATTTTCATCCTCTCCTCAACAATTAGACAGTAGTGGTACATGAATGGGATCAGAAATGATGAAGATGATTTATTTTCCCCTTAGCATTTTCCCCCTAAAGTCCGTATATACTTCTGAAAGGCTTTGTTGTTCCCGTTATTATGCTGATACCAACATATATGTAGCTAATGTGCTTTGACCATGTGACAATAACTTTAATATTTGTGCATATATGGGAGTTTTTAAGGTTGAGCTTTTCAATTGTCAGTAACTTTGTGCTTTGCTTTGGGATAGAGTGAGATAATTCAGTTCTGGGGATATCCAGCAGAAGAATATGAAGTCCTTACAGAAGATGGCTACTACTTGTCCCTGAACAGGATCCCAGGATGTATGAATTGTAAGAAAAATAATTATTCCCAGATCCCAGTTTGTGTTCATCTTCCCAAGATTTGAGTCAGCATAATGTGTATGTATTTATTTGAGTATATTTGTGTACATAAGGGACGCGGTGGCTCAGTGGCTAAGACGTGGAGCTGGTCAATCAGAAAGATTGGCAGTTCGGTGGTTCGAATCCCTAGCCCCGCGTAATGGAGTGAGCTCCCATTACTTATCCCAGTATCCTAGCAGTTTGAAAGCAGGTAAAAATGCAAGTAGAAAAATAGGAACCACCTTTGGTGGGAAGGTAACAATGTTCTGTGTGTCTTCGGCGTTTAGTCATGACCACCGAGATGTCTTCAGACAGTGCTGGCTCTTCAGCTTTGAAACAGAGATGAGCACTGCCCTCTAAAGTCGGGAACGACTAACACATATGTGCAAGGGGAAACTTTTCTGTTATCTTATATTTGTGTACACATATTCACGTATACACACAGACAAATGAAATCAGGCCATCAACTAAAATACATTGCACAAAACCGATGCATCTCGGACAAAGTCCCAGCAAAAGAGGAAAAAGGCTGTTGTGATTCCTCATAATTCCATGTAACATTCATCTCCAAACTTTGCAGCTAAACATCTAACTCTCGTTTCCAATGTAGTAACCAACCAGCACTGTAGGGTAGTTCTACATCAGGGGTGTCAAATTCACATCGTCATGTTGTTATCACATCGGACTTTTTCCCCCTTTGCTAAACTGGGCATGGGCATGGGCATGGCCAGGCCACTCGTTTTACAGCTCTGCTCTACCTTGATCTATTGCAATTAATGTTTTCATCTCCAAAACCTCACAAGGTTCCAAATCTTCTGTACTCTTGATGCATTGTTTGCCTATGGAAGGCAGCGTTTGGATAGAAAACCTTCCACATCAGAGTCTGGGCTTCATACTGGCAGATGCTGGATATGATGTGTGGATTGTTAATAGCAGAGGAACTTCCTGGTCTAGGAGACACCAACACCTTTCAATAGACCAAGAAGCATTTTGGGATTTCAGGTATGTCCATTTGGCATGTAAGTGACTGGAATTCATTTTGCAAGATGGAATTTTATTTATGTTCTTTCACAACTCAAAGCATTAACACTCTTGAGTTGATCTGGGTTATTATCTGTGCAATATGCCGGTAGTAGATATGAAAGATGTTACGTTTACAGTTACATAGTTTGGCAATTCTTGTTGTATGCAAATTTTGAAATGTTTTGCAAGCTCTTCAAGCATTGCCTGAACTTTTGTGATTTTGACTTTGAACTTTGCCTATCCATTGAAAGAGCAAATTCACTTTGATTTTCATTTTTAATAAGTATTTGGTCACTGGTTTTAATTAATGTAGAAGCAGTAAGTCCATTTAAGTCCAAAGGTTCTTGTGCAAACAGTGGGACTAAGGTATATATATATATATATATATGAGGACCATGCAGGTAGAAAACCATACTTTTCTTTTTAATGTTGCCTTTTTATATTTGTGTTGTATTTGTGCTGATAAATAAATAAAGGGAGACTAGTATAGATCTATTTCAAGCTATTTAGCTCTCAATAGCTAGCCATACCCTTACTGGGAATCGAACCAGGGCTGTATTGCATATTAGGCCAATGTAATTGCCACTAAGCCACAGGCTCTCTTCCTTATCAGCTAGGCCAGGGAAATAGGTATGTATTTGTGTTACATACCTATACATATTTGGGCATACCAGGGGTTGTATGTGTATATATATGTGTTTGTGTGTGTGTGTGTATGTATGTATGTATTATTTATCAGCACAAATACAACATATATATATATATATATATATATATATATATATATATATATATATATATATATATATATATATATATATATATATATATATATATTTTGTGTGTGTGTGTGTGTGTGTGTATTGATTTATTTTATTCACAAACCTCTGAATCAATAACGATTTGCTGTGCTTTACAGCAGTCCAATAAAATATAAAATGTCCATAGTAAGGTTCATTAGAATCAAAACTGTAAATAACAATACATTAATAACAGCTACAATAAAAGCAATAGAAAACAATAAATAATTCAACCAAAACAACGCAATCAAAATATAAGGGGGAAAATGCCACAGTTAAATATAAATGTTTAAAACCACCACTATGGAATAATTCCATTTTAGCAGCATCTAGTAAGTTATCGTAATTCTCTAAGGCTGGCGGAGCAACTGAAAAATTGTGCCTTCCAGCATCCATTCCTCTCACCTCACTCACTAATTGGCTGGCATCGAGAAAAGCAGCATAATAATGAGAAAGAAAGGGAATAGCTGTAACTGGGGATGAGTCCAAGGAATCCATTAATTGACATTACAGGAAAAGATTTCTCCAAACCCACCTTTAATTATAGCCTTGGTTTCCACTTTGTCTAACAGTCAGCAACATATAACAGTATATGTCTAAGTTCAATGGTGGTTCTCTGCTTTTCAAACAATTCTGTTGAATTTGTGAGACATACTTTATTTCTAAATCAAGTAACCTATCATCAAATCTATTATAGAAGCACTAAATTGTTTTTGCATTTGCGTGTTTATTCAAAGTAGGTACCTTCACACTGGTTTGGTAATTCAGCAGTCTTCTACATACATAAATACTTACTTTTTATTACAAATCCATTCCATTTATGGAAATCTTTCAATCAACTGAATGGAATTAAATACTGAAGTTAATTTGAACCTTTGATTAAGATCGAAGATACCATTCATATCAGATCAAAGCATGCATGCCTAATGTCTTAATATGCTGCAAGTTTTATTTTAGCTATATGTTTTATTGCAGATTTTGATATTTTGTTTGTTAAATTACAGCTAATTAGTAATTTAGGAAAAGAATCAATACATGGAATTAAGAACTAAGATTTCTCATCATACTCAATTACACATGTTTGGTTTCAGTTTTCATGAAATTTGGATATATGACCTGTCTGCCACAATAAACTTTATTCTTCAGAAAAGGGGACAGGAGCATCTCTATTTTGTCTGCCATTCACAAGGTTGCAGTGCAGGTACGTTGAGAATGAAGTTTGGTGCTATTACCTAAGCCAACACTTTATGTGTTCTTGGTGACATCTGAAATCTCTACTGGTCCGATTCAAGAAATAGAGCAAAATCATTGTGCAAAAGTCTACACTAGATATCAATTAACTTCATAGAATTACAGAATGGAAGTATTAGAAAATATCTTTGAGAATATTTTGTCCATCCTAGTGTTGGCTGGAGGTTGCTTCAGTGCTGTAATATTAGAATTAGAATAGAATAGAGCTGGAAGGGACCTTGGAGGTCTTCTAGTCCAGCCCCTTGCTCAAGCAGGAGTATCTATATTATCATCTAACTGTTTGTAGAATCAAGATGTTAATCCCCAAATCTCATCAACTGTTGCATAAAGTAGAATAGTTGACCATGGTTCAACAATTACAACCCAAGAATAAAAAAAGTTAGAGACATGTTTACCCTTGCATCCCCGGCCCCTTTTTCCTTTCAGTCCTCACCCTCCCTTCCTTTTTATTAAATTTATATGTTGCACATCTCACTACTCAAAGTGAGGCTGCAGAGCTTACAATAAAGCCATAAATACACAAATTAAATTAAATTAACAAGAATTAGATAAAAATCTAGAAAACCTTGATCAAAAACAACATGGCGATGGAGTCTTTCCTATTAATCCACCAGCCACCTCCAACACAAAGTTCCCATCAGGACCCCAAGCCAACCAGTAGGGCCAAATTTTAATGCCCTTTTGGAAGGCCAACATTTGGGGACAGACTTCCCCTCCCATGGCAAGATGTTCCAATGTCCCCCCCTTCTCTAAACCGGGCAGGGTGTGGCCAGCACGTGATGCATCCGGACTGCAGGCCGTGAGTTTGACAGCCCTGTCCTAGACCCTGCCAACTGAAACTCAGTGGGGTCCATAGTATGTTGCTTCTGCTGCACTAAATGAGGTGGGCCAATCCTAAAAGTGTCAATCATCTGAATTCACTCCAGTCCTTATAGTTGTTTATTTTAGATATTATTTGAATGGATGGAGGAGTCATTGAAGATGTGTTTATTTGACTTATAAGACTCTTACAAAAAAGATACTGTATTTTTCGGAGTATAGAGGCTAAAAATCTGGGTGTGTCTTATACACTGAATACAGCATTTTTTGCCTCCCCAAACCCCACCCTCTTCACCAAAATGGCTGTGCTTAGCTTTTAGGTGGTTTTCAGAGAGCTCCTGGGGGCTGGGGAGTATAGAAACAAGCCAAAAACAGGCTGTTTTTTGCTCAATTTTTCCCCCTAGACTCTATAAGCCTCCTAAAGGCTATGCATGCCCTTTTTGTGACAAAAACTGGGACCTTTTTTGACAAAAACTGGGCCCTTTTTTTGGCAAAAACCCGGCCGTTTTTGGGAGGTGTGCAGAGTGCAAAAACTTTTATCTTAAATTTGCCTCTTCAAAATTTTGGTGCATCTTATACTCTAGTGCATCTTATACTCCCAAAAATATGGTAAGTGTTTCTTAAATGAAAATACCTTATCTTTGTAAGCAAATTGGAAGCCACAGAGATCCTTTCAATATATTTACTTGTGATCTTGTGGACATTGAGCACAATCTCCCTCCCTCCCCCTCCCATTGATATCATATCTGAATTGGACTCTAATTCTCCAGCCATTGCATTTGAGTGTTCATATCTAGGAAACCTTCCAATGCTTTTTTCAACAAATTCAGCTACGAGCAACGGGTGGGCATTAAGAAAGAGGCTTTTCCAATCCCCATATTAACGTGTTGATTTTTTAAATTTAACCCATAGTTATTCAGTAGAAAATAAAATCAGTGAGAAAGCCAGCCCTCTTTGAATAAATGAAATTGCTTTTCATTTATTGCATTCGTTATAATTCTTTACTAACTTGATTTTTAAATAAATATCTATTTACAACACCTAGCTAAGTGGGAGAACTTAACTGACCTGGTATGATTTTTAAAGTTAAAAAGGATAGAAGATCCAAGAAATACCAAAGCTGTAAACTTGATCTGGAAAGTGAAAAGCTCTTTCTGGAACAAACAAAGGACAAGACACTGTTGTTGCTAAGAAAGTTCTATCATATGAGTCAAGCTTAATTGAAAATGTAATCTTCAATCTGCCTACAATTTTTGCATTAAAAGTCAGATTAAAGGATACTAACTGAAACTTTTATCTCCAGCCCTTGTAGCATTTTCAGTAATACCACAACTGGCTGCTAAGGTCAAGATGCTTTTTGCCTTGGACCCTGCATATGCACTTCAGTATGCAAAAAGTGTTCTACTGCAAACCATACATTTGCCAGAGATATTGTTCAAGGTATGTTTGCAAGCCTTTTATTTTCTTAGTTACTACTGGGATGGGAGTCGAATAGAGTAGAGTAGAGTAGAGTGTTACCTAATTGAAAGTTCAAGATCTTGTCCCCACACCCATAAGTCCATCACATGATCCAATCTCCCCCTGCCATGCTGGCAGTTCCACCCATCCAATTCTGGTCAGGTGCAGCGTGCAGAGACAAAGGATGACCTTGGCTTTCAAGAAAGAATTTTGTTATGGCTACATATCATCTAACTCTGTACAATCCCCCCCCTTCCATTTTCCCATGATAGAAAATGTATAGCAGAATAATAGAAAGTGTGGCAGGCAAAAAATCCAAAAGAAAAGATGGCTGCAGGCCTGACATAGTGTAGAGTAGAGTAGAGTAGAGTAGAGTAGAGTAGAGTAGAGTAGGGTAGGGTAGGGTAGAGTAGAGTAGAGTAGAGTAGAGTAGGATAGGAGATGATAGGAGATGATAGGATAGGACAGGATAAGAAGGACAGGACAGGACAGAATAGAATTCTTTATTGTTCAAGTGATTGGACACACAAGAAATTTGTCTCCCGTGCATAAGCTCTCAGTGATCATACAAGCAACAAGTGATATATCATGATCATAATCATCATAAAATACATCCATCATGAATGATGAGCAGTGCCAAGCCTGATGGAATCATTCTATTTTGTCTAATTTAGGCTTTTCCCACTTTAAGATGTGTGGCCATCTTATGTTGTCTGGGATTTTCTGGGAGTTGAAGTTTGCACATCTTAAAATTGGCACACTTGAGAAACCCTGGTCTAATTTAAAGAAGAGGTTCCTAGCAAAGTAAAGTGTCAATCACCAGCTTTATCCTTATTACCAGCAAAGCTCACAGAAATGGTCAAGGCTGCAACTCCGTATCGTGCTTATAACATATTGGCCTGTTAGGGAACATTGAGAAGTATAGAGTACAATACTGGGGGGAAACCCCACACTGAGTGGAATGTTTGTTAGACCTCCGTTGATAGCAAGGGTTCCTAAACATTTTGCCATCACATCTCTGTTTAGGATAATCTTATTGTACACATCTCCTTTAAAAATCCAAAGACTACAGTAAACACAAATGAAAACAGTAGGATGAAACTTGAAGGTGTGGTTGTTGTAACAATATAAATCAGAGGTCTTCAAACTTGGCAACTTTAAGACTTGTGGACTTCAACTCTCAGAATTCTCCAGCCAGTTACAAGTCTTATAAAGTTGCCAAGGTTGAAGACCTCTGATATAAATTAAACCCTTTTCACATCTCCCCTGGATTCTGTCACAACCTCCCCAAGGAAGATACACCTGATAGTTTGGGAAACCCTGCTTAACAGGAAAGAGGAACCTCAAATCATGGAAGAGCAAAGATTTTTATAGAAATTGAGAGCTACAATATGAAATCTTAAGGTCTGATTTTCTGGCCTGTATAGAGAAGTTGATCATCTTCTCTTTGGTGTACCTGGGGTTGTATTTACTATTAGGCAAAGTTGGAGAGGTCCATTGTTAAGAAGATGGAAAGTTGAGGTCATCAACTGAGAGAAGATGGGAAAAGATTGGGCTTAATCAGGTGAATGTCCCTGACCATGAATGGAAAGATGGAGTTTCTCTCTATTGGAATCCCCTTGCTAGGGCTGCCTTTGGACTGTGCTATGAACTGTTAGGGGAGACTTCTGTTCTTTGGTTTAGATGGCTTAGCAGGTCTGAGGTGGGCCTGGTCAATTTGGATCTGATAGGCTAAGGAAGGAGCTGGATTTGATCCTGATCATATCCAAAAGGCAGTGGAAGGGGAGAGGAGGGAAGAGTGTAGCTTCCATTTTGTTTTCTAGATCTCTTTTTTGCACCACAGTCCAGAAATGATAAGGAGAAAAAGTTGTTACCATAGTATACTGGGAGAATAGAGTATCAAGGGTGGGATTTAAAAAGTCAAGGCGGCAGCTGCATCTGTGAGATTGAAGCCCTCCCCTTTTGTATATTCATAGATGGCATAAGTACATAAAAAGGAAAAAAGCTTTGATTTGTGGCCATGGCCTCCATGCCTTTATTCCCCCGGAAATACTAATGTTGGCAGATTAGAGTAAATGATAGGGGACACACCCATCCATTGGTCTTCTAGTAAATGCTTTTTAAAGAGTTGTCATATTCCCGGTGAGGGACTCAGATTTGATCTTGCAACATTATCCTGGAATAAATATATTTCAGAGGTGGTATTCAGCAGGTTCTGACCAGTTTTGGAGAATCGGTAACAGAAACTTTGAGTAGTTTGAAGAACCGGTAAATGCCACTTCTGACTGGCCCTGCCCCTATCTATTCTCTGCCTCCCGAGTCCCTGCTGATCGGGAGGGAATGGGGAGTTTGCAATAACCTTCCCCTGGAGTGGGGAGGGAATGGAGATTTTACACTATCCATCCCCTGCCACATCCACCAAGCCATACCCGCAGAACAGGTAGTATAAATTTTGAATCCCACCACTGGTATATTTGCCTTCATTTTTGTACTTCTTTCTCCCTTGATCTTGCTGAACAAACATAAAAAAATTCAGAAGCAAGTTCAGAAAATGAATCTCCAGCATGTCTGAATTAGAGCAACAAACTGATCTTAGAAATACATGTAATATTCAAAATGTAAACCTTCATTGTGTTTTGTGTATAGATTATATTTGGCACAAAAGAATTCTGCTTGCTGAGCCCTAAACTGCGAGTACAGCTGGCCCGAATGTGCAGTTACCAACCATTCAGCATGATCTGCAAGAAAGCTCTTTTTCTGATTGGTGGTTTCAATGAGAAAAATCTAAACACGGTAGGCATAAATGCAATCTAATACTTGCATTCAACAATTCCCATATAAGCAGAAAAGAAGGGGAAAGTGTAGGAAAAAGGGGAAAAAGAAAGAAAAGATGTTGACTTCCCTTTGGTGCAGTAGAATAAGATAATAACATCAAACCTCAACTTTTTACTTTAACTAATAGTATAAAGTAGCCATTTCTATAACAACAAATCTATCTAATCGGTAAAGTCCAAAGTCAAAGTTTCATTTTTTTCTCACCCCGAGCACAAAGTCCAGAAGTGATTTCCAAATTGAAACAAAAGTATGTGTGTTTTTGTCTTTAATCAAAGCCGTCAGTTTAGCCATCTTTACTAACCCTGCTAACTCCATCAACTTCCGCAGCCATTCATCCATTTATTTATTTATTATTTATTTATTTATTTAAACTTATTAGTCGCCCCCTCTCCCCACAGGGACTCGGGGTGACGTACACAAGCAACAGTCAACACAGTGTCATACTGAGGAGGTAAAAAATAAATAAATAATTACAATACTAAAAAAGGTTAAAACCTCAATAACATTAATAATTTAAAAACTAAAATTAACAATTAAAAATGACCTAGGGGTGGATAAGTTGTCGAGTTAAGCCAGGCTGGCTAGCCGAAACAGGTGGGTCTTCAGTTTACTGCGGAAGGAGCGGAGATCGGTTGTTGTTCTAATGTCTGGGGGGAGGTCGTTCCAAAGGGTAGGGCCCGCCACAGAGAAGGACCTACTCCTGGGCACCACCCTCTGACAATCTCTAGAGGACGGCACCCGGAGGAGACCCTCTCTGTGTGAGCGAATGGGCCGCAGGGATGTATGGGGCAGGACACGATCCCGCAGGTAACTAGGCCCTATGCCATGGAGCGCTTTGAAGATGGTAACTAACACCTTGAAGCGCTATGGGAGCATTTCCCTAGCTTGGTGAAAACATTTGAACATGCGACTCCCACAGACATCATGAGATCTAAAAAGATCTGCCATTTGAGGTGTTGTAGGCAAGAAATCCAAAGGAAGGTGCATGGCATCATGCATGCCATGAGGTCATTGTTCAAATAAGTGCATAACAATTGCTTATTTGCAACATTTGTGTGACAATATCATGACAGTGGTAGTTTCTATTGGATTCCTTGTCATTTATGGTTACTCCTTTTAGATGTTGAATTTTCAGCAGTAGCGCAAGCATTTGAGTGACTATGGAAGGCAGGTAACGCAATGACGTTGGACATGTCGGTGTTGCTGCATTGATGCTTTCGTCTGTCCAACAAGACACTTTCACTGACTTCTCATGTGGCTGTGCTGCTACAGAAGCCAAGAGCAACACTTGAAGCCAGAACCGTGGTGGTGCAGTGGCTAGAATGCAGTACTGCAGGCTACTTCTGCTGCCTGCTGGATGCCTACAATTTGGCAGTTCAAATCTCACCACACTCAAGGTTGATTCACCCTTCCACCCTTCCGAAGTGAGTAAAATGAGGACCCAGATTGTTGGGGGCAATATGCTGACTCTGTAAACTGCTTAGAGAGGGCTGTAAGTGCTATTGCTATTAAGAGGTTATCAATAATGGTATTGACGAAAAGTCTTTTTGTGGAGTAAAATGACTTCTCAATAATTCACCTTTCTCTTACAGAGTTGGGTTGGTGTGTATCTGTCACGATTCCCAGATTATACCTCTGTCAAAAATATTATCCATTTGAGTCAGGTACAGTAACTACAAGTGAAAAATCATTATATATTGAGACTTTATGATACCATTTATTTATCACACATAAAATTGTTTCATCCCAAACTATGTAGATGGCCACAGTTCTCAATTCAATTTTTTAAAAGCCATAATGTCTGTACTTAAAGATAAATAGGTAGAAGACCACAAAATGGTGCCCATTACACATTTCATTGTTAACCCTGCAGTTATAAATAACTCTTTCATTCAGATTAAATGCTTTTAAATGCACATAATCAAAAAGGATAGAGGACGTCCAAAGATGTCTCCATGGTCATGTAGCTGGTATGACTAAATGCCGAAGGTGCACGGAATGCTGTTACTTTCTCACCAAAGGTGGTTCCTATTTTTCTACTTGCATTTTTACATGCTTTCAAACTGCTAGGTTGGCAGAAGCTGGGACAAATGACGGGGGCTCACCCCATTACATGCCGCTAGGGATTTGAATTACCAAACTGCCAACCTTTCTGATTGACAAGCTCAGTGTCTTAGCTACTGAGCCACCGTGTCCATATTGCTGCCTTATAATAACAAATTTGTATTTTGTTAAAGGGTTTATACACATATTCAAACATTGTCTTCTTTTCTTTTATAGATAGCTAAATCAGGTCAGTTTGCATATTATGATTATGGATCGAAGAACAAAGTTATATACAACCAGGTAGGAATTTGATGGATTGTGGGTATAATTTTGGAATCGAATGAGAAATGAATATTCTCTCAATTCTACCTTCTGCGAATGATTTTGAGTTGCGGAGTCATTAATGTTTGGGTTTTAAATATCTGAAAAGCAATATCTATTGTTGGAAAGTCCCTTTCAATATATATTGTATATTAAATATATTGAATTACACAAACACAAACACACACACACGCACATACACACACACCTCTATCTCTACCTTCCTATCTACCTTCCTATCTACCTTCCTACCTACCTACCTCTACCTCTGCCTGCCTGCCTGCCTGCCTGCCTGCCTACCTACCTACCTACCTACCTACATCTCCAGTTAAAGGTTTATAGTTACGTTGTCTTCTCCAATGGCATGTAAAACAAACTGGGAAATGTAGAACAGAAAAAAAGAGAAGAAAAAATCAACAGATAAAGTAGTTTCTGTCCCAACACCAAGCTTTAGCCTATTTAAAATAGGTATAGATCATGAATAGGCAATGCTTTTAACTCTAAAATTGGTATTGGTAGCTGAACAGTGACATGAGGATTTCATGAGCTCCAAATCCCACATGAACGAAGTATTTTCTACACCTTGACGCCAAATAACCTAATAAATAAAAATATATGTACACATCGCAGTGGTGAATCCATCAAAAACTGAGATTGATTTAAGAGAGTAGATAAGTAATAGATATATAGACAAACAGATGTATCTAATGGACTGAATTTATAATTAATTAAATTTCTTTCTCACCTTGTTTTCTTTTAAATTGAGTCCCCAGATTAATTTACCATATCAATTACTATGAATTAAAGTGTACATAAAAGTGTGGCCTTGTTGAATACCCTGCTATTTATTTTTTTGCAAAAACAACTACTGTATACTATATACTACATAGAATCATTTAAAACTAATTTAAGGTATTAATTACCATGAATTTAAATGTATGTCAATGCTTACTACATTATTCTTCATTTTTGTTTTTGTTTTCGGCAGACAACTCCTCCTCTGTACAACATTGAAGCAATCACCATCCCAATAGCCATGTGGAATGGAGGTCAGGACTGGAGTGCCCAACCCATAGAAATGGCAGAGTTGCAACATCGAATTACAAATCTCATTCACAAGAAGAAGTTTCCCGAGTGGAACCACTGGGATTTCATTTGGGGTCTTGATGCTGCTTCCTGCTTGTATAGAGAAATACTTGTTTTGATGGCAACGTTGTAGGAGGGGGGGAGATGAGCAGGGTAGGCTATGGTAAATCAGGAGCCTGGTAGCATTTTTTATGACTAGAAATTTTATTAAAAAGCGTGAGCTTTGGTGCGCTACAAATGACTTCATCGTGGCATGGAGCATCTAAATTGTGCAAGCTTTAAAGCAGGGAAGAAAGGTTGGTTATGTAGCTGTGCAGTTATGCCAGGTGAAACAGATTTCAGATATCTTACCAGTTAATCACTGCAAAGTCTTTAGACCCCAATTTGTCCATTTAGATCATGGGTGTCAAATTTGAGTCGTCACGGCGGCATCACATGACCTATCGGGACTTTCCCCCCTTTGCTAAACTGGGAGGGGGCGTGGCCAGCATATGATGCATCCGGCCCATGGGTCGCGAGTTTGACACCTCTGATTTAGATCTTCAGAGATAGCCTGAAAGCATATTGTGGTAGCATAAGATTTCTTAGTGCAAATTCCATTTTAAATACAGATATTAGACTAAATACCCCGCTTCCCCAAAAATAAGCTCACCCCAAAAATATTGCAACACAGCAGCAGCCATGAGGCTCGCTGCTTCCTGCAGCTCAGAAATAACAAGACCTCCCTGATAATAACACCAAGCGCTTATTTCAGGGGGTCAAAAGAAAATAGATCCTGTCTTATTTTCGTGGAAACATGTTATTATGCATCCTAACTATTAATAAAAAATTTTAATGCTGCATGAGATCAAAGTTAAGTTCATTTTAATATTTGTTAAAACACTCATTGTAATTTCCATGAATTGTTTGGGAGGTTTGGGAATATGTGTGTCACTAAAGGGCATCTCTAAGGGGACCCACTGCACCTCTAATGCAGCTTTTATGCTTTCGCTTTATGCCTTCAACAGGTGATTGCGATATTATTACTATTATTGGTCATCACACAATCGGCCGAACGTTTGTACTGGATTTGGCATTTTTATCCACCTATTGAGTACTTCCTAAGGATCTGGGATAGGCAGATGTTGTTCTTTGATGGGGCTAAAGATATAGTCACAAGCTGTTCCAAGTAAAACTGCCTTTTGTAATTGACTGATGTAGTGCTGGGATTCATTTTTTTTTTACTACCGGTACTGTGGGCATGGCTTGGTGGGTGTGGCAGGGGAAGGATACTGTAAAATCCCCATTCCCTCCCCACTCCAGGGGAAGGTTACTGCAAAATCCCCATTTCCTCCCGATCAGATTGGACTTGGGAGGCAGAAATGGGGGCAGGGCCATTCAGAGTGGTATTTACCGGTTCTCCAAACTACTCAAAATTTCCACTACTGGTTCTCCAGAATTGGTCAGAACCTGCTGAATACCAGCTCTGGACTGATGGTGATTTTGTAAATGTTGATGTTATTCAGGTGATGCTCCTCTTATTTTGGGATTACACCCAAGGTGATTATTATTGGTACCCTCTTTGCTTTCTTTTGCCAAAGTCATTCTACTTCTGTTTGCAGGCCTTTCTATTTTGTGATTTTATCTGGATCCATATGGAAAAGAAAGCTCACTGTTAATCTGCTTTGCCCTGCTTTGCAGGCAATATAGATGGTGTCCTCACAACAGATTACTGTAGTTCTCACTGGTTATCATTCTTGAGGAAGTGTGCTGAGAGTTTGCTTCATTGCTTAGAATGACATATATCCATGACAACATTTTAATATGACAACATGATATGCAATGGACTCCTAGATTCAGCATTTTACAAGTGTTGGGCAATGGTGGGGCTCAATCAGTGTAACAACTGGTTCACTGAGCGTGTGCTTTGCGTACGCACAATGGGTTTGAAAACAGCACAAAAACGTACCTTCTACTGCAGGCCCGGTGAGTAAAACAGCTATCAGCTGGACATCAAACAAAGGAAATATAGGTCAGTATAGCGCAGGGGTGAGTGGGTGGTGGATGGGCAAACCCACCTGATTGTCGGAGCTACAGGTTCTCCTGAACCAGTCCAAACCGGCTGAATCCCACCCCTGGTGTTGGGGCAGTAGATACTTTGAAAATGATTTGGAAGTGCTACAAAATTTGCATGAGAGAATCAGGCTAATAAGCTTTCCCAGGGCAGAGTGCTTGGTTATATGAATGATCAACAACCTCTTAGCTTCAAGGCTGTAAGATCACAAGCAAATCTGATGATGTGGGATAGGAATAACTGATAGGGCTATCAGATGGAAATTTCACCTTTACTTTGACAAAGGAGATGAGGCTTCATTCTAATATGAAATAAATATCCTTACTCAGCCATGCTATCCCATGGCTCACAAGCCTAGGGGCTAAGTTGAGTGATGCCATGTCAAGGATTCTTAAAGATCTACGGAGGCTTCCTAGAAAAGCTATCACTTGATTTTCCTTGTACTCCTTCCTCCCACTACTGTAGAAATTCTGATGAGTTTTAGCAAAATAGGCTAATTACTTGCTCCACCCTCACAACCAAGAGTGAAAAACAAGCACCATAAATAGAAACTCTTACAGCAGGGAACTTAAAAGGCCTGGGAGGTGTTGCCAGAAAAATCTGATAAGGATTTAATCATTTTTACTGCCTTCCTTTCTCAATGCCAATTACACAATTCTTGAAAACATTTCATGGTATCAACATCCACCTTTAGTATCCAAATAAAAGTCCAGGATCACGTTTTACTGAAAAGCTCACTGTTCATTGAATACATAGCATGGTAATGGCGAGGTAAAACTAACTCTGAACTTCTCAAGCAACAGTTCACAGTATTAAACAATGAAGTTCCCACTCCAACCCCCAGGCATCCATGTAGGCCCTGTAAACAAGTTCTGTTTGTTATGGGAACCATCTGCCACCTTCTTCACACCTATTGATATGTCCTTGAAAAGTTTCCAGAATCTCACAAGTTTCAGTGCACCTGTAGAAGAGAGGTGGAATTCTGCTGGTTCGCCCCAGTTCAACCAAACCGCTAGTGGCAGTAGTGGGAGGTTCTGCCCACCCATCCAGACATCATCACAGAGGCTCTGCGCATGTGCAAAAGGGCTGCGCGTGAGCGAAGCAAGCGCATGTGTACGTCCTCCCAGTTATGAACCGGTAGTGAAGATTAGAATATTTCATGCCTGCTGTAGAAATTTCATTTCTCCAACTAACCCATTCATAATCAACATCTCCAGTGCTTTTACTCTAATGACAACTTGAAATGAAGAGGCTCGTGGCTGCCAATCTTTCACTCTTGACACATGGCTTCTCCCATAGTCTGTGTTTGTGTTTTGTCAGGGGGGTTATCATTAACCTAGCAGTGAACGAGCAGCAAATTAAACGACCTGTTTTCAAATTCAAATCAACCCAGATTTCGGGCAAGTGAGTGAATGACGTGGCATGCCCGAACACCAATTTTAAAGATTTTATCAAGGCAGGTTCTCTGCCTCCAGCAAGGTAAGTTTTCCCGTGAGACTTTCAGCCAGTAGCTGAAATATATCACAAATGGTACTGAGAGGCTCACTTCTTTCCTTTACCTCAACATCAGGACTGAAGGCACAAAGTTTGAACAAGAAACCCACTGACCACTTAAGCCAATTTTACTGAGAATAAGTTTCCCCTTAAGTGAGGACTCTGAAATCCAAAGAGCGTTCTTCTATTGCGAGAATCATTCAAACCTCAATCCCTTCTGTCCCTCTCAGATCCTATCTGTACTTTTGTTCTTACAGCTGATACCTCTGATGTCGTAATAAAAAAAAAATTCTCTGCTCAGGGAATGTTTTCTTTCTTGGGTTTATATGGGGAATATTTTTCATATGTATGCCTATAATAATTTGGGGTTTGCAACTGGAAGATGCTATTGCTTTATGAGGTCCTTGTTGCTCTCTGAACTTGGTTGTTTTCTTGCAGACATTTCATTACCAAACTAGGTAATAACAACATCAGTGTTATTGTTTTTGCTAGGTCCTTGACTTGCGACCGGTCCTAAGTCCTCGACTTATGACCGTCCGCAAGCCCTTGACTTACGATTGATAGCCGGCAACAGCTCAGCTGTGCCTAATTGGCTAAGGCGCGGCTGGCTAAGCGCGGGCTGTCTATCGCGTTCCTATTGGTCGACGTACTTGACAGTTCCGGTATAAATAGCTGGCAAGCATTGCCAGGTGCTGAATCTGTTTATAGTTGTTCTGTCTTCCCCAAACCAGGCCTCTCCTACCCGGCCACAGCCTACCGGCAGCCTGTACAAAATCCACTTCTATCCGCCACGTCACCACTGTTCTGCTTATCTGAATTGTTGGTTCTGCCTCCGAGGTTAGGCCCTGATGATATCACCTGGAGCTCCACTCCAATTGGAAGGAGCTACCACAGGGTACCTCTTACCTCAGTGACTGCTTCTCTGCAATTGAGGTGTTCTGGACGGGTCCGGTGCCGCCCTGCCTATTTGAGTGATTACGCATGCACCACTGCCCTGCAAGCATCTCACTGGGGGGGGGGGGGAAGAAGTGCTAAGTCCTTGACTTACGACCAGCTGCAAGTCCTCGACTTACGATTGACAGCCGGCAACAGCTAAGCTGCGGCTAATTGGCTAAGGCACGGCTGGCTAAGCACGGGCTGTCTATCGCGTTCCTATTGGTCGCCCTGCTTAACAGCTCCGGTATAAATAGCTGTCAAGCAGGGCGAGGTGCTGAATCTTGTTTATAGTTGTTCTGTGTTAATAAAAGCTGTTCAACTTACCTCAGCCAGTCTCACGTCTCCTCAATCAGTCCAGAATTTAATAGTTTTCTCAGAAGAAAACAAACTCTACGCAAAGAGATTTTTTAAATTTATAAGTTCATGTACACATAGTCCCTCCACCCCCCCCCTTGGAGTTCCCATTCAGATTATTGAAATTACTATTATTTCCATCTGATGAGAACACAACAAAGGAGAACTAAACATATTCAGTTTTTCATTCAGTTGTTGTTTCCTGAGAGGTCCCAGGTAGTATCTGCTGGACCCTTTTGACCAGTGCTGCAATGTGAGCTCCCCAGGTCCTCTTTTATGATAACACCCAGAAACGTAAAACTGTCCACTTGTTCCACTCAGTCTTCATTGATAAGCAAGGGCTGGATGTCTGATCTATTCCTTCTATAGTCCACTATAAGCTCCTTGGTCTTATTGGTGTTAAGGACCAAGTTATTGTCTCCACACCATGAAAGCAACTGGTCCACCACATCTCGATAGGCAGACTCTCTGGTGGGGACCAGAGATGAGTCCCACCACTGTTGTATCATCTGCAAATTTAGTAATAGTATTACTAGTGTGAGTGGGAATGCAGTCATGCACATAAAGAGTAAGGAAGGGGTGGGATTGAAAATTTTTAGCAACTGGTTCTCTGCCCGGTTGCTGGGTGGGTGTGGCCATGGTGGGCGTGGCCTACTCAGCCTCCTGCACCAGGGCGAGGGGTTGGATTTTCTTTTCATTTCAGCCCATTGGTTATTCAGCATCCTTGGCTTCAGGATAGAAGAGAACTATCTCCTCAAACATACAAAGTGTTAGATGGTTGTGGACCTCTATCTTTTCATTAAAGTCAGATGTATAAGTTGTTATGGAAAGTTGCCATGAATTGGATAATTAACATTTATTTTCAGTTACATTGGGTTCTCATTACTGCATTCAAATAATTAGGGAGGCTTTATGGAGGTGTTAAGAACATGCAAAAACCTTATTGCATCATACCTTCTTAATTCAAAGACTCTCAATTTCTTGGAACACACAACTGCCAACTGTATAATGGAGTACACCATTTGAATACTGCAAGCCAGCTATCATTTTTACAAGTTAAATGTGCCAAAGCTTTTAACCATTTGCCATAGTTTTATGGACCTAGTCAATCTGGAGGAATTTTTTTTTGAGCCTACTTTATTTTTTCCACATGCCCTTTAAAGTGTGATGTATAGATAAGAGGGTCATTGCTATCTTCCTTGATCTGAGTGCAATGCAATAAATTATAAATACAGGTCAAGATTGCATATGTACATATATGTACACTTTTTCATATTATTTCACTGATTTTTTGGGTGAGAGTCTCAAATTTGTCACTAAGTGCATGCCATCTCCGCTTATTTATGCAGGACCTGGGTTGGTTATTATGTTTAAAAACCAAATACCATATTTTTTGGAGTATAAGACACACCTTTTTCCAGGGGTGGGTTCCTGCCAGTTCTATAGAAGAGGTTCCACAAATCTACCGTGCCGTTTAGTACCGGTTCCAGCTTCCTCCCTTCATCTGTCTGCACCATGCTTGCCCCACCTGCCGCTCACTGATTGGCTGGCTCACCAATCACCCCACCCACCTCTAAGAGTCCTATCTAAACCTTAAAGTCTTAAAGCTGTCAAGTTTGAACATCCCTGGTTTTTTTTTTCTAAAGGGTTAGGAGTGCAAGGGTCTTGTAACTTGACAGCTTTAAGACTTGCGTGCTTCAAATGCCAGAGTTTCTGAGCCAACATTTTGGCTGCTAAGCAAGAACGTTGTTAAGTGAGTTTCACCACATTTTACAAGTTGGCCATGCCCACCCAGTCACATGGCTGGCAAGCCACTCCCACCCAGTTACATGACCGGCAAGCCACCCACACAAAGCAGGTCACACCTACAGAAGAGATTCTAAAAATTTTTGAAATCCACTACTGCCCTTTTCCCTCAAAAAAGAGGGTGAAAATCTGGGTGGATCTTACACAATGAAGACAGCATTTTTTGCGTCCTGAAACCTTGCCCCTTTGCAAAAATGGCTGTTGGACATTTTTAGGAGGCTTCCAGACTGCTCCTGGGGGCTGGGGAGGGCAAAAAATGACCTACCAAAAGGGCCCATTTTTTGCTCATTTTTGACCCCTCCAGCCCCCAGGAGCACTTTATAAGCCTCCTAAACACTACAAAATGCCCCCCCCCCTTTTTTTTACAAAAACGGGCCATTTTTGGGAGGTCTGCAGAGTGCAAAAACCTTTTTTTAAATTTGCCTCTTTAAAATCTTGGTGCGTCTTATACTCCGAAAAATACAGTACTTTGAATATACAAAAAGTGTGGGGTTAAAAAAAATGCAGTGGGAAAGAAGATATTTCTGCCTTGCTCTAAACAAATAAATGTTACGGTAATTGAAAGAGCCTGGAATCTTACTGTGGTGCAACAATAAATCCTATGATGTTAGTTTCAATATCCTTCAAGGCCCAAAGCTTACAAATATCTCCACCCTTTGTCATCTGGAACACCTCATTATACAGTGGAGCCCTGGAGTGAGTGGTAAGAATTTCTTTCACACTGTTTTTTAGTCATATTAAGGATGTGTGTTTTAAGCTAGTTTTATTGCTTTTATGCAGGCACGAAGGGTTTATATTCTATGACAAAGTCCCTTATATACTGAGAACATAATAACAGCATTTAATATCATTCAAATGTTCTTCAATCCTAAGCAACAAAGAAGAATGTGTGTATAGCAAAGGGTGTTCACAAGATTGTTCTTCCCCGCACAGAATATTTGTTTCATTTATTTATACCCAGGAACTGAGTATGTCTAGTTTAATGAAAAGAAGGACTAGGGGGTGACATGATAGCAGTCTTCCAATATCTCAGGGGTTGCAACAAAAAAGAGGGAGTCAAATTATTCTGCAAAGTACCTGAGAACAAGAAGCAATGGGTGGAAACTTATTAAGTCTTATAAAGATGCCGCTTTATAATGCCTTGGTGAGGCCACACTTGGAATACTGCATTCAGTTCTGGTCGCCACGATGTAAAAAAGATGTGGAGACTCTAGAAAGAGTGCAGAGAAGAGCAACAAAGATGATTAGGGGACTGGAGACTAAAACATATGAAGAACGGTTGCAGGAACTGGGTATGTTTAGCTTAAGAGAAAGAAGGACTAGGGGAGACATGATAGCAGTGTTCCAATATCTCAGGGGTTGCCACAAAGAAGAGGGAGTCAAACTATTTTCCAAGGCACCTGAGGGTAGAACGAGAAGCAATGGGTGGAAACTAATCAAGGAGAGAAGCAACTTAGAACTGAGGAGAAATTTCCTGACAGTTAGAACAATTAATCAGTGGAACAGCTTGCCTCCAGAAGTTGTGAATGCCCCAACACTGGAAGTCTTTAAGAAGATGTTGGATAGCCATTTGGCTGAAATGGTATAGGGTTTCCTGCCTAGGCAGGGGGTTGGACTAGAAGACCTCCAAGGTCCCTTCCAACTCTACTATTGTATTGTATTGTATTGAAACTAATCGAGGAGAGAAGCAACTTAGAACTGAGGAGAAATTTCCTGACGGTTAGAACAATTGATCAGTGGAAGAACTTGCCTCCAGAAGTTGTGAATGCTCCAACACTGGAAGTTTTTTTTAGAAGATGTTGGATATCCATTTGTCTGAAGTGGTGTAGGGTTTTCTGCCTAGGCAGGGGGTTGGACTAGAAGACTTCCACGGTCCCTTCCAACTCTGTTATTCTTTTTTATCCTATAAGGGCTCAGACAACGACGCATGTTGTTTTACATCAAAGTTCTCCTCTTGAGTATTAATAAGAATTGCCTAACCAACAAGGTTTCAGGATTCACGGTAGCTTTGAAATAGACACTCCTCAGTTTAGCTTTTGTAACCTTTTATATAATCTATTTTGTCATCTACTTACAAATATTCCTTTCTTTCACTATGTGCTTCCAAAGAATGGTTGTATTGTTCTCATTTATTATTTTTTTAAAAAAGAAATGGTTTCCAATATGTTTGTGAGATTGTAAGATGTGAAGGTATTGCATATTTTCACTGAATACACTACAGTCATGCATCTTGTTGTCCTAGCATTATCTTAACCTGTCTGAATGAACATGATTTCAGGATTATGTGGATTAAACGATTAAGTGAACAAATGAATTAAGTACTCTTGTATAATGTCTCACTAAACAGAAAGGTGTACATTGTGTGAAGCAACAAATGTGGGAACTGATTCAAGCCCCCAAGTCTGCATAGTAATATAAGGTACTCACCATGTTTTCCCGAAAATAAGACAGGGTCTTATTTTCTTTTGACCCCTGAAATAAGCACTTGGCCTTATTTTTTGGGAGGTCTTATTATTTTTGAGGTGCAGGAGGTGTCGAACGTGGTCACCTCATGGCTGCTGCTTTGTTGCAATATTTTCTGGAAGGGCTTATTTTCAGGGGAGGGCTTATTTTAGTGCATGCGCTCAAAAGCCCAATTGGGCTTATTATCCGGGGAGGTCCTATTTTCAGGGAAACAGGGTACTTTTATTTTAAGACTGCTGTCAACATCAAAAACACATTGGTTTCAATTTATAATCTTAACCTTTTAAAAAGCTGTCTGGCAAGAGCATAATAATGCTATAAATTACATTCTATTTTACAGATGCTGAAGATGTTTTTGTTTCTTGTGATATCTCTTTTGGTTCTGGAGTTCAATGATTCCAAAATATTGCCAAGAACAAAGAGAGAAGGAAACCCCGAAACATTCATGAATATTGTAAGTTTAATGTGGTTAATATACTTTAGTACAATATTTAACACATTGAGGGTTGGAACCCCACTGTCAATTCTAAGCTGATTTCTGAATCATGATTTCATATATACAGTGGTAAAGCTGTCCCACTTATACTAGTAAGTTTATCATTATAATAGAATAGAATAATAGAGTTGTAAGGGACCTTGGAGGTCTTCTAATCTAACCCCCTGCTTAGGCAGGAAACCCTACACCACTTCAGACAAATGGCTATCCAACATCTTCTTAACGACTTCCAATGTTGGGGCATTCACAACTTCTGGAGGCAAGTTGTTCCACTGATTAATTGTTCTGTCAGGAAATTTCTCCTTAGTTCTAGGTTGCTTTGGAGAATACTCCTAGCATGTCGCCCCTATCCTTCTTTTTACTAGGCTAGACATACTCAATTCCTGCAACGATTCTTCATATGTCCCTTAATCAAAGGTGGGTTGCTACCGATTTACACCAGTTCGAGTGAACCGGTAATGGAAATTGCTACTGGGTCGCCAAACCGGTAGGGACGGCAGGCTCGCCATGCCCCTGAACCAATTCGCCAGTCACTGTGGCATGGTTTTTTTTGACATTTTTAATGTTCTGCACATGTGCAGACCTATTTATAGACAACTGCGCAAACTACATAGTGCACGTTAGGCGTGTGTGCACCAAACCGGCAGTGACGCTGGCAGAAACCCACCCTGTCCTTAATCATCTTTGTTGCTCCTCTCTGCACTCTTTCTAGAGTCTCCACATCTTTTTTTACATCGTGGTGACCAAAACTGAATGCAATATTCCAAGTGTGGCTTTACCAAGGCATTATAAAGTGGTATTAACCCTTCATGTGATCTTGATTCTATCCTTCTGTTTATGCAGCCTAGAACCGTGTTGGCTTTTTTGGCAGCTGCTGCACACTGCTGGCTCATATTTAAATGGTTGTCCACTAGAACTCACAGTTACTACTATTGAGCAAGGTACCACATATACTGTACCTGTGCATTTTGTTTTTTGAATCAGTTATTTTAGAGTTTGTAATGGTCAAGGTTACATTCCAATGGGCACCTCCCTCAATACCTAAATAAGGGGAGAGTATACAGCATTGTCTCACTTCTTTGTCAATCTGGAGCCAATCTGTTTCACCATATTCTGCCTATAGAGGAGACTTCATAGTCTATATATATGGTAGTTTTCTCA
>NC_138551.1:79449229-79519229 GCF_964273705.1 Natrix helvetica | reverse complement strand
TTGATGTCTTCATGATCAGGATGACTGAGAATCTCCATAGATATTTAGCGATTTATAAATCAGTGGTATTTTTAAAAACCTGAAACATCTTCCTGCAATAAAACAGATTGAAAATGTTTTCACTAAAACATTTATTCTTAATATTAAATATTCTCCAAATTTTGAAGAATAAATACACAGTTTTGATATATGATATTTCTAATTTTACTCCTTTGATAACCTATTTTGATCTTTATTCTGATTTGGCTAAAGGGAAATTTTTGTCAGACTAATATATTTTAGCCTAAAATATTTTTACTATAATGGTGCACTTTTCAATAAAGATAAGCTAGAGCAGTGAATAGGCAATAAGATATCATGACTTTTTTTTAAATGTCAACTCAAATTTCCTTGAAATTTCAGTAATATGGCTTTACAGTAATTCTGAGAAATTACTGAATTATGGAGAAATTTATAGAGCTTTAATACATCATTCTTTAGATCAATCAAAAGGAACAACCTCAAAAATGTGTAGGTTATTATTGCAATCAGAAATTAAGGTCTACCATATGGGTTAATGCTATAAAAACCAGGTGGATTTACTTCAGCTTCAATGCAAGAATTGTAGTGGAAGATTCATTGCCTTTGGTCTCCAGTTAGACTGGCACATATATATCAAAATTGTTATATATGTCAAAATTGTTATTCCAAATGCTGAAGAGGTTACCCCCAAAAGGTCACTTTTTCATGTGGAACTGGTTTCTTAGAATATGTAGAGACATTGCTGTTATTAATATTCCCATCAGTTGAAGGGCAGGTTAAAAGTTCCTATTAATTTCACAGGCAAATCTAGCCAACGCTAAGCCTTAGGATTAAAGATGATAATTTTAGTCGCCTCAGGTTTATATTTCTACACCAGCTAAGGTTATAGTTTGTAAGGGTAATAAAAAGGTAAACAGGGTTAAAAAATAAACAAGACTGATTACAACATTTCCTTCCCTTCCTCCCTTCCTCCCCCCACCCTCTTTCTGCGTGTATCTGTTGGGGAAACTATAGTACAGAGGTGTCCAAACTTGGGAACTTTAAGACTTGTGGACTTCAACTCCCAGAATTCCCCAGCCAGCATGGCTGGCTGGGGAATTCTGGAAGTTGAAGTCCATAAGTCTTAAAGTTCCCAAGTTTGGGTACCCCTGCTATAGTATTTTTCCCTTTATTAAGAATGTAGCATTGCCCTAACAAACATCTCTGCAAAGGCTAAATATCAAACACGCTACAGGTTTAAGGCACGGTTTTGAATGGAGCATCTTTTTAATATCTTTTTCCAGAGTGAGGTCTTACAATATCATGGTTATCCTAATGAGGAACACGAAATCCTGACAAATGATGGTTACTTTCTTATTATCAACAGAGTTCTTGGAAGGAAAGCGTCAGAGAAAACAGGTTTCTTTTTGCATTTAAAGTTCACAAAAACCAAAGTTTATTAATACTGATTTGCTCTTATGAAATATCCTATTTACATTCTTATCTTCTGTAGAAATACTGCAGCGAGAAAACTCTTTCATTTAGAGGAGGAGTCAATTGAAATAATTTATTTGTTCTGGGAAACAGCCTGAAAACGAATGAGGACAAAAACCAAAATGATTGTGGCTCCAATTTCGTTTAATTTTCCAGGATGTTGTGATATCATGTAATAGGAATGTTTGGGGATTTCCCTGGGTATAAATATTAGTCAAACCCTCTCGAGATTGTCTTGATGACTAAACTACATGCTAATCATTTCATTTAAAATGAACACGGGGAAGCAGGAAAGAACATAACCTCATTTTTATAGTTATATAATATTGTGAGGCCACCCAGACTCACTTTTATGTGAGATAGGAAGTTATACAAATATAATGAATAAACAAACAAACAAATAAATAAAATATTGAGCTAAAGCAAATGTTTTAATCCTTTTAATCCTTTAATGTTATTGTGGTTTACATATTTATAACTCAGTTGTAATCAGGGCAGATTCTTAATTTTATTAAGTTAATTAAATTAAATTAAATTAAATTTATTAATTTTATTAAGAATCTGGTCTGATTACAAAAACCCATAATTACAAAAACCCAACTATGTGGTTTTTTTCTCCATAAGGAATTTGAGGTAATTACTTGCCCCAACCCCTCTCGTTTGAAATGTCTTGCTTTCTTGTCCATCTTTTTCTTCCTTTCCTTTTTCTTTTTTGGTAACACAACAGCTTCCAAACCTGTTGTGTTACTGATGCCAGGAATTCTTACTGATTGTGGAATATGGCTGGCAAATGTGCCCAACGGCAGCTTAGGCTTTATACTGGCAGATGCTGGCTTTGATGTTTGGTTGGCAAATAACCGAGGAAGCAGATGGTGTAAACGGCACCAGCACTTTTCACCCAAAGAAGAAGAATTCTGGAATTTCAGGTATGTTAAAATATTTAGTGCTTGGGAGGAGGGAGTGATAAAATGCAAACTTCAGTGTGAAATAAATACAAAAGATAGATCATGCCATGTTGATGACTTGAAAAAAAAAATGTCAGGGTTACTATTTGAGAGAACCCAGGAGCAAATACAGCAAACAGAGGTTTGTATTTAAATAGTGGTTTTATCTAGAAAGGAAATATACATACATGTTCTTTAGCCAAACCTCAAACAAACAGCAATTTACAACAGTTACAGCACGGAAGTACATACGGAGAGAGATATATGCCCCAACAGGGTCTCTTTTATAATACTGACTGTTAAAGTCAAATAACCATTTGACTCATTCCTATCATTGCATCATCATTACAGGATTACGGTATTATAGCATTACAGCAGCTGGTCAGCTATTAAATCATCATTACCCAAAACCTTAGATTGTGCCATGGTCTGATTGGACAGAAGCATCCATGTTCATCAGTGATTAAGGGCATCCACAAGAGAGATAAAAAAAAAATCAAGATAGTAGCTATGATTGTGCAATCAAAATCTTATCTTCTTTTTAACATGTCACAATGCACACAGAAAGAGGGCAGGGCTTTGATTGTTATGGCCATCAGTCATGGTCACTAGCCTGAATTTCTTGAAAATTCTCCCCTCCATAGATATCCTTCCTCCAACTGGACATGTGATTGTTCTTTTACATTTCTATTAGATTATGATTTTCAAAATCTTCCCATTGTATAGTTCAGGGGTGTCAAACTCATGCCGTTACGTCATTTTCATGTGACATATCATGATGTTCTCCCCCTTCGCTAAACCAGCATGGGCGTGGCCCGTGCATGACACATCCGGCCCACGAGTTTGACAACCCAGCTATAGTTCTATGACAAACAAGCAAATTATACACACAATTAATGCAAATATAATCAGGAAAGAGAGATAGTTTGAGTAGCTTACCACATATTGCTATGGTGAGATATATGTTTCATTATCCAGTTCTTTGTTTTGTATTATAATAAACTTAGTCAGCCATGTAATTCTTTTACATTTTTTATTCATTTTATAGATTTTTATATATACATTTTAGGTTTTTTTTTTAAAAAAAAGCTTTATATATTTTATGTTTCTTTGATTTTAAAACTATTAATTGTTTGTATGTCACCCTTTTTATATTTGGCTAGGACCATAACAAAGATTTGATTGTTTGATTGACTCTATTTTGTTTCAGTTTTCATGAAATGGCAATGGAAGATCTGCCAGCTATTATATATTTTATCCTAGCTAAAACTGGACAGAAACAACTTTATTATGTTGGCTATTCCCAAGGATCCACTATAGGTAAGTTCTTGGATGAAAAAGGAAGCATGGGGGTGGAAGGGCGAGTGACATGATAATCTTAATGTCATCAGGCAAATGATGCAATGAGGTCACGATGCAGGTGACATCCTTGTGGCTTGGTATCAGCACATGTTATCTGATCTCATTGAATTGTGGTAATTGCTGGTGGGATACAAACTGGCCAAAGCTATAGACTTCTAAGCATTAATTCTTACAGAGTATCTTTAATTCTATTCTTCATTTTTATTTTCCTTTTGTTTAGATTTTTAGGAGAATGATTTGTTTAATCATACCATGAAGAAGTAATTGAACAATTTGTTGGAGACAAAATAATGGAAAGTGTGAATGAAGTGAAATCAGTATATAAGTTGTAAACATACATAATATTTATTCACCCACATCCTTATATAGGTTGTGCAAAGTGACATTCTAAATGGAATGGGATTGCTATCACTAAAACAGAAAAAAAAAACCCTTTAATTTGCATTTCAAATGTATAGCCTTTAATTTAGTCCTTAGCATCTGTATAGAATCCTTCCTATTCAAGGAAATCTGCTATGACTGGCTGAAATTCCTATGTGTAATGTGGATAATAAGCCATTATTACTGAATCAATGAATAGGAGGGTTACGAGCAGCATGATGTTCTAGAGGTAGTGCTCTTGCCTCACTGTGAGTTCGATCCTAGGTAGCAGCAGATATTTCTAAAGAGAAAACATCTGCTATGAGCTCCGCATAGGCATCAGGAAGGGCATCCGGTCAGTAAATGCTCAGCTCCCTTCAGTTGCCCTCACTCCATCCCGATGCAAGAGATTGCAGGATTGTTAAAAGAAAAACAAAATGAATAGAGGGTTACATGTGAAAAGGAAGGAAAATTAATAATCCAAGTGCAACATGTAAGAATAGAATTACTTTAAAAATAAGTACTAATAAAATATGATGGATATAAAAAGCCTCATCCCAAAGAATATAATAAGAAAACAAACAATATCTAACTAAGGATGTCTGAAGGTGGTAAATTGACAGGAAATCAGTCAGTGAAAATACATTTGAATTCTTTTGCAAAATAGTTGTAGAAGTTCCTTCAGGATAATTTTCAATTCAGGGATTTATCTTCATTGGATTGGGAGGGATATACTATTCACTTATTGCTCTAGCAAATATAATTATCATAAACAGATTGTGACTTGTAATGATGCTGAATAATCATTATTTTCTTTTATGCTTAGGATTCATTGCATTTTCAGCTATGCCAGCATTAGCTGAGAAAATAAAAATCTTTTTTGCTTTGGGTCCAATATATTTGGTGAGTCATATAAAACCATGGTATAAGATGGTAATCAATATGAACCAAGTTATTATAAAGGTATGTGGTTAATGCTGTGGTTTTCAAAGAATGAATGTATGCTAGTTACTTTATTGCTAAGATCTTTAAAAGGCAAGAACAAATCTCATGTCAAGTGGAATTGCCTTCAATAGGAGTTAGTCACACTTAGGTTTGTATGGGATTATTCTTAACAGGTTTACAATATTGAAAATATTTACAAATATTCTGGGAATTCTGCCAAAGGAAGTTAAGCTAGATGTCTTTTTGTTATTCTTCTCTTGGCAGCAGACAACATTTTAGTTAGGAAGGCCATTGTATTATTATTATCATCATCACACAGCCAGCCAGATGTTCAGACTGGGTTCAGCATTTTTGTCTATCTATCGAGACCTTACCAAGAATTACACGTACACCGAATCGGCAGTAATGCCAGTAGCAACCCACCCCTAGGTATAGAGTAACTTGCTTGAGCAGGAGGTTGGACTAGAAGACTTCCACGGCCCCTTCTAACTCTTATTCTGAAACTGCATGATGACACCATCCATGGGTTGCTGTACTGTCCTCAGTATAGGTTGGTGAGATGCTACTGATTTTTTTTTAGTCTCATCCACAGAGCATAATGCAGAAGAAGCATTTTAGCAATTTTCTGTGGAAGGCAGATAGAGGAGAAGGAAATAGTTGTGGTTTGTGAATAGTTGGGATCTGTACGAATGAAGCATCTCGGCAGGCTACATGACAGTTTTGCTTTCTTACTCTTGTTGAATAAATTGTCCCAAAGTCTTTTGCGAGTCTGTATCATGTATGAATCAGTCTTCTGCAGAAGAAAAGGATGAGGTGCTAAGCCATTTGAACGGTGAAGGACATAATTTTAGAATAGCATTTTTAAAGCAAACTTGGAATATGGAAATTTGAAAGGACAGAGCAAGTTCAAAGGCATCGAAAATTGATTTGAATTGTTTTATTTACAGACTGCAATAGGCCGAAAAGAAATTTGCTTGCTACCTAATCACATAGCACGAATATTGGCCACTACGTTTTGTCACCTGGATTTATGGAGAAAAACATGTGCAAATATTTTATTGTCTGGTGGTGGAATTAGTGAAAACAATGTAAATATGGTATGTTTATTGCACATTTTTAAACAAACTACTTTATTTCAGATAGTGACATACTGTAAATGTGCCAATTTAATGAAAATGTGTTTTTTTAAAAATATTCTTCCCAGAGTCGCCTGGATATCATTGTATCACATTTATTTGGATGCACATCAACCAAAACTCTGTTACATTGGAAGCAGGTAAAAATTCTGAAACGTAAAACTAAAAATGTGAATTTTACTAATTTGGAATAGCAAATGCCCTCTTTGATCTCTGTTTTCATAATAAATGTTTCTTTCTCAAATAAAATAAAAGTATCGATTTCCCATTAATTAAAAATGATTTCTTCTTTGTTCTCTCTATTAGCTCTCCTGAATATTAATTAATTTATACCATTACTTATAGAGCATACACCAGGGCTGTCAAACTCATGGCCCACGGGCTGGATGCATCATGTGCTTGCCATGCCCACACCCATTTTAGCAAAGGGGGGAAAAAGTGACAAAGTGAGTTTGACACCCTTGGCCTACACCCAAAAGGACTAGGGCAGTTTGAAGGACAGACAACCATTAAGAACTATCAGTTAATCTAATTCTAATCCATCGCTGGGACAGTTCAAGAATTTACAACCATTGAAATGATTCTTGTTTCATTGTGTTCTGAAGGGCAGGGCAGTGATTGAGAAAACATGTGGGCAAACGTCCACTGTCCTCCACTGAGTAGCAACACTTCTTCTGCCAAGGATCATGTAAATTTGGAGTTGGCAAATCAGCTGGCAAAGAAGCACCACAACACAGGTGTTATTACTCCGTTAATTGTATTTACTCTAGTGATTAAACAAGCTGCTGTATTTTGAATCAGTTGAAAATTTTCGGTTCTCTTCAAAGGCAAAGTATTTTCCATTGTCTGCCTGTCAGGTACAAATGTCACATCCTCAAATCAGGAAAGACACATCTTGGTTCTTCAAAGCAGAGTTGTTTATTATTCTACACTTATAGACAGAATCTTGCCAAACTGAAGTACCCTGCTGTCTGCGTTCAGCATATCCTCTGAGAACTATTAGAGAGGAACTTCTTCATCCTCCTTTCTCAAAAAATGTTTGGACTGAGTTGCCTCTTATTCTTCTGGAATGCATTCTCTCCCACCTTGTAATCCAGTTTACTATATTCCATTACTTCAAGGGAGTAAATCATTATTACCAATACGTCTCAGTTCTTCAATTGGCACACCTGACAAAGCTGGACAACAGACCTCTGGTAGTTGCTGCACGTATGATAGAATGTTGTTCAGATTCCCATAAAGGAGGGAGTGCATTTCAAATGAGAAAAGACTGAACAGTTTGTGTGGGAGGAAGACAATCATTTACAGCTACAAAGCTAAAATTAACTGCATTGTGATGAGTTTAAGACAGTTGCGCCCTTGAAAAATTAGTCATTAGTAGGACTCTAGGGGTTGGTAGAGGACAGGAAGAGGACTGGTACAGCCGAACCAGTAGTGGAAATCACGGGTGGCCCTGCCCACCTGCCCTGGCTCTATGGCATCCCATTTAGGCCCTTTTTTAGCCAAAAGCCGCTCGCATTTCCGAACCGGTAGGGAAGGTAAGTAAATACCACCCCTGACAGGAAGGCCTGGAGGAATGTTGTCCTCCAGGCCAGTCCTCCACCCCTGACAGGAAGGCCTGGAGGAATGGGGTCGCGATGGGTCAGACATGACTTTGCAACTAACAACAACCAAAAAATGTTGGCTGTTTATTAGGGGACTTAAAATTCCATCTTAGAGACTTTTCTCTTGTCCTTTTCAGTTGTATGAAACTGGGCAGTTTAAAGAATTTGATTATGGTTCTAAGAATATGGAAAAATACAATCAGGTAGGCAAATATTTTTTTTTCAAATGAAAGAAATATTGCAGATAAATAAGAATGAAGATAAAGTGGTTACAAATTTACTATTTTTGTAATTTTTTTTACATAATACCATTATATTTAACATCTCATCCTGGATTCATCTATTTTGATTAAAGGCAGGAGTGCCCATTTTTGTATCAATGAAATTCTGTGCTATCAAGCATGTAATGCAGGGGTGTCCAAACCTGGGAACTTTAAGACTTGTGGACTTCAACTCCCAGAATTCCCCAGCCAGCTGGCTGGGGAATTCTGGGAGTTGAAGTCCACAAGTCTTAAAGTTCCCAAGTTTGGACATCCCTGATGTAATGCCTACCCAGACATAACTGCCAGGAAATTCAGAAAAGACTATATAAGACTGTAGTAGAATTCCACAATAATATAACCCACAAAGAAGAGGGAGTCAAGTTATTGTCCAAAGCACCTATGGGACAAGAAGCAATAGATAGAAAATAATCAAGGAGAGAAGCAACTTAGAACTAAGGAGAAATTTTCTGACAATTAGAACAATTAATTAGTGGAAAAACTTGCCTCCAGAAGTTGTGAACACTGGCAGTTTTTAAGAAGAGATTGGATAACAATTTGTCTGAAATGGTATAGGTATATTTCCAGCCTGAGCAGTGGTGTTGGACTAGAAGACCTCCAAGGTCCCTCCAACTCTGTTATTCTATTCAAGTATTTTGCATATTTGATGAGACCAGTGATAGTACTTCTACTGCACAAAATATTGGATCTCTCTTAAACTACATGGAAAAGTTCTTTCAGGAGAAATTGAATTAAGACAATTAGAGATAATGAATAAAGCTTACTGTGCTAATAATTTAAACAGGTATTTTTCAGATTTTTATGGGGTTCTGGTTGAATGAGGAGGTCATGTAGGTAGATTGCTCCAAAACAGAAGATCTGTTATGATATGATAGCCACATAGCATGAGACAGACAACAAAGGTGCATTATATTAATAATCATCCTAAAAGATAAGTCAGTGTTCTCAGAGCTATCCTAGATCCTTGGGCTGTGAGACTTTTAAATACAACCACAATCACTCCATGCACACGCTAGTTTTTTTTTCTTTTTCTTTCTTTTTCCATTTCTGTTATAATTTTGCACCAGTGAGGTTAAAACCAATTTCATTGTATTTAAGTACAATGACAATAAAGATTATATTATACTTATACTTAGCCTGGGAAGTAGCAAAGCTAAATGATTCAAACCATGAGATCTTATAGGACAATATTATAATAATAGCAATATTTAGTTCTTGTGAGATTTAATGAAGTGTTTCTCCTCTTCTCTTTAGATGACCCCTCCCTTTTACGATATAAGAAGCATGAATATTCCAACCTTCATGTGGAGTGGTGAAAAAGATAACATTTCAACACTAAAGGATACCGAACGATTACTCCCTCTTCTTAGTAATCTGATCGCCCACAAAATAATTCCTCATTGGATGCATTACGATTATCTTTTTGGCCTTGATGCACGTCAAAAATTGTATGATGAACTTGTTGACATAATTCACAATTTCCCATAAGCTGGGACTCCTCTAGTTAGTAAATGAGCGACAAACATGTGGCACACCACAATGTTTCCTTAGCAGAAGAAATGCATGCTTCACTAAAGCAGAAGTGTCTAATTCTTTTATTTGATGATTTTTTTTAAAAAAGGATACCTTTAAAAAAGTTAATGGAGATGCTTTGAAAGAATGCAACCCTGGGGATCCTAAAATTTAGGAAGACTCACAGGGTAAAGTTTTGAGTAATAAGGATCAAGTGTTGAGTAAACTCACACAGTAAAGTGTTGAGTTATAAGAGAGCAATGAAGCCAAACTGTAAGATCCTCTCAACTCAACAGACTTTCCTTTCTGATTTCAGTTGCAAAAAAAAACCAAAAAAAAAAACACAAAAGCCAGTTTTGGGAGGATGTGTTAAAGAAACCTCCCAAAATGGTAGTTGTGGAAAAATGACCTCAGCTTTGGCCCCAATATATATGTACATCAGTGGTAGGTTTCAAAATTTTTTAGAACCTATTCTGTAGGTGTGGCCTGTTTTGTGGGAGTGGCTTTCTTTTTCTTTCTTTCTTTTTTCTTCCTTTCTTCCTTTCTTTCTCTTTCTCTCTCTTTCTCTTTCTGTCTCTCTCTCTCTCTGCGTCTGTCTGTCTCTCTGTGTGGCTCTTTGTCTCTCTCTCCTTCCCTCCCTCTCTGTCTCTCTCTGTCATTCTGTCTGTCTGTCTGTCTGTCTGTCTGTATGTCTGTCTCTCTCTCTCTCTTTCTCTTTCTCTCTCTCTCTCTCTCTGTATCTCTCGGTCTCTCTCTCCTCCCTCCCCTATCTGTCACTCTGTGTGTGTCTCTGTGTGTGTCTGTTTGTCTATCTATCTGTCTCTCACTCTCTCTGCACCATAAAAGAGCTTACCTCCTCGGCAGGCAGCAATAGAGAGCTAAGGGCTCTCTATAGGGCTCTTAGAGGCGTGGTGCGGATGGGTAGGGTGAGAAAGCGGACGGCGGGGACCAAATGGGCAGGACCAGGAGGTCAGCGAATGAGGGGGGGTTTCACCACTGGAACCGGTTCTAAACGGCACACTAGATTTGTGGAACCTCTTCTAGCGAACCGGTTAGAACCGGCAGGAACACACCCCTGATGTACATGCCTTGCAATGCATTTCTAAAGTGGGTGGGGTTTTGTCTTATTGCTGCAGCCACCATCTTGACTGTTTTTTTAAATATAGTCATGTTACTAAAGATTACAACAGGGGTGAAATGCTATCAGTTTGGACTGGTTTGCCTGAACTGGTAGTAAAAAATGCTACTGGTTAGGGAAAACTGGTATTTTTGACCATCAGCTGGGTGACGATCAGCTGTGATGCGCGATTTATATTAGCTAGAATTTTCGGATTTCCTGCTTTCTAGCTAATCTAAATTGTGTGGCACAGCGGGTTCCCCATCTCCTCGCTGTTCTACTTACCTTTGCAGACTCGGAAAGCTTCGAAATATTCCCTTTTCAGTGCTGCGTGGGGACGCCTCAGGTGCGCATGCGTGCGCTCGGTAGCAGACTCAACGAAATGGTAGCAGATTTCAGAGGATTACACCGCTGGATTACAATGAACAACAATAAAAAGTAACACCAGCTAGAAAAGAAGGAAAAGAAAAAAATAGAAGGTGCAGAAAGGAAAAAGAGAAAGGAAAATAGAAAGGAAAGAAAAAATAAGAATACGGTAAAGAAAAAGTAAAGAAATACATAAGGAAATGACTTTCCCCTTCATCATGTGCATGCCTGTGATGTTAACCCATCACAAACATGCACATGATGAAGGGGAAGGTCATTTCCTTATATATTTCTTTATTTTTTTGTGATGCTGCAGCTGAGCTTTCTCGTCAGATGGAGGCTGTTGAGGTCTGCCTAGGTAACAGCAGGTTAAAATTGAAGCCTGGCAAGACACAATGACTTCAGCTTCAGGACTCCTTGGTTCTTGGAGGATTGCCATCTGTGATGGAATATTATCTGGATCCCCAGAAGGAAGGGATACATCCAAGAGCAGCAAAAGACAATGCAGTTTCATCCTTTTATGCAGGAGAGAGAGAGTTGAGACTTCTCCCTAATAGGCCCAGAAAGTTTTAGAATGCAATTAGTCTGCTTTAGTTTGGCTAGATCTCTGTCTATAGCTGAGGAACAATAAAGGAAACTATTTGGAAGAATCTCAACATGTTCTTTCTTGGTTTTTGCAACCTGATACCATCTTTGGTCATAGATGGGGTTGCACTGTCGAGATCGACCTGGTGTCTGATCTGGAGGTTCTCCTGGACTTGCAACTCCTGCTTGAGAAGCAGGTGGCAGCCATGGACAGGAGACCCTTTGCAGAACTGCAAGTAATGTGGCAGTTGTATCCTTTGCTGGACCAATGTGCTCTTCTTACAATTACTGATATCCTTCTCACCTCTCATTTGAACTGCTGTGATGTGGTCTGTATGGTGCTGCTCCTGAAGAGTATCCAGAAACTTCATTTGGTCCAAAATGCAGTAGTTTCACAGTTTTACATAAATCAAAATTTTCGCATTTGTCATTTCTTTTGCTGGAGCCACAATGGCTACCAATTTGGTTTTGGGTGCAATTTAAGGGGCTGTTTTTCACCTTTAAAACCTTACATGGCTTGGGTCCAGGTTGTTTGTGGGACAGCCTCTCCCCAGTTTCATCTACCTGGCCCACCAGAATGGGAAAGCAAAATCTGTTATGGGTCCTCTCTATTAGGAAAGTAAATCTAGTGGGACCCAGAAAAAGGGCCTTCTCTGTAGTAACTTCCTTTAGAACAATGTTTCTCAACCTTGGCAACTTGAAGATGTCTGGACTTCAACTCCCAGAATTCCCCAGACATCTTCAAGTTGCCAAGGTTGAGAAACACTGCTTTAAAATTTCATTACCCCAGAGCAGGGGTGAAATGCCCGAACCGGTAATAAAAAATACTAAAAAAAGGTTCCAATGATCGCACGTTGCATAAAAACGGTCTGTTTTTGCTCCCAGCAGGCTTCCCTGAGGCCTGCCATGCCAGAAACGTGGGTGGGTGGGATGAGGTGTTGGGGGCATTTTTGCTCCCAGCAGGCTTCCCTGAGGCCTGCCATGCCAAAAATGGGTGGGGGGTGCTGAGAAAGAGAGAGAGGGGGGGAGGGAGGGAGGGGGGGAGGGAGGAAAGGAGAGGAAGAAAGGACTACAAACCTGGCACTAGACACAGCTTCAGAGGATAATCCAGGGTTGGAAGGGACCTGGAGGCCATTTAGTCCAACCTTACTCCAGCAGAACATTGTTAAAGTGAGTTTCTGTCTTTTGATCCCCCAGTTACATGACTACATAGTCACATGACCCCACCAAGCCACGCCCACAGAACTGGTAGTTAAAAAAAAAAGATTTCACCTCTGCCCCAGAGGTTAGATTACCCTTCGCCTTGATACTGTACTTTTCTGGAAGGGCCATTCCAGTCCTCATATCAGCAAAAATCCATTAAGAGTTATCAGAAATAATCTCTGTGAAGCACAGAGAATAAGACTGACATAAAGAAATTGGCATTTACATTAGTTGACGCATGATTTTGTGTCTGTGCACACATATACACAAGTACACACGCATTTCATACTTAAATGTTTGTTCCTAATGTAAGGTTCCAGCAGTTTCCCTGAGCCACTGAAATGCCAGAGAGGCTTGCAAAAACATCAGTTTTTATTTATGGCCATAGCAAAAGCTGAGTGACAAAACTATGTCCAAAACACACAAACACATGAATGTAAGGAATAGCCACGCCCTGCAGGAGTGGCTCGGAGTATTATATAATTTTTTGATAGATAGAAACAAAGTTTATCCAATCAGAGACAAAGATTCATTACCAACATGATCTTTAAAGCGTTTTTTGGTTCAAGCTCCTGTCTCTGTCTATCTTATCTATGGAGCATTCCTAAAGCCTTGTGTAGGGGGTGGCAGCCCCCCTTTGCCAAGTTGTTTTTCAGCAGAATGCTTTAAGGATTTATGAGCCAGAAAACTCCCTAGTTTGGTTCCTCTATCTATGCGGCCTGCTATTCCCGTGTAACAATTTCTTCTATGTTTTCAAGAATATCCCTAGCTTTGAAATCAAGAATAGAAGCGAGATGCAGCAGTGAGATAACATTTGCAGTAATGCCATCCAGTAGTAAGGCTACAATTTGCTAGGCTAGAAAACAACTAATTTATGACAGCATACAATAATTTAAGCAGAAGCCAATATTGATTCATATTGATTCATATACAATACAATAGTAGAGTTGGAAGGGACCTTGGAGGTTTTCTAGTCCAACCCCCTGCCTAAGCAGGAAACCCTATACCATTTCAACATCTTAGACTTCCAGTGTTGGGGCATTCACAACTTCTGGAGGCAAGCTATTCCACTGATTAATTGTTCTAACTGTCTGGAAATTTCTCCTCAGTTCTAAGTTGCTTTTCTCCTTGATTACTTTCCACCCATTGCTTCTTGTTCTACCCTCAGGTGCCTTGGAGAATAGTTTGACTCCCTCTTCTTTTTGGCAACCCCTGAGATATTAGAACACTGCTATCATGTCTCCCCTGGTCCTTCTTTTCATTAAACTAGACATAACCAATTCCTGCAACCGTTCTTCATATGTTTTAGTCTCCAGTCCCCTAATGATCTTTGTTGCTCTTCTCTGCACTCTTTCTAGAGTCTCCACCTCTTTTATACATCATGGCAACCAAAACTGAATGCAGTATTCCAAGTGTGGCCTTACCAACACATTATAAAGTGGTATTAACACTTCACCTGATCTTGATTTGATCCCTCTGTTGATGCAGCCTAGAACTGTGTTGGCTTTTTTGGCAGCTGCTGCACACTGCTGGCTCATATTTAAATGGTTGTCCACTAGGATTCCAAGATCCCTTTCACAGTTACTACTGTTGAGCAAGGTACCACCTATTCTGTACCTGTGCATTTCGTTTTTGTTGCCTAAATGTAGAACCTTACTCTTTTCACCATTGAATTTCATTTTATTAGATAGTGCCCAATGTTCAAGTTTGTCAAGATCCTCCTGTATCTTTAGCCTATCTTCTGGAGTGTTGGCTATTCCTGCCAGCTTGGTGTCATCTGCAAATTTGATGAGTTCCCCATTTATTCCCTCATCCAAATCATTGATGAAGATGTTGAAGAGTACTGGGCCCAAAACAGAGCCTTGGGGTACTCCACTGCATACCTCCCTCCATGTAGATGCAGTTCCATTGAGGACTACATGTTGTGTACAGTTGGTCAGCCAGTTACGAATCCATCTGGTGGTGATGCTGTCTAACCCACATTCTTCTACTTTATCTAGTAGTAGGCTATGGTCTACCTTATCAAATGCCTTACTGAAGTCCAAGTAAACTATATCAATGGCATTCCTCTGGTCCACAAATTTTTTCACTTTGTCAAAGAATGCAATAAGATTAGTCTGGCATGATCTGTTTTTGACAAACCCATGTTTTAACATGTTGGAAGAAGCTTTTTTTGTTATTTTTTACTTGTGTGGCAAGCCTTTCTTCATTGTGAGCCTTAGCTTTCCTCACTTCATCTTTACAGGCTCAGGCTATTTGCTGATATTCTGCCTTAGTTATGTCCCCCTCTTTCCACTTTTTATACTTATCTTTTTTTTCTTTCATTTTGTCAGAGAGTTCTTTATGCAGCCATGCTGTTTTCTTTTGGGAGCTGTTATTTTTCTTCTTCATTGGTATTGTGCTAGACTGGGCTTTTGTAATCTCATTTTTCAAAATTTGCCAAGCTTCTTGAGTTGCTTTCCCCTTGAGGATTTTCATCCATTGAATTCTTCCCAAGCTCTCTCTAAGTTTATTGAAATTAGCTCTCTTAAAGTCCAAGACTCTAGTTTGACTTTGTTCTACTACTTGTGTTTTCATAATGTTGAATTCCAATATTGCCTGGTCACTTGCCCCCAGGGTTCCTGTGGCTTCAACCCCTTCTATCATTTCCTCTCTGTTAGTGAGAATTAAGTCCAATATGGCTGATCCCCTTGTTCCCTTCTCTACTTTTTGGGAAACAAAGTTGTCTGCTAGGTTTGTTAGGAACCTGTTGGATCTTCCACTTGGTGCAGAGTTTGTTTCCCAGTTAATGTCAGGAAGTTAAAATCCCCCCATTACTATTGTGGTGTGCTTCCTACATACACTATATTGCCAAAAGTATTCGCTCACCCATCCAAATAATCAGAATCACTCTTTTTACAAACATTTGTGAAAGAATGGGTCGCTCTCAGGAGCTCAGTGAAGTCCAGCGTAGAACTGTGATAGGATGCCACCTGTGCAACAAATCCAGCCGTGAAATTCCTTGCTCCTAAATATTCCACAGTCAACTGTCAGCTGTATTATGAGAACGTGGAAGTGTTTGGGAACAACAGCAACTTAGACATGAAGTGGTAGGCCATGTAAACTGACGGAGCGGGGTCAGTGGATGCTGAGGTGCAATGTGCGAAGAGGTCACCAACTTTTTGCAGTGTCAATCGCTACAGACCTCCAAACCTCATGTGGCCTTCAGATTAGCTCAAGACCAGTGCGCAGAGAGCTTCATGGAATGGGTTTCCATGGCCGAGCAGCTGCATCCAAGCTATACATCACCAAGTGCAATGCAAAGCGTCGGATGCAATGGTGTAAAGCCACTGGAAGCCACTGGAAGCCACTGGACTCGAGAGCAGTGGAGATGCATTCTCTGGAGTGATGAATCACGCTTCTCCATCTGGCAATCTGATGGACAAGTCTGGGTTTGGTGGGTGCCAGGAGAACGGTACTTGTCTGACTGCATTGTGCCAAGTGTAAAGTTTGGTGGAGGGGGGATTATGGTGCGGGGTTGTTTTTCAGGAGCTGGGCTTGGCCCGTAGGTTCCAGGGAAAAGAACTCTGAATGCTTCAGCATACCAAGACATTTTGGACAATTCCATGCTCCCAACTTTGTGGGAACAGTTTGGAGCTGCCCCTTTCCTCTTCCAACATGACTGTGCACTAGTGCACAAAGCAAGGTCCATAAAGACATGGATGACAGAGTCTGGTGTGGATGAACTTGACTGGCCTGCACAGAGTCCTGACCTCAACTCAATAGACCACCTTTGGGATGAATTAGAGCAAAGACTGAGAGCCAGGCCTTCTCGTCCAACATCAGTATGTGACCTCACAAATCCGTTTCTGGAAGAATGGTCACAAATTCCCATAAAAACACTCCTAAAACTTGTGGATAGCCTTCTCAGAAGAGTTGAAGCTGTTGTAGCTGCAAAGGGTGGACCGATGTCATATTGAACCCTATGGATTAGGAATGGGATGTCATTTACTGTAAGTTCATATGCGAGTAAAGGCAGGTGAGCGGATACGTTTGGCAATATAGTGTACCTTAGTTAGCTGACTAGCAAAAAGTTCATCTTCAGCAACTCCACCTCCTCTTTTATTTGGTTTAATTTAACTCCTTCTAGCTGTATGTTCCATTTTTAGGTTTTATCCACCAGGTTTCTTTAATGACAACAATATCATATCTGCCCTCATTTACTTGAATTTCTAATTCACAAAGATCTAACTTTGTGAAAATCTTGCCTTTTGACAGGTGATTCAGCAAGTCCTTCATTAGGGGCAGAGGGTATGTATTTTGTATGCAATTTACATTGACACCTCAAAAGTCAACACATAATCTGAGTCCCTATCTTTCTTCTCTTTAAACAATACGGGGGCTGCTACTTTAGATTTTGCAGTCTCAATGAACCCTCTGACTAAGTTGGTATCAATTTACTTTCTCAATTTGGTCATTTCAGCAGGTGTCATAAAGTACATTCTTGGTTTTGGTAACTTGGTCCCAGGCTCTAATTCAATGTTACAATCAGGGGCTTGATGAGGGGGGAGGATGTTGCATTCCTCCTCACTGAATGCCTCGGCTAAGTGTCTATATTCCTTAGGAATCAGGGGTTCCTGGAGGCAAATTTGATGGGGCGGTGGCAGTTGTAACTGGCGGTTGGCCCATATTGCTTGGCCATCTCCTGTCAGGAGGGACAGGGGTAGTGGGCTGACACCAATTATGATTTTCTGGTATCCATCCTCCCATTTAATGGTAGGGGCCCACTTGTCAAGCCAAGCAAGGCCTAATATGACAGATTCTGACATCTTTGTCACCACTACAAATCTTATAAATTCACGATGCCTCCCCATTTCCAATCTAACCAGTTCTGTAATTTCAGTGGCTGGGACTCTTCCAATTAATTTTCCATCTACCTGTTTAAACCTAATTGGGGGTTTTAGGACTCTACTTTTTATCCCTAATTGTCCAACAATTGGAAGCCCAATTAAACATCTGGTACAGCCTGCATCTATCACTGCATTTAATTTTCCTTGCTCCCCTGTCTCAGGCACCACCAACTTTAACTGAAAAAAAGGGGGGTGGCTGCACTCACCAGTGGGTTGTCTTCCTCGTTAGCATCGCGTGGAGGTTTTTTTTTTCTGGCAGGAGGTTCCTTGCTCTCTTTGGTGAGGAGGGAAACCTCAATGGCATATCTGGCAAACAGGCTGGTATCTGGAGGTTTTCGTGGAGCTCTCCAGTCTCTGGTAGCCATGGCTGGCCATGGTTGTGGAACTAGGGCAGGTGCCAGACATTTGGAAGCACAGTGACCTGTTTGTCTGCAACAATAGAACTTGTTGACCCATGTGGGTTGAGTAAGGGCAGCCTCGGTTGTTTTGGCCAGAGGGTATCTCGCCAAAGTCCTCTGTGGGGTCCTCTCGGCTGTGGACTTGTAATACGGGTTAATTTCTCTATCCAGAGCTATTGACATGGTGTACCAGTCTTGTAGGAGCTCTGGTACCCCTCAGATGTCACAGGCTGTTCTGACTTCTTGATCGATGGCCTCTTTGAAGTAGTGCAGGAGTATTCTGTCAGGCCAATGTCTAAGGTTTCCTGTGACCCATTTAAAGTCCCATACAAAGTCTTTTATGGGTCAGTTGCCTTGCTTCATCACTTTTATTGTGGCTTCGTCTTCGTTGACTCGGTCTGGGTCTTTGAATCTGGCCTGAAGCAACTCAACAAAACCCTCAGCATCATTTAGTTCAGCAGCCCCTCATTGTGCAGCTGGGCTACCACTCAGAAGTGTCTCCTTCATCCATCTCCTCTGTGATGCCTGATACTAAGTCGTGATCTGTTTGGTATTGCTCCCCATATTGGTCTAAATGAGTCCAGATCCGGCTGAGAAACTAAGCCAGTTTGGCACGCTTACCATCAAAAGTTGCTTTAAACTGTGGGGGCAGTGGTCTTTCTGGTGGAATTTCCTTGTTGACTGCCGGCAGGGCAGGGCATGTTGGGGTGCTGTGGCAGGCAGTGGGGCAAACACCAGTGGATGAGTTGGAATCTGCTGCAGCACTGTAGCTGGCTGCTGTGCACTCTGCTGAGTTGCAAAAGGAGGGGGGCTCCAGATGGCTGCTGGATCAAACCCCACTGCTGTGCCAGGATTGTTGGGGCATGTTGGCCCACTGGAGATCCCAAAAAAGATGGACGAAATGGTCCTAGCATCTGCTGGCACTGGACTCACTCATGGCTGGATTAGAATCCTCAACCGGGGGAGGGGTATACTCTGCAGGGGATAGCATGAAGGCAGGTTGGCAAGGAGGATAAACTGGTGGTTGTAGCATCCCCAATGCCGGTTGCATCTGCTGTCTCTCTCCTGCTGCTCAACCCTGCTTCCCAAAGCTGATCCCTTGGTTATCTCTGGTTTAGAAAGGGGTTGGAGCCACACTAGTTCCACCGGCAGGTCCGGGGCATGAAAAGTGAGTCTGGGTTGAGTTAAACTCCATCTCACTTGAGGATGCTGGGACTGCAGTGCACAATTTTCCACTTCAAGCTGCTCAAACTGCTCTAGGAGCACGATCAATGATTGGCTTTGAGACAGAGGCATCAAGTTCCAGTTTTGGGAGTTGTCAGACTCCAGTATTCTCACATCCCTCCATTCTGGCTCATGGGTTGGCTGCATTGGGCTGGAATCAGAACAATATTCAGCTGGTCTCTCCTCTGGTCGCATCTCTGGAGTTGGATGAGACTGGCAGCTTTTCCAGGAATCCGTCTCCTTGGGCTGGGCGCCTATCCTTCATGTTGCATCTGCAGCTTCAAGGGTTTGCCCCATGTCCTCAGAAGAATAATACGGGATTTCGCTAAGTTGTCCAGAATCCGTTTCCATGACTCCTTCTGCGATCTGCTCTCTCTCCTCCATCTTTGCTGAGTCTTCACACCACCAGAAGTTCAGGTTGGTAGTGGAGTTCAGCACCCCGGACAGCCCCCCCGAAAAATATTTTCCTGAAAACCCCAACTCCAATGAAACTCTGAGACAGGAATTTTCTCAAAGCTCCCATTTATTAGAGTTAGTATACAAAACCCAAATGTGAGAGTTCCAGTTTACTGAGTTTTCCCTCAGTAAATCAAAAGTCCAAACCCATCCCACGCACCCATCAGTCCATCACCTCGTCCAATCCCAATCCGTCCCAACTCAAGACATCCAACCACTCCTTCTCCAGATGAAGGAATACCCTGACCTTGACCAAAAAGAAGAATGCTATTTTATCTAACTACATCCCCTCTACTAACACCCCCCTCCTGCTTTCCCAGGCATAAGAATGTGGCAGCATGGAAATATCTAGTGTTAATATGGCTTCCAAAGCTGACATAATTTTTAAAAAATATTTCAAGAAACAGGCAAGTGGCTGAGATGTTGCGTCCCCTCAAGAGGCTCCAACCCTGAACTTAATCCTTGTATTTCTCCATCAATTCAAGCACATCGGGATAGAGGCGTTGTGGGGTATCCAGACCCAAGATTGGATCAGAATGTTGCCAGTCAGGAATATCCTTATAGAAAACCAAATGAGGGATTCGAGGAAGCAGGGATTCAATATCACGTTTGGTTGCAATAATATCCTTTCCTCCACTCCACATGGCCACTGGCACACCAACATCTTCTATTTTATAAAATGGAGGTTTTGTCAGTGGATGAAAAGAGGAGGAAAGAAAGAAGGTGATTTGGGAGTCACCCCCACTGGGTAGGGAAGTTGCCTAATGGATTCATGGACTTTTGACAGCAGGTTAAACCCTTAGTGTAGGCATCTCTTATAATTATATGCTATTTACAACAGGACTATGATAAGTAGATGACCTATTGCCAATTCGTGGCACGCAGAAAGGCAAAAGACAGCAACACTGAGAAGATTTCACTAGTGGCTTTGCTTAACGCCTATTGACTATTAGTCCTAACAGATTTCCATCTTCTTCTTCTATGATCTTGCGGCCAGATGATGGTGCCTTAATTTCAGAGGTTTAGGGAAAGCTAACATCCAAAATTAAGACACCATCATCTGGCTGCAAGACTACAGTGGTAGGAGAAGGATCACAAACCAAGACAGTAAATAACTGTCTGGGCGAGGAGCAATCTTAGGGGTTTTTTAGTTAAATGTCTGATTCGTTTTTTAGGGGGTTCCAGGGTGGGGGGAGGGGCTAGTCAGACTGAGGGAGGGACCAAAGCCAAGCCGGCGGGTGGAGTTAATAAGGAAGTGAGCGGAGCCATTAAGTGGGGGGGAGTAGTGATATTCCAGAAGAGGGTCTTTTTATTCCAACGGTCGTGGGGAGGGGCAGGTGCGAGGGTAGCCAGAGATCTTATCGTCGGTTGGGAGACCGGGGCCATGGTCGTTGGGTATGGCCAGTCATATGTCCCAACCCCTGCAATCTAAGTGGTCAGGCCCTACAGAGCCAGGGCCTGAGACTGATGCTATGCAATGCCAGGTCCGTTGTCAAAAAAGCCCCCTTCATTAACGACTTGGTGTCAGAGGGAGAGCCGGACCTGGCAGGAATCATGGAGACCTGGCTGGGCCACGAGGGAGGTCTCCCTCTCGTGGAAATGTGCCCGCCAGGTTACCGCGCATTTCATCAGTCATGGGCACTAGGCAGGGGTGGTGGGGTAGCGGTCATTGTGAGGGAAGGTCTCGAGCCGAGAGAGACCACTGTGCCACAGATAACCGGTTGTGAGTCCCTATGCGTGAAATGGGGCCCAGGGAGACAGTTGGGCTTGCTGATTGTATATCTGGCTCCTCGCTATGCATCAGCAGCCCCGCCCGAGCTCCTCGAGGTGATCGCCGAGATGGCAGTTGAGACCCCCAGGCTGTTGGTCATGGGGGACTTTAACTTGCCATCGGTAGGGGAGACATCCGAGGTAGCTCGGGAGTTCATGGCTTCCATGACAGCCATGGACCTGACCCAGGTAATTCAGGGCCCCACACACGAGGGTGGTCACACTCTGGATCTTATCTTTGTCTCTGGCCGGTGGAGGAGTGATCTGGGAGTAGGGGATTTAGTTATTACACCCCTGTCATGGTCAGACCACTCACTTCTCCGGCTCGACTTCCCAGCCGCTACTCCCCATCGCGGGGAGGCGGAACCGGAATGTCCAAGATGGTTCCGCCCCAGACGCCTGATGGAACCTGATAGGTTCCAGATGGAGCTTGGGCCATTTTCTGTAGCCCTGACCCGCACCCGGATGGAGGACCTAGTGGCTGCATGGAACAGTGCGGCCACCGGGGCCTTGGACCGGGTTGCGCCTTTGCGGCCTCTCTTGCGGCAGCGAACCACCCAGGCCCCTTGGTTTACCGAGGAGCTGAGGGTGATGAAGCGCCGCAAGAGACGCCTAGAGAGCAGATGGAGATCGTCATGCTCTGAATCTGACCGATCACAGGTGAGAGCCCATTTACGGACTTACCTTGTGGCGTTAAGAGTGGCCAAGCGTCAGTATTGTGCCACCCTTATTGCGTCCGCAGATAACCGCCCTGCCGCCCTGTTTGGGGTAACCCGCTCCCTCCTTCAACAGAGGCCACAGGAAGCCCCTTTGCAGGGTAGAGCAGAGGAATTTGGGGAGTATCTGCAGGACAAAATCGCTCAGATTCGAAGCGAGTTGGTCTCTACTAGTGGTCTAGAGGGGACGTCGGAGGTGGGTCTTGAGGCTTCACTCTGGGAGGAGTTTGACTCTGTTACTTCCGACAATATGGACAGGCTGCGTAGGCAACTGTGAGCCACCACATGTTTACTGGACCCGTGTCCCTCCTGGCTTGTACTGGCATCCTGGGAGGTCACACGAGGCTGGCTCCAGGAGTTAGTTAACGCTTCTTTGAGTGAGGGGTTCTTGCCGGCCATCCTGAAAGAGGCGGTGGTGAGGCCCCTACTCAAGAAGCCTTCCCTGGACCCAGCTGTGTTAGCCAACTACCGTCCCGTCTCCAACCTTTGCTTTCTGGCGAAGGTTGTAGAGAGTATGGTGGCACAACAGTTTCCATGCCACCTGGAGGAAACTGATTATCTGGACCCGCGCCAGTCCGGTTTCCGGCCCGGCCACAGCACGGAGACGACATTGGTCGCATTGGTGGATGATGTCTGGAGGGCCAGAGATGGGGGTTGCTCCTCCATCCTGGTCCTACTAGATCTCTCGGCGGCTTTTGATACCATCGACCATGGTAACCTATTGCATTGACTGGAGGGGCTGGGGTGAGGGGCACCGTTCTGCGGTGGTTCTCCTCCTACCTCTCTGGCCGAGTGCAATTTGTATTGGCAGGGGGGCAGAGGTCGACCTCGAGGCCGCTCACTTGTGGGGTGCCACAGGGGTGCACCAATTGCATCCCCTATTGGATCGGAACGCCCTTCGCACAGTCACCCATGCGCTTGTGAAGTCCCGGCTAGACTACTGTAACGCTCTCTACATGGGGCTCCCCTTGAGATGCACCCGAAGACTGCAGTTGGTTCAGAATGCGGCCACGCGGGCAGTCTCGGGAGTCGCTAGATACTCCCATGTAACACCTCTCCTGCGTGGGCTGCACTGGCTACCTGTAGCTTTTCGGGTGCGTTTCAAGGTGCTGATTATCATCTTCAAAGCACTCCATGGCACAGGGCCTAGTTATTTGCGGGATCGTATCCTGCCCCACACATCCCTTCGGCCAATTTGCTCACACAGAGAGGGACTCCTCCGGGTGCCGTCCACTAGGCTGTGCCAGCGGGCGGCGCCCAGGGGAAGGGTCTTCTCTGTGATGGGCCCGACCCTCTGGAATGACCTTCCCCCTGATATTAGAACAACCACGGACCTCTGCTCCTTCCGTAAGAAGCTCAAAACCCACCTGTTTAATCTAGCCGGCTTGGCCTAATTCCAGCTCTTCCACCTCAGTCTGTATTTTTAAATTTCACGGGTTGGTCTTAGGCTAAGTTTTTAATTTTTATAAATTTGTACAGGGGTTTAAAGTTTAATTCGATTTTAACTATATTTATGATTATTTGTATGGTTTTTAATTTGGTACCTGTACACCGCCCCGAGTCCCTTCGGGGAGAGGGGGTGGTCTAGAAATAAAATAAAATAAAATAAAAATAAAATATTATAGAGACAGCAATTCAGTTCATATACCGCTTCTTAGTGCTTTACAACACTCTCTAAACAATTTACAATGTCAGCATATTGCTCCCAATAATCAGAGTCCTCATTTCACTGACCTCAGAAGGATGGAAGTCTACCTTGAGATCCATAAGGATCAGGGACGTGCGGTCAGGGGAGGCGGGGGAGGCAGAGCCTCACCTCTCATCATGAAATAATATATAATATATAATAATAAATTATAATATATATTTCCTCCCATCCCTTTTACACAGTTCCCGCTAAGCTCCGGTAAGGAGAAGAGCTTTTGGGGAGTGAAGAGGAAGAGGAGGGAGGAGGAGGAGGAGGTGTCCACGCGGGGCGGTGCCAGCTGGACGGCAGGAGGGTTCTCGGCGGAGGCAGGAGGGTTCTCGGAAGCGCCAATAACCTTCCTGCCTCCGCTGTACTTTGCGCGCTCCTCGCGACTGCAATAGACGTCCAGAAGTGGCAGGGGCTGTTGGGCTGGAAGGCCAAACCCCATTAGCCACAATAGCCGCTTCTGGACGTATATTGCAGTCGCGAGGAGCTCGCGAAGTCCAGCAGAGGCAGGAAGGTTCTCGTCGTTCCCCAGTCGCTTTTGTGGCTTTGTCATCAAGACGAAGTTCGGGAGCGCCAACGACATTTCTGCCTCCGCTGGACTTCGTGTTGATGATGTCGCCGCAGCTCCCGGGATGGACGGAGATAGCCAGAGTGGCGCCGAGGCAGTCCGGCGGGCGAGCGAACGAGGATCAGGCTGCCTGATCCTCCATCGCTTGCTTGCTCACTCACTCTTTCATTCGCCGGACTGCCTCGGCGCCACTCTGGAGGTCCGGCGGCGCCCAGCCGCTGCGGTGACATTATCAAGACGAAGTGGCTTGGAGGCGAAGTGCTTTTCGGTGCTTTTCTGTGTGTCTGGTGTTTAGGTAGATAGCTGGATGTCCTAAACGCCAGACGCTCAGAAAAGCACTGAAAAGCAGCTGCTGTTGGGGACTGAGGAGTGCGAGCCGGCGGAGCGCGCTCAGGAAGGCGGGGAATGGGATCACGTGTGCTGGAGGCTGAGGCAGCCTCAGCCTCCAGCACACGTGGTCCCATTCCCCGCCTTCCTGATGACGTCACCAGCCTCATCAGCCATAAACCTCACCGCACGTCACTGATACATACATATCTATATATGAACTCGCATTCCAAATAATGTTGGTATTTTAGTTTGGAGATATTCATAGTTGTTAGATAAATTATAGGAAATCAACAATATTTAATTAGCTATTAAAAAAAAACCTGTCAAATCCCTATCACCATTATACTTTTTCTTACCATGTTGTATATCTCTATGTTTCTCTGCCCATAGTCATAATATTTAAATTCATGAGAGTGCATAATCTAAAAGAAAATGAAAACATTATTCACAATTTAAAAATTAGTTTTGAAATCTTAATATTAACAAATAATTCAACAAGATATATGTCCAAAATATGTATGCACAATATTTTTCATCTAGAATTTCATAGAAAGATTGCAAAGTTCTTTAAAGAATAAAAGCAGTAAACATAGTGAAAAGTATTAAAATAGTTATTTTACTAAGATAAGTACCGCAGAAATTGTAAAACTTTAGAGATGTAAAACTCACAAAAAGAAGTAATCCAAATATATTCTATATGGTCTAGATTTAATCATAGTAATTTTCATTTATCAAATTTATATAGCCACCTATCTCACAAATGGCACTCTGAACAGTGTACAATTCAAAACAACAAGAAAAAACAATAAATTATAATAATCTAGGGATTTCCATTTTATAAGTATACTCTAATTACTAAAATGCATTACTGTTTTTTTAATTGCATTATTATTGTTGTTATTATGTACACAATAATGTGAAATCACATCTGTCCGTTCTTTTGCCTTGCCATGTCCGTTTTCTATTCTTCATTCGGTGTTTCTTGTGGGCCAGTTTGGTCTCTCTAATACTCAGTAAGCCTCATGGTATATTAGCTTCAGTAGATATTCTTCCCTGGACTTAGTAGATATTCTTCCAGTTCTTCCTTTTTATCTTCTTCAACTGCCTGATGTACTTGCAATACTCCAAGCCCATATATTTTCCTTTGATCAGTTGAGTCTGACAGCATCACTCTGTGGATGAGGGGCATGATTTATTGTCATTATTTTTTCTGCTCTCCTGATCCAGGAAGTTCCAGTTCTGATTCCAGACCATTATTTTAGCTGTCTATTTAAGGACTGGAATTCCCCAGATGTTATTTGCCTTGCTAGAATTTACTCAGCTGACTTTGAATTTGAAGAATATTTTAAGATGTTCTTCACTCTCATGATTGTATTCATTGCTAACCTTCTTGACTGTAATGTCCTGCGTAATGCCTGTTTCTAGGATGCCCAGGGATTTTAAATGAATTATTATTTTTGTTTATAATATAAAATACAAAAATAGGAAAACAAATAATAGGAGAAATAAAGAAGGGAAAGGGGAAGGTTATTTTGTAGAAAAGAAAAGAAAAAGAAGGAAAAGGTATTGACTTTTGACTTCTTTTGGTGCAGTATAATAAGATAATAATATCCAATCTTAACTTTTTACTTTTACAAAATAGTATAACTAGCCCTTTCTATATCCACAAATCTATCTAGTTGATAAAACTCAAAGTCAATGTTTCATTTTTTTTCCACCTCAAGCACAAAGTCCAGAAGTGGTTTCTAAGTAGAAACAAAATTACTTACCGGTATATATTTTTTCTTTTATCAAATGAATTTAGCCATCTATGCTACCTTCATCAACTTTTGCAGCCATTGGATGTTCAGGGATTTTTAATGATCTCCTTCATCAAGAATATTGATCAGTTTTGCCCTATTTTCTTTGTTCTTGCCTGTTGATTTTGTATCCAAAAGGTATTTAGTCGTAACCTGAGGTGTTTAATTTAATTTAAATGTTAATATTTTGGCTAGCCTTTTCTTTGGACCAAGCTTCAATGCAGGCAATCTTATTCTGTTGTTTTTTTATCTGTTCTTGATGCTCAATTATTTTTTCTTTCAATTTCTTTTATTTTTTGTTAGGGGGCTTTGAGCTTCCTGCAGAGAAGGCAGAAAAGAGGGTGTCTGGTTTAATAACTATGCTGACTTCCTCTACTCTCAACAACTCCTGATTTGCCTCTGCAGTCTGAGTTACTTCTGATAAGGTTTCCTTTTCTTTGCCTGAGTAGATTTCTGCAATTCTTCCAAGTCTAGTTCTGTGTGAATATCCCAAAGGTGCTTTTTTTCAAGAGGTAACTGGACTTTCTGGCTTTTTTAAAAAACATATTTTGCATTCTCATCTTGGATGAGAAGCAAAATATCTTCAACACCCCTTCCCCACCCCCGGAAAGTTCAGTTGCCTCTTGAAAAAAAAAGCATCTTTGGGACAACCATGATCTGGATGAATGAGAATCTCCATAGACTTCTGTGTGAATACTTTATTTTGCAATATAGGTCCTCATTGAAGAAAAAGAAAGCTAAAGAGAGAGAGAAGTGGGATTTACTTCTCCTCTCTATTCAGCAGAAGGACACCTGATTAATTTGAGAAATTGTTGCCAGCTCCTTGCCGGGCCATCAGGAACTCCCTCCCTGCTGCATCTCTAACAGAGACTGGGAAAATCATTTCTTGGTAATTTACCAGGCGTCAGCAAGTTCAACTCTGCCTGACCCACAGCTGTCTCCTGTAGCCCCTGACTGGCAACCTGTGACCCATGCTGAGATCACCGAGTTTATCTCCGAACTCAAGTCAGGCAAAGCTCCTGGCCCTGATGCTATTCCCCATGATCTGCTAAAATCCAACCCTGAATGGTGGATTCCTCTTTTGGCAAGACTCTTTACGTATATTAATTCCTCTGGCAGGGTACCTTCCTCCTGGAGCTTAGCAATTATTGTGCCAGTTTTTAAACGAGGAAATAGAAACAACCCAGCTGACTATCTCCCCATAAGCCTGCTCTCCATTATTGGGAAATTGTATGCTAAACATCTCCATCGCAGACTCCTCACTTGGGTTGAGGAATCCAATATCATTGGTGCTGAAGAAATTGGGTTTAAAGCGGGCTGTGCCACAATGGATCACTGCTTTGTCCTAGTGCACCTGGTCAACAAATATACTACTATACCAGATGGCAAACTCTTCACTGCTTTCATCGACCTAAAGTCGGTGTTTGACTCAATCCCTAGGGGTATGTTGTGGTCAAAACTGCTTAAAAGTTCTATTGACAGATGTTTGCTGTTCTTAATTAGGTCCTTGTACAATCAGACCTCCAGCCAGGTCAGGTGTGGTCTGCAGGGAGAACTTTCTAATCATACCCTGATTAAGAATGGAATAAGGCAGGGATGTGGTCTGGCTCCTCTTCTGTTTAATATATTTTAATATGACCTGGCCAGTTACATCAGACATATTGAGTCCCACGCCCTGAAGCTGACAACTACAAAGATCCCGCTTCTTCTTTACGCTGATGATGCGGTTCTCCTTTCATTGTCAAGGCCAGGACTGAAAAGGTTACTTTCTGCATTTGGGTCTTACTGTGCTGAAAACCATTTGGCTATTAACTATGATAAATCGATTTAGGTCCTCATTGATCTGCTAGTCTCTATTCTGTTAGTTCTGATTCTGGATTTTGTTCTTTCCATTTTTTAAAGATATTCTGTTCTTGGTGAACTTGATTTGTAATAACAATTCATTCTTTCTTGGCATTGTATTTGTGATTTGTGAACAATTATTCCTCCAGTAATTTTGCAACTGCTGGTCTTCATTGGTCAGCCAAAATCCTGAGTCCTGTATCCCATTTGTCACCAGATATCTAAGAGCTCCAGCATCTAATGACATCCTTGTCCAGTTGGGCAATGAGGAATCTGATATGGATTTCTGTCAATGAAGTCTCACAATATTGTTTAAGAGAGAGCCACTCTTGATCTGACTTCCGTACTGAGACCAGTTTAATATGGTTAAATCTCTGGCATAGTTCTCATCTTTCTCATACCCCAAATCCATGTACTTGGATAATAATGAGAGAGACACGGTGAGTGAACAAGAGTCCTTGATGTCAGTATAAAAATCTTAATGAGCATTTATTTTCTGCAAATTTTTTTTGAAGTGCTAATAGCAAAATCACTTCCATAATAATGTTTGTTCTACAATATCGAATGTATTTCCCTGGAATTAGAACTGGAGACATTACATTGGTGCCAGTTTTGTTTTTCTTTTAAAGTCAAATATCAAAAAGGGGCTGTCTATCATAAGACATTTCATCAAATATATATATTTGACTACATGGCCGACCAACCAACCAACCAATAAACACCCCTGCTTGTCATGTCTTTTGCACTCAAACCAACCATTTAATTAAATATAAAACAGTGATATATCAAATTTGGTTTGCCTTGAAATAACTAATAAGCTTAAATTGTACTCTACCTGAGTCAAGTGAATCCAGGTTTTTACAGATGAATAATCAGGAAAGATTCCAGCATATACATCCGACCGACTCTGAAAAACAAGAAAAAATTACATATTTACAATTTTTAAAATACAAAAGTATTTTATTGTTACATTGTTGTAAAACAGAAGCAAATAAGCTAAACAGTTCTTTCTCCATCCCATACCTCAGTCTTCCACAAAAATGTTTGCATACTACCACAAACAATAGAAAATCCTATTGGAGAATAGGTGAGTGATTATGCAGTTTTAAAACGGGCTCCCTACGTTTTTGCAATAATTGTCCCATCACCAAAACTCTGATTTTGTGATGATCACTGAGGGCCTACATACTACTTTGGCTCTTTGTTCCAACGCAATGTACTCTTAGTAACATTTACACCTAATAAGCCCTGGATGTATAGGTATGAATGTGACTAGTGACTTGATAATTAATTACACTAAACTTATTATATTTGTCAGAGATGACAGATGAGGTGGAGAAAAACTTCCGGCATTCGGGAGACACCCAACTTCCATTTTTATAATTTTTTGAAGGATTTGGAGAGGGTGTGCAAACTATTGAAGTGGTTATCCATTTTAGCAATGTAGGACCAACCAGAAACACAAATATGCACCTATAATATCTTGCAAGATCATGACAGATCAGGTGGAAGTTGTTATCTGTAGAAGAACCCATGTGGTGTAATTATTTAGATTTTGGACTAGGCAGCTGGTGAGGACTCAGATCAGGTTGTTCTCAGCTCACAGATAAATTTGGGTTAACAATGATGTCTCCATTATCTCACACAGTGCTACAGGCTGGGCATTAGCTGTGGAGAGCCATGTGGACCATGATGAAGGGTTTGATTGTGTATCTGCATTGGAGTGTAAGCCCAGTTGCTGTTTCATTTGGCAGCTGCTTTGGTTAATGACCAAATTGCTGGTTCCAAATGTGGCTGCTAAACAAAGACTACCTGTATGGAAGGAGAAAGGATATCTTCAAAATAAAAGACGCAAATGTCCCAGAATAAGTATATTTTAAGCACCTGGGTGGGGCGTTGCTGTTAAGTACTTGGTTTCTGCACTGTATTTTTTCTTTTTCTATTTCCTTCTCACTTTTAGGGAGCCATGATGTTGACCTTGGAGAAAGCAGGCTGTAGATATTAGTGAAACAGCAAATGTAGAAAAAGCATGGATGTATGAAGAGGGTCTCAGGGCGATTTCCCCAAACTCCCTTGACTCCCTCATTTGTAAGAGAAGGGAAGGGAAGAGAAGGGAATGTCCAGCCAGACCTTCAAGATTCAAGATCAAGCAGTGTTTCTCAACCTTGAATTCTGGAAGTCCATAATGCTGCCAAGTGTTGAAATGCACTCCTATTAAAGTCTCGTCCTGGACTTTAGTTTCTTGATCTGGTCTGACCTCATCTGGCTAACCCCTACCTTGCTTGTAGAAAATTTAAACAAAAATAGAGCTCACTCACCACATTTAGGTTTTTGTCATTATATCCGCCTGAAAAGAAAATGAACCGGAGGCAGAGCTGGTCAATTACTGGATAACTGCATGCGTAGGTCATGGTGTTCTTTATTCTCTCATTAAAAAGGGCAAATTCTTTAGTGCCCCATATTAGCTGTAAAAAAAAAAATGGCCCATGAAGAGAAAGAAACATGCACTTTATTTTGACCCAAGTTATCATTGGAAGTCCTTCTCTAGACTTCCCCCATCCAAGCCTTTGTTTTCATACATCTCTACAAAGTCAAACTGTAAGACTGTACATATTTCAGTCAGTACAATTCTGTGCTTTATTGCAACATACATTCTTAATAACTACTTCTAAACACAAAAAGAAAAGTTTTATATTGTTGTTTTTCTTGTTTTTAATTCTGGTTACTTTTTTATTGTTTCCATTCTGTTTTTATTGTAACCCACCCAGAGTAAGGTACTACAGGTAGTAGTCCTCCCGTAACAACCCTAATAGTAGGTGAAGCAGTCACTAAGCAGGAAATCACATTCCTGGGATTATCCATTCTGGCTGGAAAGAGAGAAGACTATTCAGTTTCACACCTTAGCCTTCAAACTAGTTCCCTACCCTTTGCAATCTTCGGAGTATTTCTTTACATGTCAAAAGTAATGTGATCATGTTATTAGCTCAGGGTTGTGGGTCATCAGAAATGGTGGGATTGAAATAATTTTACAATTAGTTCTTTGCCCTGATGATTTCCTCCAACAGCCAGTTCACCAAACTGTTCAGAAACTGTCTGAATCCCACCACTGGTCATGGGCATACTATGCTAGCACTTTACTCTCTTGAAATCCTGTCTCCCCTGAAGAGGAGGAGTCGAAGTCGTGACGATACGACATGTGATCTCAATGCTCTGAGATCGCAGTTGACACTTTTGCCACTGGGTGGTCCAAATGGACCTAAACTGTCCAGCAGAGACAGTGAACAAGAAGAATACATCTTGCTGATCTTAGGGACATCACAAAGTCCCTGATTGATCCAAGAGAAAGTCTTCAATCCGGTGACAAAAAATCCAGCCAGAGGCTGACAAAGTCAGGGCGACTCCAAAATGGAAGGATATGGAAAGAGAAAGTGTTTCCAGCTGGTGATGAAATTTTACTCTTTTAAGAGTGACTGCATATAAAAAACTTAAAATAAATTCAAATTTGAGAACAGAAGAAATAAGTGGCGGAATTAAATTTGGAATGGTTTTTGACAGGGGGTTATCTTTTTCCTTTGAATGCTATCTTCACAGACGGAATTTATGTAAGACCTATACATAAATTAAGCCTTCTTCTTCTATTTCCCTTTTTTTTCATTACTCTCTGTAACCTATGGTTCAAAATCCTCCTCTTTCATTACTGTGTGTGTATTTGTAACTCATTTAAGAATTGGACTTTCTTTTCAATTTGAAATACAAAAATGACATTTAAAAAACTTTGCAACATTGTAACAACAGCACTGCTACTTCAGAAGCTAGAAACTTTGTGTGTTGGAAATGAAACACTTTACTTTACAGACAGCAATAAGAAGAAAAGCACACAGATGTTCCTTTGAGGTATGTCTAACCAGAGAGAGGTGAAGATGAAATGATTATTGTGAATTGAAGTCTAACCTTTGCTAAAAACCTCTAAGCTAAAATAGCAGTGTTTATTAGTTGAAAACAATGAGAGCAATTTCAACAGGTGAAAGAGGCTTTAAGTCTGCAAAAGATATTCTCAGAAATACAGAAATTATCAAATACACGTGAGAGGATTGAGAAGAAGTTGGATGATTTAGTACAATTAACAGCAAAACATGACGGAGAAGTTAAAGAGGCTTATCAAATGGATAAAGTGGCAGTTAAAATTCAAAAAACCGAAGAGGAAAATGAATATAAAGAAACTAAAACTCCTAATATTTCTGGTGATTGGATTATCTCTGAAAATGGAAAGAGTGGAATATTGAAAGAGAAATTAAATGGAGGGGAAACTTAGTTCAGATGGCAAGATACAGAAGAAAAAATAAAATAATTTATGGATCTAAAGAGAGAAATTTTATTAGCAATAGTTTTGATAACACCACTGACAATTAAATATAAGTGGATTAAGGAAACAGAAGAAGGGCATCGAAATTACATGAGAGATTTTATAAGCAAAGAATTGCTAAGAGGATTCCATACAAAGTTGATTAAAGAGAAGATAAGAGGACTGATACCACAAACAGCAGAAGATATGAGACTGTTTTGTTACTGGAAAGATACAGGTTGATAGATGGAAGAGTATAACTTAAAACTAGCTAAACTAAGTGAAATTTAGTGATAATAGATATAGTTAAACAAATAATTGATAATGATAATAATGTATAGAATGTGTAGTGTCATGATAAGTAATAATGGGATGTGAATATTGAATGGTACCCATGAAAGGAAGATTAGAAACCCTCTTGGATTTTATATAAAGATTAATAAAAAAAGAACTAAGTTAGATATAGTTAATTTTGAATATTAGGTGGAAAATGTTATGATACAGGATACAGTTAAATAAAGGAGGGATAATGATAATAAGGCATATATATAGGCATAGGTACAACACAAGGAAATTGGATGTAAATTGCAAATAATAATTCAGAAAGAAGGATTAGAAAATTTTATTATTGAATATTATGAATGTTTAACTAGAATAGGAGATAAAGATTCAGTGTTTTTGGAGAATCTTAGAAATAGTAAATGAAATGCTAGTATGTGGTTATGTATTAAATCTGGGTATATTTTATGATGAAGAACATTTAAACAATTATAGTCAAATGTAAATGGAGGTATGATGGAAATTTGAGTTAAAATACTTGAGTTAATATGAATTATGTTTGATGACTGTGGAAGAGATGCACGAAAGCCTTTTGTAACCAACTGATACACTTTCTACACTATGCAAACAAAAAGAAGATTTTATGTGTTGTGTTTGTTTTGAAAAAAAAAAATAAAAAAAAATCTTACAAAAAAAAAGAAATCCTGTCTCCCCTCTGCTCCATCCTTTGGGATGCTCAAATGCATTTAAGACAATGGCACAGCATGGCCACAGCTCCCAGCTCAAGGCTGCTGGCAGAACTGCCTTGCTTTTGATGCATAGAAGTCCTTATTAAAACTTATTAAATGAAACCTTACAAATTAGTGTTACAAGGTAGAATAGACTCCTTCCCAGAAATGGGTGTAGAAGAGGCATTAGGAGCAATATTTGGATTTCTCAATGGAAATTACATTAAAGCAGAATAAGTGTTTCTGGATCAATATTACCATATTTACAAGGCAAAGCTGTTCTGTAGACGGAATGTTATGAATGTTTCACTCAGTTCTGCTGTTGATATGGTATTGAACCACAGTAATGTATTTTTTTTTCATTGTGGGTACAAAAGTACTCTGGGTACAAAGCTGCTTTAAAGGGTGCATTGCTGAGGTACAAATGTACTCTAGGTTAAGACCTTGCAATATTCTGACTATAACTCTATATCAAAGTTCCTTTGCTTTAGAGCCAGTATTGTACAATATTCTCCCATTGGCATTAGAACCAACATTAGCTATGATTTCAATGTAGCTTATAAGTTCTGCCTCACTAATTTTGCTACTTGGATCTTAGGAATTTTGACTGAACCTTTCCCAGTTCTGGTAATTAATTTCAGGGTTTAACTGGGCTCAGTATATAACTGGGATTAATGTGTATCGGGCACCATTGGAGAAGAAGGAAGGAAGGAAGAATTGCTGCTGAATCAAAGCAGGGCAGCATTGCAAGATTTTATCAATGTAGTTATGTAATAGAATTTGCTCCTCTGGTTGTTCCTATCTGGTTTATCTCACAAGTCTGATATCGATCTTGCAGGCCTGAAAGAACAATCCTTCTTTTTCCTCCCCCATCCACATCTCCTTTACATAGTTACCATTAATATGCCTAGTAACCATAAGCCAGACATATAGTTTGGGATGTCAAAAACATGCCATCGCATGTCAAAAGTGTGGTGAGCGCAGAGGGGAGTCATGCACAGGTGTGCCCACATCCATAATTCTATGCAAACGGGACCCCCATGCTCTCCCTATTTTTGGCATGCAATGGACAGGTTTTCTACCCTCCCCAGGCTCCAGTGGCTTTCCAGGAGCCTGGGGAGTTCGAAAACAGCCTCCCTCGCCCCCCCTGGAGGCCCTCCGGAGGCTTCAGGAGCCTTCCCTGAAGCCTCCGGAGGGCGAAAAATGGTCCCACAGGCAAACTGGAAGTCTGTTCCCAAACTTCTGAATTGCCCGTAGAGTTGTTTTTCACCCTCTGGAGGTTTCAGGAGGCTTCCCTGAAGCTTCTAGAGCAGCGATGGCGAAACTTTTTTGGCTCGCGTGCCACAAGAGAGGGGAGCGCAGGGGGGTTGTGTGCGGGTGTGCCACACCCCTAATGCAACGTGCGACCCCCCAGTGTGCATGCACGCACAACGTGCGACCCCCCCCCATTTTTACATGCTTTTTTCACCCTCCCCAGGCTCTAGAGGCTTTATAGGAGCCTGGGGAGGGCGAAAAGAGCCTCCCCCACCCCCCTGGAGGCTTCAGGGACCGTCCTGAAGCCTTTGGAATGCTTAAAACCACCCTCCGAGCAACTTCCGGGTTGCTCGGAGGGTCGTTTTAAGCGCTCCGAAGGCATCAGGGGAGCCTCCGGACGATCCCTGAAGCCTTTGGAACGCTTAAAACGACCCTCCGAGCAACCCGGAAGTCACTTCTGGTTTGCTTGGAGGGTCGTTTTAAGCATTCCGAAGGCTTCAGGGAAGACTCCGGATGGTCCCTGAAGCCTCCGGGGGGCGGGGAGGCTCTTTTCGCCCTCCCCAGGCTCCTATAAACCCTCTGGAGCCTGGGGAGGGCGAATAATGGCTTTAAAAAAGATGAACTCAGCTGGCCAGCGCGCGCCTCGTGTGCCCTGACAAATGGCTCCATGTGCCATAGGTTCGCCATCACTGCTCTAGAGGAGAAAAATGGCTCAATGCACAAACTCCGTTCCCAAACTTCCACTTTACATGTTAGATTGTTTTTCATCCTCCAGAGGCTTCAACGCGCGTTGGGAAGCTTCCAGAGGGCGAAAAATGGCCAAAAATGAAGGCCAAAGTCAGCTGGCCAGGACGCGCATGTGCGCTGGAGCTGACAGGGCAATTCCTTGCATGCCCTAACAAATGGCTCCAAGTGCCACCTGTGCCATAGAGCAACTTGAAATAAATAACTACCTACTTTTATGAGTCCTTCTGGTATTGTTCCAAATCTATGAAATGTCCCACTTAAACCTTTCAGGGTATAGACAGGCGAGAGGCTTAACAATAATTTCACTCTTTCAGAGAAATGGGGCAGGACTGCCAAAGCAATGAAACCTGCAAAAAGTAAAGAAGGAAGTAATTGAAACTATAGAATTGTAGGAGGTTTTCTAATCTTTTAAAAATAGAAAATATGAGATTAGGAAACTTTTTATTACGATAGTTGACTAGAATGGAGAAAATATGGGATTTTGGGAGAGTTAGAATTATACTAGTGAGGAAGTGAAACAGATGTAAAAATTAGTCCTCAACTTACAATTATTTGTTGAGTGACTGTATGGAGTTACAATGGCTCTGGAAAAAAGTGATTTATAGATGTTTTTTATATTAAAACCATCACAACATCCCCCAAAGTCATGTGATCAAGTTTTGGGTGCTTAGCAACTGAGATGTATTTATGTAATATCTTTTATGTAACTGGTGGCACAATGGTGGCATTGCAGGCTAACCCTGCCTAGAGCCTGGAGTTTGATCCTGATAGGGCTCAAGTTAATTCAGCCTTCCATACTTCCCAGGTCTGTAAAATGAGGACCCAGATTGCTGGGGGCAATTAGCAAATAATGCTTCTATGTTGTAAAGCAGCAGAGAGTGCTGTAAAACACTATGTGATAATATATCAATCTAAATCTTCTTGGTATTGCTATTAAAACTGTGGCGAAAAAAAAGACATAGGTATCTTATGGGAGCTAACTAAAAACCGGCTGCTCTGCTCCATTTGCCATAATTGGCTTCAGCAAATGTTCAGAAAGCGAAGCAGCCATTTGAAGTTGATTGTCCTCATGTGGAAGCAAAGGGGCTTCATTCAGGCAAAATGGTGCACCTCCATGAAATCAAGGCCCACTTGGTGGCCTTTGTAAATTCTTGACAGACATCTCCATATAGACAATATCGGTTAAAGACTCTTAACCAGAATAGATTTTGAAAACTTTGCAGCAGAGATGTAGAATGGTGTGTGTGTGTGCGCGTGTGCGTGTGTGGGTGTGTGTTTGTCCGTGTGTGTGCTTGTATGTGCGTGTGCGTGTGTGTAAGATGATATGGACCAAAGCCAAGAAAAACACACAGTCATTTTCTTTTAATTGCTCAACCCAGTTGAAAAATAGGGTCCTTGGTTGATAGACAGAGAAAAACAGTTTTATTATAAAATGATGCCAAGACTATATTCCTACCTATTGATGCTCCTTGGGAATGGCCAACATAATATAAAGACTCTTGTTTTGTTTCCTCTAGGATGAAGTTTACTGTTGCTGGTACGTCATAAATTCCCATTTCATGAAAACTGTAACACGAAAATACATACAAATCAAACGGTAATAATACTCACCTAGGCTACCATCTTTGGATAACGGGATCAAAGCACTAATACTAATACTAGTACTAATACTATACAATACAATAGCAGAGTTGGAAGGGACCTTTGAGGTCTTCTAGTCCAACCCCCTGCCTAGGCAGGAACCCCTATACCATTCCAGACAAATGGCTATCCAACATCTTCTTAAAGACTTCCAGTGTTGGGGCATTCACAACTTCTAGAGGCAAGCTGTTTCACTGATTAATTGTTCTGACTGTCAGGAAATTTCTCCTCAGTTCTAGGTTGCTTCTCTCCTTGATTACTTTCCACCCATTGCTTCTTGTTCTACACTCAAGTGCCTTAGAGAATAGTTTGACTCCCTCTTCTTTGTGGCAACCCCTGAGATATTGGAACACTGCTATCATGTCTCTCCTAGTCCTTCTTTTCATTAAACTAGACGTACCCAGTTCCTGCAACCATTCTTCATATGTTTTAGTCTCCAGTCCCCTAATGATCTTTGTTGCTCTTCTCTACACTCTTTCTAGAGTCTCCATATCTTTTCTACATTGTGACGACCAAAACTGAATGCAGTATTCCAAGTGTGTCCTCACCAAGGCATTATAAAGTGGTATTAACACTTCATGTGATCTTGATTCTATCCCTCTGTTTATGCAGCCTAGAACTGTGTTGGCTTTTTTGGCAGCTGCTGCACACTGCTGGCTCATATTTAAATGGTTGTCCACTAGGACTCACAGTTACTACTATTGAGCAAGGTACCACATATACTGTACCTGTGAATTTCGTTTTTCTTGCCTAAATGTAGAACCTTACCCTTTTCACCATTGAATTTCATTTTAATAGATAGTGCCCAATGTTCAAGTTTGTCAATATCCTTCTGTATCTTAAGCCTATCTTCTGGAGTGTTGGCTATTCCTGCCAGCTTGGAGTCATCTGAAAATTTAATGAATTCCCCATTTATTCCCTCATCCAAATCGTTGATGAAGATGTTGAAGAGTACTGGGCCTAAAACAGAGCCTTGGGGTACTCCACTGCATACTTCCCTCCATGTAGATGCAGTTCCATTGAGGACTACACGTTGTGTACAGATGGTCAGCCAGTTACGAATCCATCTGGTGGTGATGCTGTCCAACCCACATTGTTCTACTATTGGCTATTACTTTGTTTACTTCTAGGTGTTCGCTAATTCGTTGCTTGATTATCTTTTCCAGAATCTTTCCTGGTATTGATGTCAAGCTGATAGGTCTTTAATTTCCTGGATCTGTTTTTTCCCCTTTTTTGAAGATGGGAACCACATCAGCTCTTTTCCAGTCCTCTGGCTGTTCTCCAGTGCTCCAGGATCTCTGAAAGATATAGTTCAGTTGTCCTGAGATCTTGTCTGCCAGTTCCTTCAGAACCCTGGGGTGTAATCCATCCAGTCCTGGTGATTTGAACTCGTCTGGGGTAGACAGGTGCTCACTTACCATTTTCTTCCCCATTTCAACTTGTGTTCCTAATCTGATTTTTGTGGTGCTGTTTTTGATAGGCTGGACTGTTTTATCCCTTTGTGTAAAGACAGATGCAAAACATGAGTTAAATATTTCTGCTTTCTCTCTGTTGCTTGTCACTTTCTTGCCACTTTCTCCCAGCAATGGACCAATTGTTTCCTTAACTTTTTTCTTGTTTTTAACATTTTGGAAGAAGATTTTTTGTTATTTTTTACTTGGGTGGCACGCCTTTCTTCATTGTGAGCCTTAACCTTCCTCACTTCAACATTACAGGCTCAGGCTATTTGCTGATATTCTGCCTTAGTTATATCCTTCTCTTTCCACTGTTTATATTTATCTTTTTTGTCTTTCAATTTGTCGGAGAGTTCTTTATGCAGCCATGCTGTTTTCTTTTGGGAGCTGTGATTTTTCTTCTTCATTGGTATTGTGCTAGACTGGGCTTTTGTAATCTCATTTTTCAAAATTTCCCAAGCTTCTTGAGTTGTTTCCCCTTGAGGATTCTCATCCATGGAATTTTTCCAAAGCTCTCTCTAAGTTTATTGAAATTAACTCTCTTAAAGTCCAAGACTCTAGTTTGACTGTCAGGCCTGTAGTTATGTTTCTTTTTAGGATCTTTGGCCTGCCACACTTTCTTATAATTTTCTATGCTGTTTCATTAGTGTAGTAGTTGGGAGGGGGGAATAGAAAGGAGTAGGATTGTGGAATGTATTGTTGACATTCTTTATAATAATAATAATAATAATAATAATAATAATAATAATAATAATAATAATAATAATAATAATAATAATAATAATAATAATAATAATAATAATAAGTTTGAATTTATTAGCCGCTCCCTTTCCAAGTAGGACTCGGGGCGGCGTACAATGGGGCATATAAAACACAGAGAATATATAAAACACATAGGCGTACATACAGAACATACATACAGATGCACAAACACGGACTCGGAGGAGGTAAACAATTTACATCATATAGACAGTTAAAAGACCCGCATTAAAATACCCCAATTGTAAAAACCCGATATAAAATTAAGATTTAACGTTTAAAATACAATTTAAAAACAGTTAGGAGGAATAAGAATAATTACGATTGAGCCAGGCCAGATAATTGAAAGAGGTGGGTCTTCAGCTGTACACGGAAGGAGCGGAGATCGGAAGTAATCCTGATGTCACGGGGGAGGTCATTCCACAGGGCTGGGCCCACCACAGAGAAGGCTCTGCTCCTGGGTGTCGCCCCCCGGCACTGTTTGGCGGACGGCACCCGGAGAAGTCCCTCTCTGTGTGAGCGAATTGGTCGTAGGGATGTGTGGGGCAGGATGCGATCCTGCATATAACTAGGCCCTGTGCCATGAAGCGCTTTAAAGATCATAATCAAAACCTTGAAACGCACTCGGTAGACCACAGGAAGCCAGTGCAGCTCGCGCAGGAGAGGTGTTACAGGGGAGTACCTAGTCCTCCCCATAATCACCCGCGCGGCCGCGTTCTGGACCAACTGTAGTCTCCGAGTACATCTCAAGGGAAGCCCCATGTAGAGAGCATTGCAGTAATCCAGGCGAGACGTCACTAGCGCATGGGTGACTGTGCGTAGGGCATCCCGGTCCAATAAGGGGCGCAATTGGCGCATCAGGCGGACCTGATGGAACGCCCCCCTTGCCACGGCTGTTACATGGTTATCCATGGACAGCCGGGCATCCAGGAGGACGCCCAAATTGCGCACCTGTTCCATGGGGGCTAGTTGGACGCCCCCGATGGCCAGAGATGGAAACACCTGGTTGAACCGGGAGGCCGGAAGCCACAGCCACTCCGTCTTGGAAGGGTTGAGTTTTAGTCGGTTGCCATCCATCCAGACCCGTACGGCCTCCAGACACCGGGACATCATTTCGACGGCCTCATTGGGGTGGTTCGGGGTGGAAATGTATAGCTGAGTATCATCAGCATACAGATGATATCCCACCCCAAAACCACGGATGATCTCGCCCAGCGGTTTCATATATGTGTTGAACAGGAGAGGCGAGAGTACCGATCCCTGTGGCACTCCACATGTGAGTGGCCTCCGGGTCGAACTCTGCTCCCCTGTCAACACACGTTGCGTCCGATCAGAGAGGTAGGAGCCAAACCACCGTAAGACGGTGCCCCTGACTCCCAGCCCCTCTAGCCGGTGCAACAGGATACCATGGTCAATGGTATCGAACGCCGCCGAGAGATCTAATAGGACCAGGATAGAGGAACAACCCCTATCTCTGGCCCTCCAGAGATCATCAACCAATGCGACCAAGGCCGTCTCTGTGCTGTGCCCGGGTCGGAAGCCGGACTGGCGCGGGTCTAGATAATCATTTTCCTCCAGGTGACGTGGGAACTGCTGTGCTACCACACTCTCTACAACCTTCGCTAAAAAAGGAAGGTTGGAGACTGGACGATAATTGACTAGGTCCGTTGGGTCCAGGGAAGGCTTCTTGAGCAGGGGCCTCACCACCGCCTCTTTCAAGGCGGCCGGTAGAGAACCCTCACCCAACGAGGCGTTCACCAGGCCCAGGAGCCAGTCGCGCGTAACCTCCCAGGATGCCAGTACAAGCCAGGAGGGACACGGGTCGAATAAACATGTGGTAGGTCGCAGACGTCCACGCAGCCTGTCCAAATCCTCGATGGCAACCGAGTCAAACTCCTCCCAAAGCGGTCCCTCAAGACTCGCAACGGGCGTCTCTACTGAATCACTGAAAGGGGTCCATCCCATCCGGATTTGAGCGACTTTGTCCTGTAGATAATTCCCAAACTCCTCTGCTCTGCCCTGTAGTGGGGCTTCCCGTGGTCTCTCAAACAAGAGGGAACGGGTCACCCGAAATAGGGCAGCAGGGCGGTTATCTGCAGACGCAATAAGAGCGGCACAATGTTGACGTTTAGCCGCTCTTAATGCCACAAGGTACGTCTTCAAATATGCTCGTACCTGTGCTCGGTCAAATTCGGAACGGGAGGATCTCCAACGACTCTCTAGGCGTCTCTTGTGGCGTTTCATCACCCTTAGCTCCTCGGTAAACCAAGGTGCCAGGGTGGTTCGTCGCCGCAAGAGAGGCCGCAAAGGCGCCACCCGGTCTAGGGCCCCGGTAGTCGCACTATTCCATGCGTCTACCAGGTCCTCCACTCGGGGGCGGGTCAGGTCCACAGTAGAAGCCAAGGTCATCTTTTGTGTCCGCACCTCGACACATGACCGGAAGCAGAGGGGTATAGATGCCAGCGTGGAAGATGATGATTGGAACATGTGATGGATTATGGGGTGTGGGGATAGATCATGAACTTTCAACTGGGTGGAATTCCAAGAAGAAAATCAGTGTTGGAATTCCATAGATGTGCTAACTTGCCTGTATGAATAAATGGGAACTTTAAGGATGTTTCTGCCTTGGACAATGATTTATTTCATACATGGTATTTAGAAGGCTAACATTGACTTTGTTCTATTACTTGTATTTGCATAATGTTGAATTCCAATATTGCATGGTCACTTGCCCCCAGGGTTCCTGTGGCTTCAACACCTTCTATCATTTCCTCTCTGTTAGTGAGAATTAAGTCCAATATGGCTGATTCCCTTCTTCCCTTCTCTACTTTTTGGGAAACAAAGTTGTTTGTTAGGTTTGTTAGAAACCTGTTGGAGTTTGTTTCCCAGTTGATGTCAGGGAGTTAAAATCCCCCATTACTATTGTGGTGTGCTTCCTATATACCTTAGTTAGCTGACAAGCAAAAAGTTCATCTACTTCCTCTGCTTGGTTGGGTGGCCTGTAGTATAGACCTATGGCAATGTCATTCCCCCCCCAACCTTTAATATTGACCCAAATGCATACAAGATAGTTCTCATCATTGTTGTGCTCAATTTCTGTAGAGATGTAGTTATTTCTTATATATAGTGCAACTCCACCTCCTCTTTTATTTGGTCTATTTCTTTTAAATACTTTTAATCCTTCTAGCTGTATGTTCCATTTGTGGGTTTCATCCCACCAAGTTTCTGTAATGGTACAAACATCTATGTTACATGCACTGATAACCCTATGAATTTTAGATTGCTGGTGACAGAAATGTTCCATATCAAGTAATTCTCTGTCCCCGCTGTTCAGTTTAAACTATACTATACTATATTTCAGTGACATGCGGTGAGGTTTATGGCTGGTGAGGCACTGACGTCATCGCAATCTTTTTATTAAAATGCCTTTGTAATACAGGGGGTTTTAATAAAAGAATCCATGCTGTTTTGTCCCATCCTTGCGCATTTTGAAGGGGTGGCAAGAGCATATCGCCGAAGACCATATGCGGTGACCACCAGTGGCCAACAAAAAAAAAAAGAGATTTGGGAGGAGCAAGCAGCCGAGGAGTTCCTTGTTGTGTTTTCCACAAGGGAAGACAGTCCCTCCGAGGGAGGGGAGGAGAGAGAGAGAGAGAGAGAGAGATGATGATGATGACGATGATGACAATTAAGTATCAAAAACCTTTTGAGTTTGACAATATAATACATTATCCAAAATTATAAATAATCTTATTTTCAGATGCATTTTTTTGCTATCTGTTATTTTCTTTTAAAAAAAACCAGACTTGCTTCCAAATTGCGCCTTCTGGCAAAGTGCAGTTTTCTTGGCAAGAGATCTAACTTGCCATTGCTTTCATCACAGGTCTGAGAAAGTTTCTTTCTTTCTTTCTTTCTTTCTTTCTTTCTTTCTTTCTTTCTTTCTTTCTTTCTTTCTTTCTCTTCCTTTCTTTCCCCCTGATTTGTTTCCCTCTCTTTTCTCTCTCTCTCATTCTCTCCCTTCAGTGCTATTTCATTTCTCTCTCCCTCTTCACCATATCTCTCTATCTTTCCCCTCTCTTTTCCCTCTCTCCCATTCTCTCCTTCCAGCACTCTTTCATTTCTCTCTATCTCTCTCTCTTTCTCCCCTTTTCTCTTTCATCTCTTTCTTGCACGTGCAAGCAAAGTACCCCAGGATCACGGTGGCAGGGACAGCAACTCCTTTCGCTGCACTGTGGAGAAGAGCCACGCTGTGCAGGAGACTCCTCAGCGCTAGACTCAGGTCAGTGCGAGCCATGGTCTCATTCCCCTCCTTCCTGAGCCAACATGAAGGGGACTATGGCTCGCACTGACCTGAGTCTAGCACTGAGGAGTCTCCTGCACAGCGTGGCTCCTCTCCACAGTGCAGCGGAAGGAGTTTCTGCCCCCCCGCCATCGTGATCCTGGGGTATTTTGCTTGCACGCGCAAGAAAGAGATGAAAGAGAAAAGGGGAGAAAGAGAGAGAGAGAGAGAAATGAAAGAGAACTGGAAGTAGAGAATGGGAGAGAGAGAAAAGAGAGGGGAACAAATTAGAGAGAGAAGGGGAGAGGGAGAGAGAAATGAAAGAGAGCTGGAAGGAGAGAATGGGAGAGAGGGAAAAGAGAGGGGAACAAATTAGAGAGAGAAGGGGAGAAGGAGAGAAATGAAAGAGAGCTGGAAGGAGAGAATGGGAGAGAATGGGAGAGAGGGAAAAGAGAGGGGAACAAATTAGAGAGAGAAGGGGGAGAGGGAGAGAGAAATGAAAGGGAGCTGAAGGGAGAGAATGAGAGAGAAAGAGAAAACAGAGGGAAACAAATCAGTGCTAAAAGCCACCCCCGTCCTCCCTCACTTCCTCTCCACAACTTTCCCCCTGAAAGCTTTTTCCCAAATAATACCATCAGCCATTTCATCTCCATCAAAGTAGATAATACACACACGCATGAGCGCCACATACACAGACATACATGCACGCACACCCAACAAAAAATAAAGTAAAATAAAAAATGGCAGAAATGGAGAAAGGAGTGAGACCTCCAGAAAATAAAAGCAGGAGGAAGCTGGCTCATCCTGTAAAAAGGAAAATCAATGAAGAGATGAAGGTACATCTCTGTGCTTCCCCTATATTGTCACTGTATCACAAGCGAGAAAGGAAGAAAAAGGGAAGAGTTGAGTCACAGGAAGAATGAGCGCCCTCTACTATGAGGCAGGAGAACTGTGTGCCTCACCTACCTCGGGATTTTTTAGGCTTTTAACCCTTGCTTAACTCTGCCCGAGCGATCATAAAACACCTAAAAAGTCAGACTAGATGAGGCATGCAGTTTTCTTGCCTCATAGTAGAGGGTGCTTTTTTGTAGGCTTTTTAAAACAGTTAGGCAATCATTCACGGTGAGGCAGCAGCTAGCTAGCCTCACCTCAGTATTTGCCTTATCCCTTTTACATTTTTTTTCTTTTCATGATGAGAACGGTGAGGCTGTGCCTCCCCTGCCTCCCCTGACTGCATGTCACTGATATACTTACTATACTAATTTCAAATTTGTATTAGCTATCTGTGTCACCAAAAGTTTCTCTGAGTGGCATATAATCAAGTAAATAATAGACATAAACTATAATAAAAAATAAGTATTATAAAAATTATACACAAGGAAAGATTCATATAGAGCACAATGGAATAGAACAATCTGGAGGTGTCTAGGGCACAAGTGATTATTAGCAGGAGCTGCCAATCCAGAAATTGGCTGAACTGGAACATAACAAAAAACTTTGCACCTCTCAGTCACTATCTGTAGTCATGAGTCAAGGATTTCCAAATTGTCCACTGGATCTATGTGGGGCAGTGCAACTCCATCCAGCAGCAAAAATATCACAGTCTTGGAAACAGTGGCTCCCCAAATCCAGAGCCACTCAATTGCCAGAGTTCAATTGAAAACTGTTGCTCTCCATCCAGATTCTCTCAGGTGAGGTGAGACATTCAATGCATCACTTAATTCACCAAGGGTAGAGAAGTATTATTGGATATTATCAGCTTCACCCATGGCGATGGATGAACTCAGCCAGCAGCTTCATGCAGATATTAAAAGGGCAATGGGAAAACATGGAATCCTGTGTGGCACCCATCACAGGACTGGAATTGGGAGTGAGACATCTCTTTCCCATTCATCACCGAGTGGAGTCAAGTGGCTGGATAGTGTAGTTTTGAATCTATAGGAGGGCGTATTAACTTCCTGGTGTAACCCAATAAGCTGAACAGACAAGGAAAAGTACAGTGTGGGAAGAATTTATAAATTTATGTACCTGTGTTAGAAATATATAGAGAATCATATGTTAACTAACCCATGTCTCTCACAATGTTACTGATTAACAGTCTCCAAAATTGTTTAAACACAGAACAAACATAAGAATTAATTAATTATTTCAAATTGTAAACACATACAACCAACCAGTGGTGGGATTCAGTCGGTTCTCACTGGTTCGGCAGAAATGATACCTAATTTTTTGTTGAGTTCGGCAAACCACGTATGATAAATCTGTGATTTTTGGGACAAGTCTGGTTTTTGTTCAACTTCCTTCCAGGCAAGAAAAATAACCCCTCTGTTAGGGTTCTAAATACCATGCAGAAATAAATCATTGTCCAAGGCAAAACATCCTTAATGGTGCAATTTATTCCGCAAGCATGTTAGCACGGCTATGGAAATTTCAACTCTGAATTACATCCTGTAAGTTCACCTAGTTGAAAGTTCATGATCTCTCCCCACACCCACAAATCCATCACATGTTCCAATCATCATCTTCCACGCTGGCATGTACACCCATCTTCTTCCGGCCAGGTGTCGAGGTGCTGAGACAAAAGATGACCTTGGCTTCTACAAAAGAATGTCAACAATCCATTCTACAATCCTACTCCTTTCTATTCCCCCCTCCCAACTACTACACTATTGAAACAGCATAGAAAATTATAAGAAAGTGTGGCAGGCCAAAGATCCTAAAAAGAACATAACTACAGGCCTGACAGGCGGCCTCAACTCAAAAGAAAAACGTTTCCTGCAAAGAGAATAACATAAAAGTTAACATAACAAAATTAACCACCTCTTCTCCACCCAGGGGAACCCCTTGACTTCTCGGGAAACTTCCCATTGAATTGCTTTACTAACTTCTCCACTTTTAGGTTCCCACTGTTTACCCAATTAACTTCAGACCAAGGGTAACCCTTCCAATGCACTAAGTACTGTAAGCAACCCCTATTCAGCCTGAAATCTACAATTTTTTCCACCTCAGATTGTGTTTCCCCTTCCATCACTAAAGGAGGAGATTGAGCTTGGGTGGATGCTCTTCTGTTAGACCCAATTACTGGTTTCAACAAGCTACAATGAAATTCTGGGTCAATTTCCCCTAGACTTCTGGGTAGACTGAGTTGAACTGTAACTGAGTTAACTATCTTCACTATTGGGAATGGACCTAGAAATTTTGGACCCAATTCCTTGCTAAGCATTTCTAATCTTATGTATTTGGTAGATACAAAAACATTGTCCCCCACACGGTAGGGGTTTAGGAGTGAGCGACGTTGATCATCTTGCTTCTGGTAGGCTTCTGCTGCAACTGCTAGAGCCTTCTTCGTATTCTCCCATCCTTTCTTTAGCATGTCCATCCATTCACTCAAAGACATGAAAGAAGGAGGTTCTCTAGGCAACTCAGGCATGGCAACAACTCCCATGCCACTGGTAATCTGGAAACCCGCTAATCCTCTGCTGCTGTGGACCGCATCGTTGTACGCCACTTCGGCGAAGGGTAGCAAGTCCGACCAGTTGTCTCGCTGATAGTCCACAAAACACCGGATGTATTGTTCCACCACCGCATTGGCTCCCTCTGCTGCGCCGTTCATGCTGGGATGAACCTCTGAGCTCAGTTCTTGTGTGGACCCAATGGATCTCAGGACCTCTCTCCAGAACTTGGTTGTGAACTGGACTCCGCGGTCTGAAATGATCCTCTTGGGTACTCCATGCAGGCGATAAATGTGTTTCACAAACATTTTCGCTAATTCGTTTGCGGATGGCAATCCTGAGCAAGCAATGAAGTGTGCCTGCTTAGAAACCAAATCAATAACAGTCCAAATTACTTTATGCCCACTGCTGTCTGGGAGTTCCATGATGAAGTCCATTGCGACCTCTTCCCAAGGCCGTTTCGGGCTCTCTGCTGCAGGTGCTGTAGGTTCTGGGCTCTTGGATTCAATCATCCATGGCTGGCCTTGTTCCTCCTCCGAGGCCTCCCCCTTGGTAGGACTCTTCGTCACCTGAAGTTGGGGGTCCTCTTCCAGAGGTTGGTTGGGCATTTCCCCCTCCGAGGCCTCCCCCTTAGTTGGACTCTTTGTCACCTTCAGTTGGGGATCCTCCTCCGGAGATTGTTTGCCCTTTTCCTCTTCCAAGGCCTCCCTCTTGGTAGGACACTTCGTCACTTTAAGTTGGGGATCCTCTTCCAGAGGTTGTTGGCCCAGATGACTTTTCTGTGCAGGCATCTGGGGCCCTCTCTTAACCACCGTGGCAATTGGTACACACGTTTGTTCTTCGGCAATTCCCTCCTCCGAGGCCTCCCCCTTGGTAGGACTCTTCACCACCTGAAGTTGGGGATCCTCTTCCAGAGGTCGTTTAGGCTTTTCCCCCTCCGAGGCCTCCCCCTTAGTTGGACTCTTTGTCACCTTAAGTTGGGGATCCTCCTCCGGAGATTGTCTGCCCTTTTCCTCTTCCGAGGCCTCCCCCTTGGTAGGACACTTCCTCACCTTAAGTTGGGGATCCTCTTCCAGAGGTTGTTGGCCCAGATGACTCTTCTGTGGTGGCATCTGGGACCCTCTCTTTACCGCCGTGGTGGTTGGTGCGGACGTTTGTGGCATTGGGGCTGGAGCCAAACACTCTGACGCTCTGTGGCCAAGTTGACAACAATGGTGGCATTTAATTGGCCCCCACGAGGAATGGAACCTAGTTACATCTCTAAACTTAGGAACCGTTTCATCACACTGCCTTGCTCTCCAATTTGCAGCTGCCCCCTTGGTAAACCCTTCTTCCATGGTGGAGATTGCTTCTCTGTAGGAAGGTGGAGTAAGAACCTTTTGGGGCATTGCAGATGCACCTTGTCCCGCTTCCCATCTTGCAGGCCTGGCTTTGGTAATCCCTTCTTCCATGTTGGTGATTGCTACTCTGTAGGAAGGTGGGGTAAGAACCACTTGGGGCCTTACAGGCGCACAATTTCCCGCCATCCATCCCGCAGGCCTCCCTTTGATAATACCTTCTTCCATGGAGATTTCTTCTCTGTAGGAAGGTCTGGTAAGAACCTTTTGGGGCCTTGCAGGGGAGACTGGAACCGGTGGGGAGGTCAATCCCTCGGTTGGCCACTGCCCAGCTTTCTGCCATGGTGCCATCTGCTGAGGGAGGGCAGGTGCCCACTGGCATCCCTCCCATCCATGACTTGGGGTTAAGACCCATCCCGGGGTTGCCTGCTTCACAGGTTGCAGCTCAACCAATGATGGCTGGCTAGGGGGTTTTACGTGCCAAGGACCCTCCTGCTGGCTTGGAGGAGTTATGGGCCAAGTAGGTGCCCTTTGCTGGCTTGGATGAGTTATGGGCCAAGTAGGTGCCCTCTGCTGGCTTGGAGCATTTCCCCATGCTGATGGCAAAGGAGTTTGTAAGTAGCATCTCTTCCATCCAAGTCCTGGGAGGAAAGCCCAATTTACTGCCCAATTTGCTTCATTTACTGGTTGCAGCCCCATTTGTGCTGGCTTGCAAGTGACAGATGCTGGAAAAATTCCTTCTTCCTGCCTCCTTTGAAATTCCCATTTTGAAAGGGAATCTCTCTCCCATCTAGTTGCAGGGTGATATGCCATTTCATTTATTGCCGTCTGGAAGGAGCCCAAACCTCTGTTCTAGGGTTTTTTTTTCCAAGCCTTGTTTCCAAGCTGGGGGGAAGGAGGGGGAGCATGCACTCACAATTTGCTGAAGAAATATTTCTGCCACCTTCCTTCGTCTTGTCGCGTCTCCTCCTGCATTCCTCCTGATGCAATTAAACTGGAAGCAGCATTCCATTGCCTTTGAAGTTCCGCATTCAGCTTCTTATCACCAAAAGCTTCTCATTTATTCTTTGCTGATATTTACGCTGTCCCGGTCAGCATTGTGAATGCCGAGACCTCATCACCAGATCTTCCATCACCAGCCCTTCCCCCTTGATAGGGGGAGGGAGCTAGTGAAATATTTTTAAAGGAGAGAGTTGAAATAATGTTAGGGTTCTAAATACCATGCAGAAATAAATCATTGTCCAAGGCAAAACATCCTTAATGGTGCAATTTATTCCGCAAGCATGTTAGCACGGCTATGGAAATTTCAACTCTGAATTACATCCTGTAAGTTCACCTAGTTGAAAGTTCATGATCTCTCCCCACACCCACAAATCCATCACATGTTCCAATCATCATCTTCCACGCTGGCATGTACACCCATCTTCTTCCGGCCAGGTGTCGAGGTGCTGAGACAAAAGATGACCTTGGCTTCTACAAAAGAATGTCAACAATCCATTCTACAATCCTACTCCTTTCTATTCCCCCCTCCCAACTACTACACTATTGAAACAGCATAGAAAATTATAAGAAAGTGTGGCAGGCCAAAGATCCTAAAAAGAACATAACTACAGGCCTGACACCCTCTTTACAAAAGTCCAAGAGAAGAGCAATGGAAACCAAAGAGAGATGCGCTGCTTTTCATCACATCACTCCGAGTGGCTTCGGAGGCTGAAAGGGAAGCTGCGCCCCCTGCCAGATGCCTGCTCCTCTTCTTGCTAGATTTTTTGGAGGTTCCAAGTTCTCACCCCCCCACCCCCGCTCCTCTGCCTTGGCCACCAAAGGTCTGGAAAATATACGTGAGGGGGCTTCACCTCACTGTGATCCGAGGCATGTTGTTGCCTTTCTGGGCTCATCTAAAGAAGTCCGTCCCCCTTCACCCACCCTTCCTTCTCTTTGAGAAGCGGTTTCCAAAGTTCCCGTTTTGCAAGGCACTTGTCAAACAGAAAGAAGCGCGGGCTTCTTCCAACAGCTGAGTCCTCTCCTCCGGCAAGGGTGGGAGAACCATGGTGTGGACAGGTGGGGTGTGAGAGAGAGAGCAGTGACAGAGTGGGTGGGGGAATGAGTGGGGGTGGAGCCAGGCCAGGGGAGGGACTGTTCAGGTACGGGGCTTCCAGAGGAACAGGTATGCAAATGCATGCTGGATTTCTGGCACTGGTAGGAGTATACCGGACCATACCCCCTGAAACCCACCTCTGGTGGTGAAGAAAGTGGGTATCCTGACTGTAGCACCCATGTCTGCTGCCTCTTCCTGGCCAGAGCTGAAATGCCACCGCATTTAAGTGCTGGTAGATGTCGGCCTTCCCTCCAGTGGGCGTGAGTGCAGCTGGATAGAGATGGGCCCATTTCAGTGCCTGGTGCCCAGGTGTCCTCTTTTTTCTCCAAGCATTTCTTTGCCTACCTGATTTCCAGCTCTGCCGTGTTTCTCTGTCACGTTTCTCATCATTGTGTGCAGGGAAACAAAAAAGTTCAATCAATCAATTCCACCTTGGCACAAAATAAATATCTCATGAAGTTGGAATTCATCGATTGGACATTTTGTTTTTAGTTCCACAAACTTTTGTTTCTCTGCACATGGTGGCAAGAAATGCGATAGAGAACAAGACGATGCTGGAAATGAGGTTAGCGAAAAAATGCTTGGGGGAAGCGAGGGCATCTGGGCAGTGTTGAGTGAGGCAAGTTCCATGGTGCGGTGTTGCATTACAATGGCGAAATGGGAAGAGGAACAGCTGGCAGGAGGGAAGGAGAAGGGGCAGGGAGAAGAAAGAGGGAAAGTGGCCTCCTCAGAACAGGTTATTAAATTATTCAAATCCCACCACTGAAGTAAACACAAAAAACTCACTTAACCCAATGTAAACATAATTATGAAGAGACTCAATCCACATTATTTGATTTGATAGACTCCTTCTCTAGGATCAACGCATACATAAGCCCATGCATTCCCCTCAATTGTTACCTTGAATTAGTATGCAAACACATCTACACCCATCAAGACCCACACCAAGGACAAGCTCCACTATAAAACAGCCCTATTATACCTAATTTTCTTTGTAGCTATCCATCACCTCTAGGGAAACTGCTTTCCTTTTGGGAATAAATAAATCTCCTCTCCTCAGAGCAGACCGGATTTCATTTTGTTCTTGAAGAGCCCTGGTTCGAATTGGAACCCCAAATTATTCCTCTGACAATACTTAGGGTGGCTCAAAACATTTCTCATGTTCCTTTTGGTCCGCAAACTTAAGGTTTCTTTGTCACTTACAATTCCAAGATTCACAACAGGAGAATCAGCAGAACTATTCTACTCCTTAAAAAAAGAAAATTCCTTCTGCCTCTTTCTGTTTTCTAAGGCCATTGTTTCATGTTTGGTGACAACTCGTTTCACTTTAAGTATACTTTTTTTGTAGCAAGTGACTCATTTATGAGGGATGTTAAAAGATTAGTTTAGTTGTGTGATAATGTAGTTAAATGGCCATATATAAGAAACATGTAAAATCAACATTTTCTTTACCCTTCACATCTTAGTTATCAAAGAATCTTAGTTTAACATAATTTGATATTCAAAACCTTCGGCAACACATGATAAGTGTTAATCTTTTAAACATATCAAAACTGAACTGTCATCTTTTTTCTCCTTACATTGTGTACTCAAAATTCATATTTTCGCCAAGAAGACCAAAAGAGTTTTTAATTTTTTAAAAATAAAATGTAGTTTAATGACACTCTAGTTTTCTAAAATTAGAGTGTCATTAAACAACACTTTGTTGTAAAAAAATGAAACCCTTTTTTGCACTGAAAAACCGATGCCTCACCAGTCCATATACTTCAATACTATTATTGTTGGGATTGCTGCTAATCTTTTTTCTATGTTTATGTATTTTTCCTTTGTGATGTTGCTTTTTGAATAAATGATTATTGTATCCATTTTAACTTGGTTTATATTATAGAAAAATATTTATTCATTAATTTACATAAATCCTCCAACATCCTTTCCTAACAAATTGCAAGACTTTCACCAAACATTTTTACTATCAATTCTCCTTGGAATGTACCTGAATTCCCAGAATTCCTGCTGCTCAATTGAAAACTTCTTGTGTCTTCTAGACCAAGTGGTCCCTCTATCATTTATTATCCAGACATCATAGCAAGCATCTGCTAGGAAAAATCCCAGGCTGTTGCTAGGAAGATTTGCAATCCAACATCTCCCATCACCCAGAAAACCATGTACCAATAATACAATTGATCTGGGCCCTGCAAAAGAATCCAAGAATCATGATTTATTGTATGTTATCTCCAGAAATGAGTCACTACACTTTGACTTGCTAAGATCCCTTTACAGCAGCCTACTTACATTAGGATTGTGTAGAGGTCTGGATTCAAATGACAAAATATAATTTTTACTCATGAACCCTTTGTCGAAGGCGCTCCATACCAAATGCTTCTCTTCCCTAGGACTATGAGGACCCAGATTGTTGGGGGCAATATGCTGACTCTGTAAACCGCTTAGAGAGGAGTGTAAAGCATTGTAAAGTGTCTAAGTGCTAGTGCTAGTGCTATTATGGGCCATCTGCAATGGCAGCCACAGGATCTCAGGAACAGATGTGGTGGGATTCAAAAAAGTTTACAACCGGTTCTCTGGGCGTGGCTTGGTGGGTGTGACAGGGGAAGTATGCCGTAAACTCTCCATTCCCTCCCGATCAACTGGGACTTGAGAGGCAGAGAAGATATGGGGTGGGGTGAGTTCGAGGTGGTATTTAGCGGTTCTCTAAATTACTCAAAATTTCCACTACTGGTTCTCCAGAACTGGTCAACACCTGCTGAATACCACCACTGGAACACATGTAGTTGCTGTGTATCCCCCCCCCCCCTTTTGTGTGCATCGCCAATCACAGTTTTCCCTGCAGAATCTTAACTGTGCTACTAAATCTACCACTGATATTGCTTTAACAATATTTATAAAATATCTTACGATAAATATGTAAGAACGTAAGAGGATTGACAGAGGTATAAAGTACTTGTGTATTTGCCCAAAATCATTCTAGGAGCCAAGACTATTCTGGTAGTCTATGCAACAACCTTGTCATCAATATCATCTTACAGTAGCAGGTTGCCTTAACTAGCAGTCCGGCTAACACATTCTGCACCAGTTGCAGCTTCCAAGCTGTGCTGAAAAGCACTCCGAAGCGAGGGTTCACATTTGATTTTTCTACCAATGTGAAGTAGAACCAGGAAGATGCTCAAGTCACGGACCAGCTATTCAGGATGATCCTGTCCCCACCAAAACTAAGTGCCACGATTAAAGTTAATGTGTAGGCACAAAGTAGCAATTCTGATTGTTGGTAGGGTCTACTCTAAGCTGCCCTATCTAGACTCCCACAACCTCTAGGAATCAATTTAAACTTTCACTAACTCTCACCCTGGGATAATAATATACAGCTGTGCATCATCAGCAGAGAGAAATTCTCATCCCAAACTGACAATTACTCCCAGTTTCAAAATGGGATTAAATAATAAAAGCGAGAAGTGAAACCTTGCAATATTCCAAACTTGAGCAACAAATTGATTATCAGTTGGAAATACACAAGTAAGAATGAATTTATTTATGAATGACCATAGCCTACTACTCCCAGAGCTTGACATTCGTTTAGAAACATACCATGTGTGATTGTGTTCAATGTCACCAAGGAGTCTAAGAGGATCAGGACAGATGCACTACTCCTGTCTCCATTCCTCAGAATGATCAATGCAGTTTCTGTCCCATGACCCAAATTAAAAGTAATGAAGACTATTCACTTCCAGTAGGATCATGTGCAATGGACTCCTTGTTGTTGTTAGTCACAAAGTCGTGTCCGACGCATTGCAACCCCATGGACAATGTTCCTCCAAGCCTTCCTGTCCTCTACCATCCCCTGGAGTCCATTTAAACTGCTTCAGTGACTCCATCCAGCCACCTCATTCTCTTCTCATTAATGAGTTGATCTCTGAGGGGGAGCTAGACCTTGCAGGGATAACGGAAACCTGGTTGGGCCACGAGGGTGGTTTACCCCTCGTGGAAATGTGCCCACCAGGTTTCCGTGCATTCCATCAGCCTCGGGCCCTGGGTAAGGGTGGTGGGGTGGCGGTAGTTATACGGGAAGGCCTAGAGCCGAGGGAGTTCACTGTTCCTCAGATATCCGGGTGTGAGTCCCTTGGTGTGAAATGGGGCCCAGGGAGGCAGTTGGGTTTGCTGATTGTATACTTGGCTCCTCGCTATACATCAGCAGCCCTGTCCGAGCTCCTCGAGCTGATCTCGGAGACGGCGGTTGAGATCCCCAGGCTTGTGGTTATGGGGGATTTCAACCTGCCGTCGACGGGAGCAGCGTCTGAGGTAGCTCGGGAGTTCATGACTTCCATGACAGCCATGGGCCTGACCCAGTTAATTCAGGGCCCCACACACGAAGGAGGCCACACATTGGACCTTGTTTTTGTATCTGAGCAGTGGACGAGTGATCTGGGTAGAGGGGATTTTACTGTTACACCCCTGTCATGGTCAGATCACTCATGTCTCCGGCTTGACTTCCCTGGCGCTACCCCCCACCGCGAGTAGGCGGGACCAGACGGTCCACGCTGGTACCGCCCCAAGCACCTGATGGAGCCGGATAGGTTCCAGATGGAGCTTGGGCCATTACCTGTAGCCCTGACCCGCGCTCGGTCGGAGGACCTAGCGGCCGCCTGGAATAGGGCGGCGGCTGGGGCCTTGGACCGGGTTGCGCCTTTGCGACCTCTCCTGCGGCAGCGACCCACCCGGGATCCTTGGTATACCGAGGAGCTGAGGGTGATGAAGCGCCACAGGAGACGTCTAGAGAGCAGGTGGAGGTCCTCACGCTCCGAATCTGATCGAACACAGGTAAGATCCTACTTGCGGACCTACCTTGTGGCATTAAGGGTGGCCAAACGTAGATATTGCGGATAACCGCCCTGCCGCCCTGTTTAGGGTGACCCGCTCCCTCTTGTCACAGAGGACACAGGGGGCACCCTTACAGGGCAGAGCAGAGGAATTTGGGGAATATCTGCAGGACAAAGTCGCTCAGATCCGGAGCGGATGGGCCCCACTCAGTGGACCAGACGGGCCGCCAACAGCGAGTCTTGTGAGACCATCCTGGGAGGAGTTTGATTCTGTTGCCCCCGAGGATTTAGATAGGTTGCGTGGACGGCTGCGACCCACCACATGTTTAATGGACCCGTGTCCCTCCTGGTTGGTACTGGCATCTTGGGAGGTGACCCGAGGCTGGCTTCTGGGCCTGGTGAATGCCTCATTGGGTGAGGGATCCTTACCAACCGCCTTGAAAGAGGCGGTGGTGAGGCCCTTGCTTAAGAGGCCTTCACTCGACCCAATGGAGCTAGCTAATTATTGTCCAGTCTCCAACCTTCCGTTTCTAGCGAAGGTTGTAGAGAATGTGGTGGCGCAGCAGTTTTCACGACACCTTGACAAATCTGAGTATCTAGACTCACGCCAGTCCGGCTTCCGACCCGGGCACAGCACAGAGACAGCCTTGGTCGCGTTGGTTGATGATCTCTGGAGGGCCAGAGATAGAGGTTGTTCCTCCATCCTGGTCCTATTAGACCTCTCGGCGGCTTTTGATACCATCGACCATGGTATCCTATTGCGCCGGTTGGAGGGGATAGGAGTCGGAGGTACCGTTTTGCGGTGGTTTGGCTCCTACCTCTCCGACCGGAGGCAATGTGTGTTGACAGGGGGACAGAGGTCGACCCCGAGGCCACTCACTTGTGGAGTGCCACAGGGGTCGGTCCTCTCGCCTCTCCTGTTCAACACATATGTGAAGCCGCTGGGTGAGTTCATCCGTGGTTTTGTGGTTGTGTATCACCTCTACGCTGATGATACTCAGCTGTATATTTCAACTCCAAACCACCCCAACGAGGCTGTCGAAGTGATGTCCCGGTGTTTGGAGGCCGTCGGGGTCTGGATGGGGGACAACAGACTTAAACTCAACCCCTCCAAGACTGAGTGGCTGTGGCTACCGGCACCTCGGTTCAGCCAGCTGATCCCATCGCTGGCCATAGGGGGCAAACAATTGCCCCCTGTGGAACGGGCGCGCAATTTGGGCGTCCTCCTTGATGCCCGGCTGTCAATGGATGACCATGTGGCAGCCGTGGCAAGGGGGGCGTTCCACCAGGTTCGCCTGGTGCGCCAATTGCGCCCCCTACTGGACCGGGATGCCCTACGCACGGTCACTCATGCGCTGGTGACGTCCCGCCTGGATTACTGCAACACTCTCTACATGGGGCTGCCCTTGGGACACGCCCGGAGACTGCAGTTAGTTCAGAACGCAGCCGCGCGGGCTGTGATGGGGAGTACGAGGTACTCCCACGTAACACCTCTCCTGCGCGAGCTGCACTGGCTGCCTGTGGTTTTCCGGGTGCGTTTCAAGGTGCTGATTACCATCTTTAAAGCGCTCCATGGCACGGGACCTAGTTACTTGCGGGATCGCATCCTCCCACATACATCCCTGCGGCCAATACGCTCACACAGGGAGGGACTTCTCCTGGTGCCGTCCACTAGGCAATGCCAGCGGGCGACACCGAGGAGTAGGGCCTTCTCTGTGATGGGCCCAACCCTCTGGAATGACCTCCCCCCCGACATTAGAACCACTTCTGACCTCCGCTCCTTCCGGCAAAAACTGAAGACCCACCTGTTCCGACTAGCAGGCCTGGCATAATTCAACTGTCCCTCCTGGCAAATGTATTATATCTGGTTATTTTAGGGTTTTTTAATTTACTGTATTTGTTTTTAGGGGTTTGAATTTATTTTATATCTGCTTTGTACAGTTCTTTTAACTACATTTTAACCTCCTCCATGTCAATTGTCAACTGTACATATTTAATTTAATTTTATTGTATCCTGTTATATTTTGTATGAACTGTACACCGCACCGAGTCCCTTGCGGGAGAGGGGGCGGTCTAGAAGCATTAAATATTATTATTATTATTATTATTATTATTATTATTATTATTATTATTATTATTATTATTATTATTATTCTTTTTTGGACTCCTTATCACTTTCTTAATTACCAATCCTAAAATTGGAGAGTAGGCTACAGTTGTAGATTAAGTGAAAGTTCTCTCAAGTAGAGATGGGTTAAGGAATGGTTCATTTAAAAGAGAGACAATCAAACCTTTTTCAAGTCAAGTGGAAAAACTCTCTCCCTCAGAGAAACCTTAAATCTCTCCTGAATCCAGCCACTCATGCTCCACCAGTTATCTTCAGGAGCCACAAAAGGGCATGGACCCAGCCCACAGAGACGGAGTTGATGCTACTGAGAAACTCCTCATTTATTTGGTTTCACAAGTTCAAAGGACTCTCAGACTGAACCACCCATCATAATAAATCAAGCTGCACAATTATTTGTAGAAAGATAATAGAATACTCATGACAAGTATCTATGGCTTTTAAAAACACACAGCAGAAGCTTCCAGTCAAAGCTGAAAACAGCAACTGTACAGGAAGTACAAACAGTTTTGTACTCCCCTTCCCAAGAACGCATAATGAGATTTACATGACCACTTGAATGACTATATATGAAGTATGTAAGCAATTCATATCTGGAAATATCATATTACAGACCTACCTTCCTTATGTGGACAGTGTTTCCCATAAGGGATTCTGTTTAACTGAAGGTAATAACCATCATCAGTCAGAACTTCATACTGTTCACTGGGATATCCCCAATATTGGATGATTTCAGGCTGCAAAAGAAATAGTAAATTCTTGCTCAACATCTAAGTTGTATACCTATGGGGTATATAATCTGTTCAGTAGTTTGAATATATTTCTATTTTATATACCTTTGTGGCTTCATCTTCTGATATAGTGACTTAGCAGTTCTGGAAAAACTAATCCTGGTGGTGAATGCAATAATGAATTATACCTAACAAAAATTATAGCTAAACACTCTTGACTGAGCTTGGTTCATATGCCCTCCCTTGACAAGAAAACTCTTGAGTTTGGAAAGTTATGTCTTTCATAACTGCTGAGTTAAACTGCTGTGATGCCCCCTACCTAAAGTAGCCTTTGGGGGTACCTAGAAATTGCAGGTGGTATACAATGTGTTAGCAAGAGTATTTGCAGAGCAGCCCCACCAAAGTAGAGTTATTCTTAAGCCAAAATTCCTGCATTGGTTGCCAATAGGCTCCTGAATCGAGTTCAAAGTGTTTTACAGCCCTTCAAAGGGATAGCCCAAAGACACTGTTGCTACTCCTTGCCCAAACTGAACCTGCTCCTCTGGTTCAGTTGGGGGGCGGGCGGAGTCTGTATCCACATCAGGTTAAGCTATGCACAAGTTTAGTATTTACATTTAGACTTGATATTGCCTTGGAGGTCAATGAAAGTTGAGTTCAATTTTTTAAGGTAGCCATTAAAACAAAACCATTCTTTGTTTAAAAGGACCTGGGCTGGTAGTGTGCTGTAGTGGGACAATCTTTGTTGTTGTCTTGGTGGAGGAGGAGGAAAGGTGGGGCAGGGGGAGATGAGTCAATCTACTTGTTTCATGTCAACAACTTACAATTGTCATGAATCCTTGAGGATTCAAATGCCTTCTTCGGAAAGATTCTTCTGAATTTGTAGTCTGCTGGATTAAGCATGCCATTGCCAGAAACAGCCACATCCCACCTGTGTGGAAAGTGTTTTAAAATTACAGTGTTAATGTCTGAAAGTCTTCAGGAATCTTTTAAATAGGCATCAGAATACTTTCACCTGGCTGTATTGAGCTAATAGCAAAAACAATTTGGCTGCATTGGCACATCGTATACTTTATGCTTTTCAAAAGTATTCTAGAATACTCACTAGAATAACAATAATAAAAATAGATTTTTTAAAAAGAAAAAAAATATATGTACAGTCCAAATATAATTTAGAGGTATTTTACAAAAGATCATTAAAATAAATGGGAATAAAAGCCAAAGAGAAAACCTTGGTTTTGATACCTTCAAATTCTTGAATACATGAGAAAGTGGAAAAGAACAAGAAACACCCAAATACATTTTCCATTACATTGGAAAAGAGGAGAGGCATATTTTGGCAGTCCTAGCTTTTGGAGGTATTGGTTGGAATACTTGGAAGTATTAGTTATCATTCTGAGGCCAGACCTATGAATGACTTATATTCCATGATTCCCAGCCAGCATTATTAATCAGTCCTGTCCTTATAATAAAAATAACTTAAATTCGATTGTACGTACCTCTTAATTTATCACTCCGGAGAGCTTGAGTACTGAACAGATGCTGCATAAGGTTTAACCAAATGTACCTCAGTACAAGGCAGTGAATCTATGCTATTTCAAATGATGATGTAGGAACGAATTTGCTGAGACATTCTACATGTCCTCAGGTAAATGTGCACCAAGTTTAATTTCTGAAATGTTCTTTTTTGCCTGACTCAGCTTTAAATTAATGTTCATAATATATATCTTCTGAGATCAGAGTTTTCTTATCCAAGAAGCTTCTTCAGCTCTTCAGAGAGAAACCAGACAGCCCAGTTGGCTCTTGAAAAACCACCTTTTGGGACATCTGTATAAAGTATGTAGGGAAAAGTCCAACTAGCATCAATGCTTAGAATAAATTAGATCATCTAAAGTCTGTTTTTGGTATTAGCATAAAGTTGTCTTGGGAAAAAAGAAAAACAGGATCCATGAGACACAACCAAATGCACAGTTGAGTCTGAGGCTGCTCATTATGCATTATTATGTCCATCGCTGCTTTTTGTTTGGGGGGGATGAGTGGACACGAAACAGCTCTGAAAAGAGATCGTTCATGATGCCTATTTGTGGGATTGAAACCTTGGTGAAATCTTTGAAGACTCCTTTTAAATGATGAAACAGCAATCCTGCCATGCCAGAGGAATGATTTAATGATTGTTAAATGATTGAGAATTTGTAGTGATTGTGAAAAGCGGAAATAAGGAATCCAAATTTGGATTGTCTGCCCAGGAATAAGCGACTTGCTTGATATTTCTCACAATGCCTAGAGGATTTTTTTGCTGAACCAGAATGGAAAAGATCATGGCTTCAGATTGCCTATAATTAAAAGTTAGGCTAGGTGGAGAAAATTACTTTTTATTTGTAACTTTAAAAGAGTGAAAAGTTCCTATGTTAGCTAAAGCTCAATATGCTGAAAATTGGAAAATAAATTTCTTTATTGTTATCTTGTTATCTTTTTTCTTTTCCTTTTTGTCCCCTCTTTTCTGCATCATCTGAAGTTGCCTTTTGTCTAAAATCCAGAAGTTTCACAGTTTTACATAAATCAAAATTTTTGCATTTGTTATTTCTTTTGCTAGAGCCACAATGGCTACCAATTTTGTTTTTGGTGCAATTTAAGGGGCTGTTTTTCACCTTTAAAACCTCATGTGGCTTGGGTCCAGGTTGTTTGATGGACAGTCTGTCCCCGGTTTCATCTACTTGGCACACCAGAATGGGGAAATAAGGTCTGTTATGGGTCCTTTCTATTAGGAAAGTACATCTAGGGGACCCAGAAAGAGGGCCTTCTCTGTAGTGGCTCCCTTTAGAATATCATTACCCCAGAGATAAGATTGGCCTTCACCTTGATACTGTACTTTTCTGGAAGGGTCATTTCAGTCCTGATTGTCAGCAAAAATCCATTAAGAGTGGTCAGCAATAATCTCTGCGAAGCACAGAGAAAAATACTGGCATAAAGCAATTGGCATGTACAGTATTTGATGAATGCTTTCATGTGCGCACACACATACACACATGTACACACACATCCCATACTTAAATCCTTGTTCCTGAAACAGCCGGACTCCTACAATTTCCTATGGAAAGATTTAAACTTGCTCCAATCACACAAAATGAATGTGGGTCTCTATCTTTTCCTTTCAGCTCATTGTTTGTTTCAAGCACACCTCACTTTTAACTTCACATTTTGACATTTAGTGTTTTTACTTGCATTTTTTACTTTTAAATGTTAATTGATTGAAGGCTGGTTTATTCTAACCCCTTGCTGGATTTTAAACTTTTTTTTTTTTTTTTTTTGCGTTTTACTGCTTTAATATGCTGTTGCAAATACCTTTGCTTTCTCCGTATGGAAGTCAGGGTCAATTTCCTGAATAGTGAAAGTTATCTGATGTGGGTTATACTTGTATTGTACTCAGTGACGTGCGGTGAGGTTTATGGCTGGTGAGGCTGGTGACGTCATCAGGAAGGCAGGGAATGGGACCATGTGTGCTGGAGACTCAGGCTGCCTCAGCCTCCAGCACACGTGATCCCATTCCCCGCCTTCTTCAGCGTACTCCGCCAGCTCACGCTCCGCAGTCCTCGAAAGCGACTGGGGAACGACGAGAACCTTCCTGCCTCTGCTGGATTTGCGCGCTCCTTGCGACTGCATATTGCAGTCGCGAGGAGCGTGCGAAATCCAGCAGAGGCAGGAAGGTTCTCGTCGTTCCACAGTCGCTTTCGTGCCTTCGTCATCCGGGAGCGCCAACAGCATTTCTGTCTCCGCCCTCCATAACTCCTGGGCGCGCCCGGACGGAGGTAGCCAGAATGGAGCCAAGGCAGTCCGGCAGGCGAGCGAGCGAGGATCAGGCTGCCTCGCTCGCTCTTTCGTCCACTTGGATCGCCTCGGTGTCGCTGTGGCTACATCCATCCGGCCACGCCCGGGAGCTGCGGAGTCGCTTTCATGCCTTCGTCATCCGGGAGCGCCGACAACATTTCTGCCTCCGCCCTCCGCAGCTCCCGGACGCGGCCGGATGGATGTAGCCACAGCGACGGCGAGGCGGTCTGGGTGGACGAAAGAGCGAGCGAGGCAGCCTGATCCTCGGTTGCTTGCCCGCCGGACTGCCTCGGTGCCATTCTGGCTACCTCCGTCCGTGCGCGCCCGGGAGCTGCGGAGGGCGGAGGCAGAAATGTTGTCGGCGCTCCCGGATGACGAAGGCACAAAAGCGACTGGGGAACCTAGTCGCTTTCGTGCCTTCGTCATCCGGGAGCACCGACAACATTTCTGCCTCCGCAGCTCCTGGGCGCGGCCGGACGGATGTATATAATATTATAATAATATTATATACTATTATTTCATGAAGAGAGGTGAGGCTCCCCTGCCTCCCCTGACCGCACGTCCCTGATTGTACTTTCACTGAAGGAATTTTGCATTTTATTCATTTTTTAAAACTCTGCTCTTATTTTTTTTTAAATCTTTGATGGAAATTTTCCTTTCTTTCCACTTATTTTTATCATGGGAAAGACTATCTCAATATTCTTTGAGGTTCTTTTGTTTTGCTTTGCTCTCCTTCTCTTTGAGATGAACTTTGGGCTCCGCTACAGAAGATGGATATATTTAAAATACAAACAATGCATCAACTGAAGGATAAAGCCCTTTGGGAAGCCTTTAAAAAGGCTTTTAAATTTATAAGTTCAAATTGAAATTTTAGATAAAAAGGTTTGGTAAAATAACAATGGTTTAAATCAACCCGTGCTATTCACGTAGTGTTGTGGCTGGCCAGAGGTCAGCGAAGGTGACAGCAGATTCGGACAGTGAGGAGGTAGGGGAGGAACATGGGCCAGTCCTGTATTCTGGGGAAGGCTCTGATGAGGGCTCTGTGTTTTTTTTTTTATCATGGGAAAGACTATCTCAATGTTATCTGAGATTATTTTACTATGTAGCCTGCAGTACTGCACTCTAAACACTGGGATATACTTGAAATACATTTATCAGTATTCAACTAGGGCAGCGATGGCGAACCTTTTTTGGCTCATGTGCCACAAGTGGGGGGAGCGCAGGGGGGGCTGTGTGCAGGTGTGCCGCACCCATAATGCAATGCACGAACCCCAGTGCATATGCGCGCACAACAGGCGCGACCCCCTCCCATTTTTACATGCTTTTTTCATCCTCCCCAGGCTCCAGAGGCTTTATAGGAGCCTGGGGAGGGGGAAAAGAGCCCCCCCTGCCCCCCCCAGAGGCCCTCCGGAGGCTTCAGGGACCATCCGGAGGCTTCCCTGAAGCCTTCGGAATGCTTAAAATGACCCTCCGAGCAAACCGGAAGTGACTTCCAATTTGCTCGGAGGGTCATTTTAAGCATTCTGAAGGCTTCAGGGACGGTATGGAGGCTTCCCTGACGCCTTTGGAGCGTTTAAAACGACCCCTCGTGCAAACCAGAAGTGACTTCCAGTTTGCTCGGAGGGTCGTTTTGAGCACTCCAAAGGCGTCAGGGAAGCCTCTGGATGTCCCTGAAGCCTTCGGAACCCTTAAAACGACCCTCCGTGCAAACCGGAAGTCACTTCCGGTTTGCTTGGAGGGTCATTTTAAACCTTCCGGGAAGGTCCCTGAAGCCTCCGGAGGGCCTCCGGGGGGGGGGGAGGCTCTTTTCGCCCTCCCCAGGCTATTATAAAGCCTCTGGAGCCTGGGGAGGGCGAAAAAATGGCTTTTAAAAACGGTGAACTCAGCTGGCCAGCGCGCGCATGTGTGCTGTCCAGCTGACAGAGCAGTGCCTCGCGTGACCTGAAAAATGGCTCCGTGTGCCACCTGTGGCACGCGTGCCATAGGTTCGCCATCACTGAACTAGGGAGAGACAATTTATGTGTACAGTTTTTTTTTCTTTTTGCATCATTTATTTTCTTGCCTAGCTTTGCTTTCTCTTTGTATCCTCCCCCACCCCTTTGGAGTTTGTATTGTAATGTTTTGAATAAAAATAAAAAAAATATTATTTTAAAAAAGGATGTACAGATGCATATAAACAATCATTTCATTATTTGCCCTAGTGCCACACATCCCCTCCAACATTGGTCTCTGGTTTTATTTTTATTTTTTTAATATAATTTTTTATTTTTGAATAAACACAAACAGACAAAACACAACAAACACCACAAAAATATCTCCCATTACAAATTGTAAAAAGTGTGACAATTGGTTACAAAGAGCTTTCGTGCATCCATTCCACAGTCATCACCTACAATTCATATCAAGTTATATATTTTAAATCAAATATAGGTATTTATATATATTACTATCATCATACCTCAATCTTCATATGACTATAAGTTGTTTTTATGTCCCTTTATATAAAATATTCCAAAATTTAAAGCAAAACCACATGATGGCATTCCGTTGTCTATTTTCAATATCATCCAGAAACATTACATCTTTATAACACTTTCTAAATAAAAGTTAATTATGTTTAATAACAAAGTTTCTAAACCTCCTTCCTTAATCACTGTTTACAATTTACATCCAATTTCCCTTTTATCATGTCAATATAAATATTACATTGTTATAATTATCAATCATTTATTTAATAATATCCATCATCATTTCTTTTTTTTGTCTTAGTTTAACTAAATTTAACTTACTCTTTTTTAATATATTATAAGCTTTCATACATAAGAGAGTTTCTAAACTTCCTTTCATGATCACCATTTAGAATTTATACCAAATTTCCTCTTATCAAATCAAAACATATGTGTACATTATTATCATTGTCAATTATTTATCTAACCTGACAGCTTTAAGACTTGTGGACTTCAACTCCCAGAATTCCTCCTCCAGTCATGTTGCAGCGACATCATCTGTGTGGATCTGCTCCATCTTTGGGTTTTTTCACCGGGGGCAGGGCTGTCGCTGAAGATGCCGCTGAGCCCCCACCGCCACCAGAATAACTGCCGCCGCCTCCTCCTCCTCCTCCTCCTCCTCCTCCTCCTCCTCCTCCTCCTCCTCCTCCCCCTCCTCCTCCTCCAACAGCACCACCACATTTGTTGCCCGGTGCTGCAGCTGGCGTCTCTGCCCGTGGCAGTGGCGGCGGCGCCACCCCCTCCACTCGGAGCACCTGAGCTGGGCCCCGCATTACACCTGCCGCTGCATCTTCCTCCGCCGTGTTTTTGAGAAGCCATAAGGCGTTTTTTTCTTGCTCCCTCCCCCTCCACCGCATTCCTACTGGCTTTCATGGCCTCATGGCTCCTCAAAAGCACGGCAGAGGAGGAGGGGTGGGGGTAATGCGGGGCCCAGCTCACGTGCTGCGAGTGGAGGGGAAGGCACTGCTGCCATTGGCAGGGGCTCCAGCAGGAGCTTTGGCGGCTTCACCTCAGCTGCAGCACCGGGCAGCAAATGTGGTGGTGCTGTTGGAGGATGAGGAGGAGGTGGCAGCAGCAGTTATTTTAGTGGAGGCGGGGGCTTTGGGGGTTCACTTCAGCCGCAGTGCCAGGTGCAAGCATCTAGGACTGGCTGCCCACAAAGGACCTCCCTAGGCTTGCTTTGCTGAACACGGGGCGACTGGCAATAGTTTGAGTGGGCGTGGCCAATGCAAACTACCGTCAGTCGCCTCACGCTCATCAAAACAAGTCCGGGTTCTTTGCGGGCAGCCAGTTAAAGCCACCTGCAAAGGACCTCCCCTGCTTCTGGAGCCTGTGAGAGTAGAAATCACTGTGTGGCAGTTGCAAACTGCTGTGCGGTGTTTTCTTGCCACGTACATGGCCGCGCACCTTACCAAAATTTGGGACTTTTTAAAAACGATACGGGACGCGGGACAAATTATTAAAAGTCGGGACTGTCCCGCCAAAATTGGGACATCTGGTCACCTTAGTATAAGTTGTTTTTACATCCCTTTATATAAAATATTCCAAAATTTAAAGCAAAACCACATGATGGCATTCCGTTGTCTATTTTCAATATCATCCAGAAACATTACATCTTTATAACACTTTCTAAATAAAAATTAATTATGTTTAATAACAAAGTTTCTAAACCTCCTTTCTTAATCATTGTTTACAATTTATATCCAATTTCCCTTTTATCATCTCAATACAAATATTATATTATTATCATTATCAATCATTTATTTAACAATATCCATCATCGTTTCATTTTTTTTTTGGTCTTAGTCTAACTAAATTTAAATTACTCTTTTTTTAATATTATAAGCTTTCATACATAACAGAGTTTCTAAACTTCCTTTCATGATCACCATTTAGAATTTATACCAAATTTCCTCTTATCAAACCAATACATATGTGTACATTGTTATCATTATCAATTATTTATCTAACTATATCCATTATCACCTCATTTTTAACATAATGCTCTAATTTTAACTAAATTTGACTAATATTTTGTTATTAGTTTTCATATCTCAACCTGTGTCTTTCCAGTAATAGTGCAGTCTTATGTCTTTTGCCATTTGTGGAATTAATCTTCTGGTTATTTCCTTAATCAAATTTGTATGGACTTCTCTACGCAACTTGTTGCTTTTTACATATCTTGTAAAATCTCGAGACCCTCCGTCAGCTTCATTAATCAGCTTATCTTTGGTTATCGGTAGTGTTTTTGTCAAAGTTTCTCCCCTTGAATCCATCAATTCTTCCCCTTTTTCTTCTTCTATACCTTGAAATCTGGGGTAGAGCTCCTTTCCATCTATCTTCCCTTTCCATGTTCCACTCTTTCCATCTCCAACCACACTCAGTTCACCGTCAGTATCCACAATTATCTTGCCTCTTTGTTCATTTCTCCCCTGGGTTTTTAGGACTCTAACCCCCACTTTTTCCATTTACTGGATATCTTCAACTCTTCCGTCAAATTTCACTGCATTACAATCCATAATCAACAATCTCTTCTCAATTCTCTCTATTGTTTCTAATAATCTTTGAATTTCAAACATAATCTGTTGTAACGTTATGGTTTCTTTTTGGTGCTCTGCCATTCTTCCGACTAGTAAATACTGCCACTCTAATTTCAAAACAAGGTTTTGTTTTCACTTCTCTCCAGCTGCCAAGGAAGCATCCAAAGAGCACTTGCATAAATAATCCATGCTCTTCTCCTTATCTCTTCTGTAAAACAGCGGAAGCCTTTGAAGTGCAAGGTCAAAATGATCAAAGAGAAAAAAGAGTAAGCAATATTTCCAGGACTCAGCCTCCAATCTCCAAGTGGCAGTGCAACTTCTTTTCCCTCTGATATAACTACCCTCTTTGTATTCCTTTTATATCTTCTTTTATTCCAGGTTTAAAAGAAACATAATTCTTAAACGGAGCAAAATAAAGAGAAAACCCCCCTCCAAACCAATATTATAAAAATAAAGAAAAAGATTTAATCCATAGGTAAGAAAAGAAATAGAAGAAGAAAAACCAATACTTTCACTTTAAAAAGTAGGAAATATTTGCAAAACTTCCATCCATAAAATAAAATTGAAAAAAAAAAAGGATAACACACTGTCCAATATAGCTTAATTTCACTGCTTATTTTCTTTAATTTGCAAGTTTAATTTAGCTTTGGTGTTTTTTTTTTGGACAGTCTCTTTTATAACAATAACATTTTCTCACCAGATGGACACACTTTCTCTTTCAGCTTTCTTCCCGCTGCGGAGCTGTCCCAACTTCAGCAGCTTTTGGCTGCGCTTTTGTCGCCGGCAAGGAGAGATTTGGTGGCAGTGGCAGCTACTGCTCCTGGGCTAGCTGTGGGTTGTGCTGTTTGGCGGACAGTGCCCCGAATCCCATGCTGCCGCCACCGCTGTGCCACCTCACATTCCTTGTCTTCTGGCCGCAGACCCACTCTGTGGAAAACATAGGTGCGCGCACGCCCCACGCTATTACAGCCCGGAGCAGGATCACAGCCCCACTCCCAAATGGTCCTTCCTCCCTCAGAGAGCTTCGGAGAGAAGTTTCTGCAGAAGCCCAGGTGAGTGAGAACAAGTTCCCTCCGTTACGAAGACTCCGAGGCTGTAATTGTGTGGGGGTGTGTGCGTCCGTGCGCCTATGTTTTCCACAGAGTGGAACAGCGGCAAGGCTTTGCACAGCTGGAGATAAGTCCGAAGCCCATTTGCAGGGGGGAGAGGTCCCCTTCACGTTCCTCATCTTCCCTGATGGCCTCCGGAGTCATCGCCCTCTGAGGAAGGAAGGAAGGACTGGCTGGGAGAGGGGATTTTGTCCTGCTCCGGGCTGTAATTACGTGGGGTGTGCACGTGCCTATGTTTTCCACAGAGTGGGGCCGCGTCCGGAAGAGAAGGAACGTGAGTGGGACGACAGAGTCCTCCTCCTTCTGAAGAGGACCTGTCCCCGAAGAGGGGAGATGTGGTGGCATCAGTCTTGGGATGTTCTGTGGAGCCCCCCAGGGAATAACGCCACTGCCAGGTACTTTTAACCATATATTTTGGTCCTATGACTGCAGAATGCTGCAAAAAACCATAAATGCAGGCCAGTTGTTGAGTGTTTCAAATGTGATTGGAACACTGAACAAGGTGACCACAGTATGTGTGTATCTGTGTGTGTGTGAGAGAGTGAGAGACAGACAGAAAGAGAGAGGCACAGAGAGAGGGGGGGAGGGAAGGAGGGAGAGACAAACAGAGAGACACACACAGAAAGAGATACACACAGAGTGAGTGATTAAGTGAATGAGTGAGAGACAGACAGACAGACACACACACACATACACAGTGACAGAGAGAGAGGAAGGGAGGGGAGAGAGAGAGAGAGGGAGAGAGACAGAGACAGACAGAGACACATACACACAGAGTGACAGAGATGGGGGGAAGGAGGAGAGATAGAGAGAGAGACAGACAAACAGAAAGAGAAAGAAAAAAAGAAAGAAAAAAAGAAAGAAAAAAAGAAAGAAAAAGAAAGTGGGAGAGAGAGATGAAAGAAAGAAAAAAGAAAGAAAAAGAAAGTGGGAGAGAGAGATGAAAGAAAGAAAGAAAGAAAGAAAGAAAGAAAGAAAGAAAGAAAGAAAGAAAGAAAAAGAAAGAGACCTTATGACCACAATTGAGCCCAAAATTTTGGTTGCTAAACAAGAGCGTCGTCAAGTGAGTTTCACCACATTTTCCAAGTTGGCTATGCCACTCCCACCCAGTCACATGACGACTGAGCCACTCCCACAAAACAGGCCACACCTACAAAAGAGGTTCTAAAAAAAATTTGAAACCCACCACTGAAATGGTAACAGCAGTTTTCTTGCAAAGTAGGTTGAATTTGGGAATTTAGTTTCTGTCTCAACACAAAGTCATGCCATCTCTCCTTTTACATTGAATAAAGTTTTAAATGACAGTAGATTAAGAGATTTTGTCACCAGTTATTAGGACTTGCCATTTCGATGCCTCTTCTCTAGGTGTAGGACAAGGA